>NC_067302.1:0-300000 GCF_020740795.1 Apus apus
GGGACACCTATATGCCTGGCTTCCTCCTTAAGCTTAGCGTAGGGCCCTTTGTCATCACCCCGAGATGAAGCACTTTTGTTTTCAGGATACTGGTTTTTATGGGTGCTGTTTGGCTTTCTGTTGTTTTTAGATCTATCCATGACTGTCCAGTCACCCCATGATTTCTCCCGCTGCTTAGGAGGATCCCGGGGTGCCCTGGCAGCCACATCAGCATAGGAGGGTCGAGTCTTTTTTGTGGCTGCAGAAAGCTTGGGAACATTTTCAGAATCAGATGTATCCTCATATTCCTTGCCGTATTTTACCAATTCTTTGGCCAAATCAGACCATGTAAATCCTCACAGATCTCCGTTTTTAAGTTTGATTTGCATGGCTACCTCTTTAAATGACAGAGGGACCCCCCTGATTAAGGCCTTCATTCTTTCTGGTTTCACTCGAAGATTCATAGGACTTTCTTGATCTGGTACTAAATCATGGTCATAAATCATTTGAATTACAGCAGCCTTTTGGACATTGTCCACAAGGTTAGAATAGCCCCCCCGCAGAGTCCTCGGCTCTCCTTTGCTAAGGGGATCACTTGAGCCAACAAAAAAAGCTGCTCGCTGGGTTAGGGACCAGGGGTGTCCCCCTTCTCCAGTCGTTAGAATAATTCCGGATCCCCAGAACCCTCTAGCTTCTTGTTCATTTAACATGATCTCGTCTCCTCCTGTGAGTGACACTCTCATTACATATTCAATCTCCGTCTCAGATGGGAGCCTGCTGTATTGTTTTCTAATTTGTGCCAATTCTAATGGTGTATAAGATACTTCCTTGACTATTTATAGAACATAGCGGGCTATGTTCCTTTTCCAAGTTAAGTAAAGGTGGCTCGTCCACCTACGTCAAGTCCAATGTGATGCATCATGTTTGAGGTAATCATTACGAGATCCCAGTTTTTTGTCCCACCCCTATCCTGCAACATTTAATAAAACAAACAGTGAAACCCGCACGCTTACAGTCGAATCCGCCGCTAACACTACACACGTGCCTGTGATGCAAACATATGAACAATTTCAACAGAAGAAAACAGTGCCCAATTAACCATTTTTCTCGCAAGTTTCTGCTGGTGAGATTTGGATAAACCAATCTCTGTCAATAAATCATGATTTTCGGAGTACCACTTACCCCGAGCTCCGATGGGAAAACCTACAAATTTTACCTGGGTGGCATTGGTCAGTTCCTGTACCTGCTGCGTGAGATGTTTGTACTTTTGGACCTTCCCAGCGGCGGCCTCCGACAAGGAAGAAGGGTTACTTTCATACCGAATTGTCACATCAACGACCAATGCCTGTTTGTCCTTCACAAATATCATGTCTGGTTTGAATAAATTATTCTTGTCCCTTAAATTTGGTTCTTGGAACACCACCCAATCCTTATTTTTGGCTTCTTCAATTAATAAATTACAAATATTGTTATGCCTTTTGATTCTGGCCTCTTGCACTTTGGGACAGTAGCCAATTATGTGGGCGCATGATTCAACATCAGCTTGGCAGTGTCTGCATGATGCATCCTGGCTGTCATGCCTGCCTCTGGCAAGGAATTCTCTATTGCAATATACATTAGCCCTCAATTGTAAAGCCGTCAGGAGTTTCCTGTGAGGAATGCCTCTATAGTGGGTTAGCCAATCATTACTGATTTTATCATTTTCAAAGTTAGAAATACCTTTACCCTGGGATGCCAATTTAGTCCAATTGTTAAATTCATCTTTTCTCCAATTACACGGTTTGGGGTAGATGTTTTTAGGAGCAGGTGCCTCCCATTCTGATGTTACCTCCTCACCGCCCACTTCATTAGGTAGTCTAAACACGGTTCTCGGGTCCCAAATTGATGGAATTTTATCTTTCCTTCCTCCTGCTTTTACCCATAATTTTTCATATTCTTTTTCAATACCCTCTAACCGCACAATAGTTGTTATCACCTCGTCCGGAGACTGTGCCAGCCGGTGCAGCCTCCGAGCTTGTACGCTTGGGATCAATTTTGAGAACCTAAGGAGACCAAAACCACCATCCCTGTTGCTGGCATATAGGATGGCGTCGCAAGTGGATGGAGGTAAGTGCAGCCATTGCTTAACCGCAGATCTTATTTCTTGATCAAGCGTTTCCAAATGAGTGATCTTAACGTTAGCTTGATCGGCAGAGTATATTAGCCGGGGCATGGCATAAGTTCTCAGGATCTCAACCTTTTGAAAAGGTTTGAGTGGAGCTCTGTCAATGCGATGTAACCAATTTTTAACTTTCGATAGCAATTCGGGTTTGGATATTCCCACCCATGGGTCGATGTTCATTCCCAAATATTTTTCCGAGCTCCCAGGATCGATCATATTCAGGGGGGTGCCATTAATCGGCCACGCCGGGCAGTCATTGATCTTATAAGAGTCTTTAGTCGGCTGGATGTAAAAGCCGTGGCACTTCTCCCCCTGTGTCTTGAGACCGGTAAGATTACAAAAGGTCTCGACGATCTCTATATTTTTCATCATGCCCTCCCAGGAGTTACTCAGTAACACCAAATCGTCAGCAAAGGCCAGTGCTGTGATGTTTTGAGAATGGATCTGGAACCCCTCCCCACACTCTTGTAATTTACACAGTAGTGGGTCTACAGCCAGATTGAATAGCAGTGGAGACATGGGATCACCTTGCTTGACTCCTATTTGGATTTTAATGGAGTCGGAGTGCCCACCCTTTAAGGGAATGTTAGTGGTGACGTTGTGGTACATATTCTTAATCAGGGCGATAATGTGCTGGTCGACGCCCCTTTGTTCAAGAGCCGAGATAATGTGGGCATGGCTCACCGTGTCAAATGCTTTAGCTAAGTCTACAAACACCACACCCAGGGACTGGTGCTGGCTTTTTGCATGCCGAATTATCAATTGTAGCAATTTCAAATTTTCACTGCACCCTGCAGATCTAATAAAGCCCCTTTGCCGGGGATTAATGGGGCAGGCTTTAGCCAATCTAGAAGTTATAATTCTGGAAAACAGCCGTAAAATGATGGAACCAATAGTGATCGGACGCCAGTTATTGATGTCACCCAGGCGTTCCGGTATAGCAGATTTTGCAATTAAAACCGTCCGACAGTTTTTAACAGAGTCGGGTATCATACCAGTTAGCAACCACAAGTTAAATAGTTCCCTGAGGTGGTTGCAGTGGGGGTCAATTTTAGTCAATTCTCTCAGAGTTATTTTATCTGGACCGGGCGCAGCAGTTTTACTTATCTCTTTGATGTTCTTGGAGATTTCTTTAGCAGAAATCATGATGTTGAACGCCGAGTTGTCCGCCCGCTCGAAGGCTTTGAAGGATCCGAGGCCATTGTACGCTCCCGTGGACTCCCATCTCGACTTGAACACGCTGTGCACTTCGTCAGGAGGGATATCACACGTCAGGGACTCCACATCGTCCAGGATGATATTGGCAAGCTTCCCCCTGTCCAGGTGAAACAGCCGCTGGTGCCGCAGGAAATTCCCCCTCTTTCTGCTTCGCTTCTTCATCCACTCCTTCTGCTGACCGGAGGGACGGGTCTTCCGGGCCTCTGGTTGCTTTGCGCCTGGTCTCTGCTTCTTAGTGGACGCCCCCAAAATGTTATAAAATTCAGTCATGGCTGTATCATTTAAATGTTCCCAATTTTCCTTAGCTAGCAACATTTTTTCAAAGATCTTATTGAGGATGGTCAATTTGTTAGATGATAACCAACCAGATATTACTTTTCAGTAAAGGGATCCCAGTCTGCCACTTTTATTTCGCACAGGGCTAGATCTTACATCCTGTGCCTCCACCCACCTTTTGTGGCCCTCAGGCCATATTGGGCATTTCTTCTCTCTAATTGCTCTCCTTTTGTCACTTATCTGTTTAGCCGTTTTGGTTGGAATTTGCTCACCAATCAACTTGTTAATGTTTTTCTGCCCTTCGAATTGTTTTTCTAATTTTTGCAGGAGTTCCAGTTCCTCCTCTGACCAGCATTGTTTATGCTTCCCCCTTGCAGTGGTCTCTTTGGGGCGAGAGGCAAGAATACGCTCAAGATTTCTAAGAGCAGGATGGGCAAGCCGTTTATGTTGCCCCAAACCAATATTAGTTTCAAATGTTTTATGACATTCCTCACATTCAAAGCCCCCAACGGTGGCAGGCTCACTACTACCTGTACATTTTGGAATATGGCACGCAATACTGTGATGTTTTTCATTCGTTTTACCGCATCGGGCGCATTGGAATAAAAGCTTTCTTATCCCGTGCTTTCTTTTGAGATGGTCAATTAACTCAGTCATTTTCCCCATGCGAGTTCCACAGCACGGACAGGGTGGATTTTTGTCCGGCATCTTAATGAGAGGAGTACCTCCCTCTGATGGTTCTTTAGCAGGACTCGGGGTGGGCGAAATAAAGGAATACATCGAGTCATCAGGGGATACAGGGTCAATCACCCCTAAACCAGCCTCAGCCACCTCCAATTGTGGGCTGGTATCATTGCCCGTGAGACTAGCAGAGGTAAGGACCTCATAAACCTCTGGAAGCAAGGCCAATTGTTCAGAATCAGAGGGTGGACGCTCATATTCACATTCCCCATACTTTGAATTTAAAAACTCCAATCTCTTTGTAATATCCACTTCCACATCCAAACCCACTTTATCTGTTTGGTCACAGATGTTAGTTGTGACCGAGGTGGTACGCCAATCAGCTGAAACAAAAAAATTCGGAGCTTCCAAACCCCCTGCTTTCTAACACTCCTCACCGCAGTGAGAGGCTGGCGCGGCTGGGTCAGGATTCCGAGATCAAGACCCAATAACAACAAACAAGCTGTTATTGAGCAGGCATTCTTTATTGCAGTGCTGGGAAGCACTGGGGATTCTCCACCATGAGTGCTCCAAGGAGTCAGTGAAACACCCTGACTAATATACACCAAAAACATGCATCTTCAGTTCCATGTCAATGAGTTCCCAGAATTCTTCTACATAGTCATTTTATTTCCTGGAATTGGCTATCTTTAATTATGCCTGCTCGAGGGTCTCCTGTGGGGGTCTTTGTTGATTCTAGTCCTTTGTCGTCTTTGTCCTGTCTCTGTCCTGGTCCTGTCTCCAGTCTCCCACTGGTAGATTGCCCAGGTGGG
Organism: Apus apus; assembly: GCF_020740795.1. NCBI lineage: Eukaryota > Metazoa > Chordata > Aves > Apodiformes > Apodidae > Apus > Apus apus. The sequence goes on from NC_067302.1 coordinate 5,128, forward strand.
TCAGAATCCACATCAGTGTGTCTGTAGGCCACCAGGGTCTTAGAAGACTTGATGTTATCACAACCTACAGGATGCTTGGCATAGTTGACTGATAGTTTCACAAAGCACCTTGTTTTAAAAGCAACCCTTAGTATAGAAATTCATTATTTTAGTAAACTTTTATTAGGCTATATTTCTATTGAATTTACTAACAAATATTCTATGATGTATCAACAATGCATGTCAGCGTTAAAGACCAGATCACAACTACAGCTCTTAGCAGCACTTACCATTGATAAACCACAAAGAACCACTCAAACCACCACCTTGTTCCTGCAAAGGAATATATCACATACTCTACATACCACAGATACTGCATTATGGTCTGCTCAATTTCCAGCCTTTCGAGACATTGAAGAGACAGACTAATTATACTCTCTTACGGGAGCTATCAAGGAGAATCCTCCCACCGGAGTTGGAATTCAAACAATTAGTCAGAATTTGAAGTTGAGCTCAAGCTAATGAGCTCACCCCACGTTGGGTGCCAATAAATCTATCATGGCTTAAAGCTGGGCTGGTAATTAAACAAATGACAGATACTCTCTATTAACCCCTCTCCCTTCCCTGTAGGGAAAGGAAAAAGAGTAAGGGAGAGAGACTGACATATAGGGAACTAAACTACACAATGCTAGTGAAACAGTAGTGAGGAAATCAAATAATGCAGTATGTACAAATAAATACAAAACTACTATCACACCCCCAGATAACGCTGCTGTCACTGCAGAGGCTGCAGGGCAGGCCCTGGAAAAGTCCCAGCCTCAGCTCCTGAAGTCAGCAGCAGATGGGAGCTGGATGCAGGAACACAGATTTGAGAAGAGATGGATTGGGACCAAAGGCAGACAAGCAGCAAGAATCTTCCCAGGATGCTGGCTGTGGACAAAGAGAGAGCTTGACCCTTGTGATCCCTCAGATTTATACCAAGTATGATGCATATGGGATGGAATACTGCATTTGGTCAATTTTGGTCACCTGTCTGGTCTGTTCCTTCCCACAGGAGGACGGTAGGTGTGACACTTCAACTCCCTTCTTTTTCCAGAGCATAAGATGTTTTTCAGACCCAACCAGTGGCCTTGGTTCTCCATACTATTCTCCAGCAGGAACTTTAAACATGGAGCATTATCAGTCCTAGAAGCAGACACTGACTGAGAAACACCCTGCTAATTTCATTAAGTGCAGCTGCTTGGAAGAGATATAACTTAAAAGTAAATTTACTACAAAGAGAATTGGTTCTATGCTGGAGCAAACCAGGACAGCCATACAAACCACATAAGGCCACACTTGCCCCCCCATTTTGCTGTCATGTCCAGACATACCATATAATGCCACATTGCTCCCCTTATTTTGATCTTGTGGCCATACATGCCATATACATGCCATGTTGTGGGAAACTGTTCTTTTCTTCCCCACATAAGTCTAAACACAACCACCAGAGAGCAGGCTGAAGTGAGGGGGGGTTGGTCTCTTTTTCCAAGTAACAAGCAACAGGACAACTAGATGATCTTTAAGGTCCCTTCCAACTCAAGCCATTCTCTGATTCAGTGATGAATTTATGATGATGAGATGAAATGGCCTCAAGTTGCACCAGGGCAGGTTTAGACTGGATATTACAAGAAACTTTTCATTGAAAGGGTAATTAAACACTGGAACAGGCTGCCCAATGAGGTGGTTGAATCACCAACCCTGGAGGTGTTTAAAAGCCATTGCCCTGGTTTGAGCCAGGGTTAAGCCAATTTTCTTTTTACTGTTTTGTGGGGTTTTTTTCCTTCAGTGAGCTCTCTTTTAGTTAGCAGCAAGTTTTCCAGCTAGTGGACTGGTAACGCTCTAATGTTTATGTTACTGCTAGGACATCACAGACACTTTGCTCTGTGGCCTCAGCTGCTAAGGGAGCAGAAGAGTCGTACCTGAAGCCTCCCTGTAGGGAGGAGTGGACCAGATGGACAGCAAATTAGCTCAGGAGATGACAGGGGAGCTGCTGGGGTGGGGGGAGGCAAGAGGCGTTTGCACATTCCTGAACATACTTGTATGTAATTGTTCTTATGTTCTTGTATAATTAGCATTTAATTAAAGCTGCCTAGTTAAGTTTTCAATCCAGGAAGTCCCTCTCCTATCTCTCTCCTTCCCTACCTGGGGGAGAGGGAGGGGATTGAGAGCATTGTTGTCACTGGTTCAACTGCCAATCCTGAGTCAAACCATGACATGGCGCTATTTCCTTTTATCTGGTTCAGACTGTCCTATTATCTGTTTCCACTTCCAAATCAATGTATTTTCTGGCAGCTTTCCAGAAACACAGAAGGAGATTAATTCTTATCCTGTCTCACTTCATACAGCTTCGACCAATTTGCAGCTTTAGGTAATGCATTTCTCACTCCATACAAAACCCACTTCCGATACTGATTTGGTCTCTGTGCTCCACATGGTTTGGATCCCACTCAGGATCTCCAGAAGGAAAATTTTGCTCTAAAGTCTCTTTCATGACATTTGCTTCTCTGTCTCATCCAACAAATTATCCAGCATCATCTGCAAATCATTCCAGTCTGGATCCTGTGTTCTAATAATTGTGTCCACTACTTTGCCCATCTTCTCAGGATTTTGCCTATAAGTTCCTTCAGCCTGCTTCCAAGCCATCAAATCCACAATCAAAAGAAGGTGCTTTCACATACACAGGTCCCTCTTGACCAGCTCCTTGTCTCAAATGAGCTAACATCTGTGTCTGCTGTCTAGCTCTCCAAGATACAGGAGTATGCACCACAACTTCTGAAGCTCCTTCTTCCTCATCTCTCATTCCACTATTCAGTGGCTCCACAAGTTCCACTGATTCATTAGGCATCACTGTCCACTGTCCCTGCCTATGGTTCCTGTCCTCTTTGTGGGGGAGCTATCTCTAATTCTGGTCCTGCTTCATCTTTTGGCACCAAACATTTGATACACCTCTTTCCAATATCACCCGCAGAGCAACATCTCTTTGTGGTTTTTTTGTTTTGTTTTCAGAAGTTGAAGCCATTACTAGATTGTCTCGACTAATCAAATTACATTCTTTCTGCCAATCAGTTTGTTGCCTCAGATAAAATAACAAGTCCATGTGTGGAACTTCATTCCATTTTCCTTCCTTTCTACAAAACAACATTAACTGTAATATAGTGTTATAGGTTAAAGTTCCATATGGGGGCCATTTTTCTTGGTCTTCTAAAACTAATGCATGCAATATTCTATCATTTGACCGTTTCACAAATCATTATGTTATTCTCCACAGTGGGCTAATAAACACCCTAATGGGGAGGGTTTTGGTATCTTTTCGTCAGAAGCCAAATTACCAACACTTTTACTCTTAAACAAATGTGTTAATTTGGATGTAATTTTGAAATGTGCTAAAGTCCACACAAAATAATTCAGTCTTTCACTTAATTCTTCTCCAGCAGCACCTCACAGGGTAACAGACCCGAAGAGCCAAACTCCACACTTGCTTCCTACTTATTTGTACATCTCAATCACACACACACAATCCCCCACCAATGCCAGCAAAAATGAATGAAAACAGTTACAGACACCACACGATATATATAAACAACAGCAGAGACCTATAGGCACTTAGGTTTCTCTTACTCAAATCTGTTCAACCCTGCAATAGCTTTCACTTATGTCTTACGCGCAGACACCGCAGCTCCCAACGCAAATGAGGACCCTTTCAGTCCAACCCTGCACAGCTCTCACCGCATCTGACAGGCAGACCAGGCAGGGGACTCTAACCCCCTCCCAAAGCAAATACAGACTAAGGGACTCTAACCCCCTCCCAAACCAAATAAGTGTCTTACCGATTCCAGGGGACATCACGAAGAGTCTTGCAGGTCAGGGAGGGGTATCCCCGAGAATTTCCTCGGGGCCAGCAGGAACTAATCAGGTCCCCAACTCCTCCGGTCTCTCTCAGTGAGGTCCGATCTCAGTCACCAAAAGCTGTCTCCAAAGAGGACAAAAAGAACTTAATGATACCAATGTGATGCAGATAAGCAGTCACTTCTTTATTAAAGCACTGTGGGTACAGGGGATAACGCCACCTGGCATATCCTAAGCTGCATTACAATCAGCAGGTTTTATTATATTCAATTCCAATTAATATATTCAATATATTCAATTTCAATATATTCAATAATATATCAATTTAATATATTTTAATATATTCAATTTCAATGCTTGCTTTTAATTCCTAATTACATTTAACCTTTGCATTGGTTGGCCTTTTGTGATCTTTTGAGTTACATAACTACATGCATATTCATTTTTAACAAACATCATTGGTCACCTATAGTCACCCTACTGATCATAGTCCCTGATATTCAAACCAGGATGGGATCAGCAAGGGGATCTCCAAGTAGCATAACTGGTTACTGTGACCCTGGCCACTGTGTGATTGCTTCAAGATTTTTTGCTGTATTATTCTTTCCATGGTAGCTGCTTAAATGAAATATCTTATTCTTCATTACTTTACAGTTCCTGATTAAATATAATACTATACCCTAGCTACTTGTACCACTTGCTTACTGCATGTGGTTTCTGTGCCTACTGAAAACACCATCATACACCCCCCACATGATTCCTATGAGACCAATTTATCCTAGAGTTTTTGTCTTGCCCATTCCAACCTAACAAGGCCCAACCACACCCCCCACCCCCCACCCCCCCCCAAAAATAATAAAAAATCTAGTCAAATCAGTAACAGTGTCATGGGAAGCAGCTCTGGAGGGCTGAGGAACTCAGGAAATTGGAGAGGCTTTACAGGACAGCCTCCTCCAAGGACAACAGTGATCTCTTGAGAATGCAGGAAAAGAAGCAGCCACCTTGTGAGGCTGCTGGTATAACCTAATGGAACTCCAGGACAAAGGGGCAGCACACAGGAGATGGGAGCAAGGGAAGCTGCAAAGGAGAAGTTAAAAACCCTGTTTCAGGATGGAGGAGGAAGCCGAAGCCAAATCCAAGGCTCCCGTAGGCTTGACAGTTGCAGGGAGGGATAGAAGAAATAAAGTTAGCTGATCCAGCCTCAAAGGGTGTTGGGGGATGAGACACACTCTGCCTGGAAGCCAGTCACCAGTGGACACTGGGAACATTTGCAGCTGGTGTTTTTATGGATATTTGCACCATGTGTCAGCCTAGGAGATGGGGATTGACCTGCTGGGGGGCCAAGCTGTGCCAGTCCATCTACATGGGTCTGGATGGTGCAGACTATACTTGAAGACATTCCTGTAACCCAAATACATTGTGATTAATGCAGAACTGGCTGTTCCAATTCAAGCATTTAATTCACTTGGTCTCTTTGCTTTGGCATCTTTTCCCTTGGAATCCTGACACCTCACCTGACATCTCTCTAATGAACAGCAGAAGAACTGAAGACTAAAGGCAAGTTTTGGCCAGCCTCGGCTCCTTTGGGTGTTTTGCATATTAGTGAGCCCTGTGGTGCTGAACTGCACATCTGTATAGACTGAACAAGCCTCCAGAACAATAAATGGCAGCGGCAAACCTCCAGGTCCCCAAGAATGTTCGCAGGCAGTGCTGAAGTCCACCACTGAAGAGACTCCAAAGGGGCTGGGGCTAGTGAAGCAGGAAGTCAGAGGCACTGAGTACACAAAAACTTCCCCAAAACCCTTCTGTTTTCTTACAAAGCCTTGCTAACAGTCCTTTATCACTGTCCTGGTTTGAGCCAGGATTAAGCCAATTTTCTTTTTGCTGATTTTTTTTTTCATTCAGTAAACTCTCTTTGAACTAGCAGCAAGTTTTCCAGCTAGCAGGGAGAGCGGACCAGATGGACAGCAAATTGACCCAAGTATTCCATTCCATGCATCCACATGAGCTTGGTGTGAGGTCAGGGATCATGGAAGTCAAACCCCTTCCTGCTTCTTCTCCCTTTCTCTCCCTTCCATGGCTGGTGTCCAGGGAGGACTCTGTCCATCCCCATTGATCCCCAGGCCCGTGCATCCCTGTCCCTCATCCCTCTCCCCTCAGCTCCTGGCTGCTCTGCCCTCTCTCTGGCAGCTCCCCAGCAGGTCAGCCCCCAACCTGTACTGGTACCTGGTGTTGTTCTTCCCCAGATTCAATACTCTACACTTGCCCTTGTTGAATTTCATCGAGTTTCTCCCCGCCCAAGTCTCCAGCCTGTCTAAGTCTCTCTGAATAGCAGCACAGCTTTCTGGTGTGTCAGCCACTCTTCCCAGTTCAGTGTCATCAGCAAACTTGCTGAGGGTACATTCTGTTCCCTCATCCAGGTCGTTGATGAAGATACTAAACAACACCGGTCCCAGTACTGACCCCTGAGGGACTCCACTAGTCACAGGCCTCCAACTAGATTCTGTCCCATTGACTACAACTCTCTGACTTCTTTCTTTCAACCAGTTCTTGATCCACCTCACTACCTGATCATCTAGACCACACTTCCTCAGCTTATCTACAAGGATGCTGTGTGAGACAGTGTCAAATGCTTTACTGAAATCAAGATAAACCACATCTACCGCTCTACCATCATCTATCCACCTAGTTACTTCCTCACAGAAGGCTATAAGGTTGGTCAAACATGACTTACCCTTGGTAAAACCATGTTGACTGCCCCTAATGACCCTCTCATTCTTGATATGTCTAGGCATCCCCCAACCCTCTCTCCCAGATCTACATTTGGCCAATCACTGACGCTCAGGACCACTCACACTTCAGAAGAGGCCTTGAGCATTTTGGATCTTCTCAGTGTATTGTACAATATCCTTCATTGCCTCCAGAGCTTATCATGAGTATTTCTGGCCATAACAGGGCCCTTTTGACCATCTCTTATTAAATGTTTGGTGTTTTTTTATGATCATCTGTGCAGAAAGAGCAGTCACAGAAAAGCACCAAGTACATCCAAACAGAATTCTAGTGAAGTGCCAGTAGGAGCAAGGTGAGCTTCCCCCACAGCTGTGGCTTCCTAGAAAGGAGATTGTCCTGAGAAGGGTATCCAGCCTCTACCACTCTCTGGAGAGGGAAAACAGCAGTGTCCAGGCCACCTGGGACAGAAAGGGGGACTTTTGCAAGACCACCCTACATCTGAAACACTGTGAGTGTGTCCTTGAGGATGGGCTATCATGCCTTAAATGGCAAATACAGATTCAGGGCATTGCCCAGAGTTGCTACTACAAAAGCAGACTGATATTTTTTGTAGGTTTTTGCAGGATTGTTGATGAATTCTCCACAGAAGACCCACCAGGTATGCATGTCAAGAAATGGAATGCCTGAAGCCAAGGAAAGGATGGCTTGGGAACTGTCACGGGGCTTGGGAAACAAACATACTTTCTCCTTCCTGTCTCCTGGACACATGAAGAGCGATCACACTTCTCTGGAAAAAAAAAAAGCCTATATGTTCCTGGGAATCCCAGGAGGCATGGCATAGTGATTCCTGGGTTTAAGGAGGTGGTGTGCCTTGCCTCTGTTTCCACAATGGTGACTTCAATGTTCATCTCATTTGTAGACTCTGTACATGGATGCTGATGTTTATGGAGCATCTTGCTCTCAAATGATTCACAGGGTAGGCTGTTATATTTGGAGGGAATAAGGACAATAAAAGAGAAAAAGTTGGCTTTGGGAAAATGAAAAGGGCAGTAAAGGTTGTGGTCAGGGCTGTTTGGGGGCACCTGTGAAGCAGCCCAGCACCTGAAATGAATTACTTCTGGGATCAGGGAAAACATGAGAGCTCTCCCTAATTGGAAAACAAAATAGAGGAAAGAAGGACATCATTCATGCTGGAAGGGACCTCAGGAGGTGTCTTGACCAACCTCTTCATCAAAGTAGGGTCAGACTAGATTACTCGGGGTATTATTCAAACAAGTCTTGGTCACATTCTGGGATAGAGCTGGGGAACACACCCTGGGAAACAGCTCCCACTGTCTCTTGCATAATCCTCTCCCTTAATTTCCTAATGGCACAGCCCAGGGTGCTGGTGGCCTCCCTTGCTCCCAGGACACATGGTTGCTCTTGTCCAGCTCCCTGCCCACCAAGACTGTTCCCAAAGGGCTGCTCCCAGCATGTATGCTCCCACACATGTATGTGTGTTCCTGCACATACATGCCCTCCTCCTCCCTGAGCAGAAAGCCTTGGGAGACCTTGTTTTTGAAGACTAAGGCAAAGAAGACAATGAGTCCTTCAGGCCCATCTGGGTCTGGAGTGTGTTGTTAGTGCTGAAAATGGCAGTGCAAGAGGCTGGGGCATGAGGAATGTCCTGGGGCACCTTCTCAGTCTGTCCATGCCACCAAGGGCACAGACTGGACTCCCCTCTCCTGCACCTGTGTGCCTTGGCTTTGCACTTCACACCCACTGCTGTGTGTCCTCACCCCACATGGTCACACAGCTCAGCCAACGTTGCTGATGCCCTCTCTCAAGCATTTTCCAGCCTTGCTCAGCCCCTCCCCAGCTCAGCTCACCTCCCATGCCTGCTTCTCTGCCCAGCTCCAGACAGGAATGAAGTCTGCACTGGTCCCACAGCATTGCTCACCCCAAGGTGTGGCAGAGATCTGGGCACTCGCCTCAGAGCACTAGCCCCTCTAAAGGGCTCAGCAACTGCTGGGGGGCAGGGATGGGTCTCAGTCTCCTCATCAGCCCCAGGGCTGCAGTATCACCGTGGCATGAGGAAAGGGAGATCAGGGAAACTGCAAGTCCCCTGATATCAACCCCAGGAGATGCCCACCATAGACAGACTCTGCCCCCTCAGTTCCAGACCCTCTCCTTAGCCAGCACAAGAATCCTGGTTGAGCAACAGAGCAGCCTGCACATAGTGCCTACAGGAAGAGGTTTCTCTTTCTCCAGGATTACTTCCTGCAGGCACAGAAATGCTCCCTTGCTCTTCTCCAGCAACATCCCTGCTCCCCAGGTGAGCACGTCCAGACTGCCCTGAACAGATGATACTGTTTCCTAGTTGTGCTGCAGACAAGGCTCCAAGGTGGTGATGCTGCTCTGCAGAGGGAGGGGATTGTTGGGATTGTTGTGCCCAGGGGCCATAGGGTCACCCTGTACTGGCCATGCTGGTCAGGCCGGGAAGCAGCCCCAGCTGCATAGGGAACACTACTGCTGAGCCCCTTTCCATCTTTCATGGTGGCTTTGTAGCCAAGGACAAGGCTGGGAAGGACCAAGGGGTGTCTCAGTGACACAAAGTGCAGGGGTGGGCTGCACTAGGTGCAGCCCATGGGCTTTCCAAGAGGGTGTCCTCTCCCGGTGCCTGCTGTCTCCCCACAGCCTCTCCTGCCATTGCAGAATGCTTGTTAGCCTGTGGGCTCCCCTGGTTCTCCTTTCCTTCAGGGACACTCCACCTTGGATGCTCACTCATTGCATGAGGAGCCACTCATTGCCTACCAAGACTCTCACACTGCACCTCCATGGGGCAGCTGGGCATTTGCCTCCTGAACCCCTCCTGCATAATGGGGCAGCTCCCTCAGATCCAGAGGAGATGTGAAAGATGGGAGCTGAGATAAATAATTTTCTGCTGGATTATTTATTAGAGCTCATTTAAACAGGGAGCTGAGATCCATAAGTAGTACAGGAGATGTTTGGTTAAAGAAAAAAAAACAACACAAGTGGGAAGCGAAGACTAATAATGTGAGAGGTATGTAGAAAAAAAATAGAATATGTGCAAATACCCCAAACCCTACGAATTAACAATAAATACACAAATAAAGAAAAATTATTCCTGGCTTGTCCTGATATACAGTGGGAACCCAAGAGGGATAATGGGCATCATATTAATCTGAACTCTCACACATTCAAGTAGTTTCCTTATAACATCTTTGAGCTCCTGGTTCCTCATGCTGTAGATGAGGGGATTCACTGCAGGAGGCACCACCAAGTACAGAACTGCCACCACCAAGTCCAGAGATGGGGAGGAGTTGGAGGGGACCTTCAGGTAGGCAAATATGCCAGTGCTGATGAACAGGAAGACCACGGTCAGGTGAGGGAGGCAGGTGGAAAAGGCTTCCCTGCTCAGAGGGGATCCTCAGCACGGCCCTGAAGATCTGCACATAGGACACCACCATGAAAACAAAGCATCCTAAAAATGGAAAAGCACTAAAAGCAAGAAGCCCAACTTCCTTGAGGTAGGAGTGTGAGCAGGAGAGCTTGAGGATCTGGGGGATTTCACAGAAGAACTGTTCCAGGACATTGCCCTGGCAGAGGGGCAGTGAAAATGTACTGGCTGTGTGCAGCAGAGCATTGAGAAACCCAGAGGCCCAGGCAGCTGCTGCCATGTGGACACAAGCTCTGCTGCCCAGGAGGGTCCCGTAGTGCAGGGGTCTGCAGATGGCCACGTAGCGGTCATAGCACATGATGGTGGGAAGGGAACACTCTGCTATGATGAAGAATAAAAAGAACAAGAGCTGTGCAGCACATGCTGAGTAGGAGATGGCCCTGGTGTCCCAGAGGGAATTGGCCATGGCTTTGGGGAGGGTGGTGGAGATGCAGCCCAGGTCGAGGAGGGAGAGGTTGAGCAGGAAGAAGTACATGGGGGTGTGGAGGTGGTGGTCCCAGGCGATGGTGGTGATGATGAGGCCATTGCCCAGGAGGGCAGCCAGGTAGATGCCCAGGAAGAGCCAGAAGTGCAGGAGCTGCAGCTCCCGCCTGTCTACGAATGCCAGGAGGAGGAACTGGCTGATGGAGCTGCTGTTGGACATCTGCTGGTTTTAGGAATTGGGACTGTTTGAGGAGGAAAACACAGTAAGTCAGATGAGACTTCTATGGAAAATAAAAATATTTCCCATACTCATTCTCTCTGCACACACATACACACTCTTCTAGATCGTCTTCCTTCAGCTCCAAGGCTGGAGCTCCAGTTGGTGCTGGCTGAGTGTGTCAAGAGCAACAAAACCTGCTCGGTGGCTGCTAAGGAGTCAGCCCAGCTCTGCAGCAGTGGGATCATGAGAATGGGGCAGGCAGGGCTCAGTCCTGGTGTTTACTTTGTCTTATGAAACTGCTGCTAACACCAAAGGGCCTGTCAGCATCTGCACTCCCAGTGCTGAGGAATTAGGATAGCAGAAGCCAGTTTGAGAGGTGTGGGGTTGTTACAGCTCCCCCGCTCCCCCCAGGGAGTGTTCTTGGATGTCTCAAACCCTCAGCATTGCTACTGAGACCCTTCCCTGCTTGTGCTCACAGAGCCCACCTCAGCCCTGCTGTTCCCAGCTCTGCCCTGCAGCCACTCAGGGGGTGCAGGGGCTAAAGAGACTCTGCTCTGACTGGAGAGGGGCTGCTGGTGTCATCTGTAGGGTGGTGGGGGGTGGAGGCACTTGCTGATGTTCCTCGTTAAAGCTCAGGGTGATGGCTTAGGACACTCAGCCCTTTCTGTAACCTGAAAAATTGTGTTTCTCACCAAGGAGAACCAAAAAAAAGTGGAAGCACCAACTCAGGAAAGCATAAACTCAGGCAGGAAACCTCTGCCCTGAAAGGAATAATTGACAGTCCCCTAGGAAATATTCTGGTCATGATCTCATCATCACTCACAGTGAGTAGTCCTGAGCAATTCAGTACTCTCTCAAAAGCAGAAGGACCCTGCCCTGTTCTCCCTTCCTCCTTCAACCCACACTCTCTCCCAGCAGTAGGTAGCTCCCCAGGCAGGCTGAGCTGACCTTGGCAGGCAGCAGAGTCCCCGCCCCAGCACACAGCCCCTGGGCTGCAGGACCCTGCTCTGAAGGACAGCCCTGGGCACCCCTGCCTGCACACCCACCTGCACACCCTGCAGCCATCCCCAGCAGAAGGCAGCTGTTATGTCCTGTCCCTCTGTGCAGGAGGAATCCCTGCTCTGGAATATGTCCTTCTCCTCTTCACTCAAGAAACAGTGTTCTCCTGACAAAATCACATAAGCTGTCTAATGTACCAGCTTTAGCAGAACCCTCCAGGAACTGAATCTGAGTTGCCCTGCACCCTGACACTTACTACATAGAGGGCTGGGAAGGTTTCTGCCCCAGTGAGCTCTGAGCATCGTTCCTCTCCCAACTGCCTTTAAGCTTTCTCAGCCCTGCAGGTCTCCTCAGGTACCTGCAGGCAGTGCCCTCAGCCCTGCTGTACTGTGCAGAGGAGCTGCTCCTGGGCAGAGCTGTCTCTCTGCAGAGCTGCCCACTTGCCATCAGCTCCCTCCATCCCAGGAGCCCAGCTCAGCTCAGCAACAGAGGACCAGCCCAAGGCAGCACTTGCTCTGCCTCCTCTGGACTCCCTCCAGCTGTGAGCTCTTAAGGGCTCACAGCTCCACCGAGGCAGCAGCATCTCTCCTGGGCAGTGGGGACTGACACAGGCTGATGGCATCACTCACTGTCCCTCTCTGAATGATGCAGAGATGGATTTTACAAATAGGATTTTTTTTCTTGACATGACCTGGTGGTCTGCCAGAGGTGTAAATGTTCCTGTTCCTCTACCCCCATCCCATAGCCAGGCAGGACAATTCAGCAGGGACAGGCAGGGATTCAGTGGAGTCCATCAGGTGTCTCCTCTGGTCAGTAGCCCATGGACTGCAGCTCTCCCCCATGCACCCCACAGACCCAAAGGAGCTGCAATTCCTCCTTCAGCTCCGTGGGCACAAAAGAAGTGCCTGCAGGCCAGCCCCTGCCCTGGGATCCATGGGGATTGAGGGTGACATTCAGCTGCTTCCACACAAGCACCTAGTGGCATCTGAGGTGCCAAGGATGGTCAAAGACTTGTAGATGTGCCTGCAGGTTCTGATGGAGCACATATGGGACACCCAGACCTGCCTGAGCATCAGCTGTGGGTCTGCAGGGGAGGGTCCCTTGGTCACCTCAGATTACACTCAATGTTTAGGCCATCTGAACATTTTTTAAACTCACATTTCCATGGCAACTGCTGGACTTTTAGCTGACCAATATGACATATGCACTAGAGGGAGGCTCAGATCTGTCTTGAAGCACCATCCAGTGCACTCACAGGAGCTCAGGTCACTGCAGAATTCAGGCCCATGGGCATCCCTGCACAGGTAAGACAGCTTGCACAGCTTTGAGTATTGTGATGGATAGATACAGGCTTCTCAGGAGACACTCAAAGTGGTTGGGTAAGGTGGGAAAATGAGTCTGGGGCAGGGCCTCTCTAAGGGATACAAGCTCGAATGCAGTGTGGGGCAGAAGGTGGGTTCTGTGAGCATTGGTAGGTTAGGAACAGATGTGACACCAGTGAAGGTGACATAAAGGTGGGAGTTAAATCACTCTGTCAGGGTGAGGAAGTGGACACAAGATTCTGAAGGCAAGCTTTGGAAGTCTCCAGATCAGCAACCCTGGCATTCACTGGACTGGCAAAGTGACTGGTGCAAACAGTCCTGTAGATTTCCCATCTCAGGTTGAGCTTCTTACACCGGTGGCCAGGTGGGCAACAAGGATGAGTCAGGGCTGGTCAGGGACAGTGAAGTGTCAGCCTTGGCTGACCATGAACTTGTTGGGTCCCAGTTACCAAGAGAGATATGGCAGGAAATATGGCAGAGCTCAGGCTGGTGAACTCGGAGAGGAAGATGTTGGCCTGCTCTGGCCTCTGGTAGGAGGAGATCCCATGGGGAGGCAGCTCCAAAAGGAAAAAAACAGCTGCAAATACTGAGAGGCCTTTAAGAACATCTTCCACCAAGCAAAGCAAAGGTCTGTCCTGAGACTCAGGAAACAACCCTTCTTCTCCAGAAACTGCCTGGACTAAACAGGGACCTCATGGCTGAGCTCCAGCACCAAAGGCACCATGTAGGAGGTGGAACAGGTTACAAAGGAGGAGTGTAGAAATGTTTTTGGGAGAAACAGAGAATGTGTCAGGATAGTCAAAGCTCCCCAAAAGTTCAAGCCTGCAAGGGATGTCAAAGGGCAATAAGACAAGCTACTGTGGCTTCTTCAACAGTTAAAAAACCATGAACAGGAAACTGACCAGTCATCAGCACTTGAACCAACACTGTTTAATGTCCTCATTATCCCCTTTACAAAACACACTTTCAGCTCCTTTGTGGGTGAAGCTACGCTGGGCAAGGTTTCTGCATTCATACTATTGGTAGGAAATTTCCTTTGGTAAGTGGCTGCACAGAACTGTTCAAACACAGAATCGGTGAACCAGCTTGCTAGAACATGCACTTGGTGTTGTTAGTAAAGAAGTATGAAAAACATCATGAAAATTCCTGAAAAGGAGCCCAGCAATGCTGGGGAAAGGAAGACCTTCCCATCTGTTGTGCTGGTTTGGTTTGGTAGGATTTTTGGTGGTGGGGGAAGGGCCTCAGGGGCAGCTCCAATAAGAAGCTGAGAAGCTCACCCTGCTCCAAAACCAGCCAAGGGGCCATCAGAGGGACAATAGATGCAACTCTGCCAATAACATATGAAAGAACCAAGATAAGAGCCATACTGGAGAGGTGAAAGGCAGCTGCTGGGGTGAAGATCCTGGTGGTTAGTGAGAAAGAAGGGGCAGAAGGTGCCCAAGCAGAAGTTTCCCTGCAACCGATGGTGAGATGCTACAGAGAATCACCATTTCAAATCAAACTACAAGACCAGAAACACCTCCCACCAGCACCTCTACTGAAAAGAGAAAAATGCCACACAAGCTCTCTCGCATCCTATTTTCAATACATCACTGACAGGCACGGTGTATCTGCTGACAGAAGTTTTCTGGATTTGTAACACAGGAAACCACACCAGAAAATGCATCTCTGATCCCTACAGAGACACACTCTACAAGTGAATTAGCACAGTGAGGAAATTCTCCCTCTTCAGGTATTTTTTCTTCTCTTAGAATGGTTTTCTGACACTGTTGATTAAAAAAAAAATGAAAAGATGAAGTGTCTGAGGTGGTGTTGCCCTGGGCCACTGGTGAGAGCAGCTGTCCTGCTGCTCTCCTGAGGATGCTGGATGAGATGTCTTCTGTTGAACTTGGGGAGGAGAAGACAGCCCAGCCTGCAAAGCATCTTCGGCTGCGGCAGCCTCAGCGGTTGTATGTTACACCTTGACTTCAGCCACGTTGGTTGGAGGCTGAAGAGCATTTGAAGTGCCAGGGAGAAGAGCAGGGCACTGAAGCATGGTGCATGTCCCCTGTGTCACCTGTGTGAGAAACGTTTGTCGCGCCAATGAGCAGGCCCACACAGATCCTTCAGCGAAGCACAGTTTATTTACATTCTTGCAAGAATGGGTGACCTAAGCAAGTAGGCACACCTATAGCAAGGTGAATAACGGTTTATATTTCCTATTCCCGATGCAAAGTTCTCTCCCCTGTTTCCCCACTGGCTGGGTACTCCAGGGTTTACAGCCTCTCGACACTTCAAATTATCCTATAAGTTTCCCGCCCCTGTTTACACGTTCCATTCTAGCAGTTTACTTTTTACCTTTTAAGGTAAAACTTTGACCTTTCTTGCCCCCTTGGCTGTCTTCCCAATTAACAAAATTATCTATACCTACTGGTGTCATCCTGCCCGTAGGAGCAAGATAGAAGTGGCTTTGTTCGGTCTTATCATGGGCCATAAATCCTTCTCCATGTTTGGATCCCTCAGATGGAGCCCAATTAAGTCCCTCAGTTTCTTGGGCCGTAAACTACTCCTGGTGTAGTTGGAATGTGCAGATATCTCACTTATCTCAAACAATTATATTCCTAACACTAGGATATATATATATATATATATACACATATATGAACCAAATCCAACACTATATTTTTAACACTAGAATGCAAAATCAACACTACATTTCATTTCTAACACTGCCCATGGCCTCCCTGCCACCCTCACCTGCCGCCCACCCTGCTCTGCTGCTGCAGGGCCTGGCACGGCCCCTTCCCAGGCCATTGGAGGCCTCTCCCAGGCCCTTTGCACACTTGGACCTTTTCTTCCTCATTCTCAGCCCCAGGGAAAGCTGCTGAGCACTCCCCCCTGCCCCCAGTTTCACCCTTGTTTATTATTGCTTTGTTTTTCCTGTTTTTTCCTTCCTCTAGCTCCAGGGACCTTCCAACTTTTTAAAACTCTAGACTAGTGTAGAAACAAAGAATTTTTATTTTCATTTGAAAAAATCCCCAACTTCAAGTTTCAAAGGAATTCTAAGATCAATGTCACCCCCTCCCTCCTTGCCTCCCTGCCCTAGCTGTGCCCAGATCTCCCAGATCCGCGCGGTGCCATCCCACTCCCCCGAGGCCACACAGCATTCCCAGCTCCCAGCCCAGGCTCCAGCCCTGCGACAATGTCCTCGTGACAGAACCTGACAGGGGACATGGCAGAGCTGCGGTGGGCATGGCCCTCGGCCCCACGGCCTCCCCCCGCCCTGTGCACCACGGCCGCCTGCAGCCGCTGCCCCGGGAGGCTCCCCTGGCCAGGCCTCCCCGTCCAGACGGACACGGGCCATGAGGGCTGGGCTCGGCCCCAGGCGGCACCGGCTGTGCTGGCGGAGCTCCTCCCGGTACTGCTGGGCCAGGCGCAGCTTCTTCTGCGACGGAAGAGGAGTTGGAGGAAACTCCCGTCTGCTCTCCTGCTGCTCTCCCAAGAATGCTGGCTGGGCTGTCTTCTGTTGGAGTTGGGCAGAAGTCAGCCCAGCCTGTAAAGTGCCCTGGGGCTGGGGCTGCAGCTCCAGCTCTGCCTGAGCAGAGTCATCACTGGGTCCACTGCCACCAGCTTTTCCGTGTCCTCGGCACTGGTAACCTCAGCCCTTGGATGCGGAGCCTCGACTCCAGCCACACTGCCTGGAGGATGTGGAGCGTCTGCACTGCCAGGGAGGAGACCATGGCACTGGCGTCTTTCTCTGCCTGTCCTTGCAGGACTGTGGGGACAAAGCATGAAAGTTCAGGTGACAGCACAGTCCCCCCTCCAGACAGGGCACATTGCATCCCATGACTCGAGAGGCAGGAGGGAGCCAGCGGGCAGGGGGCTGGGCTGCTGGTCAGGAAGATCTCTCTCCAGAAACACCCCCCTCCCCATAGCCATGCTGGGAGCAGAGCCCCCCTGGCCCAGGCTGGGGGGCAGCTCCATGCCAGGCTCTTCCTCCTCCCGGTGTCCTCACTCACCCCCTTTGACATCCTCCACCTCGTGCTTGTGCACCCGCCGTCCGATGAGCCCTGGGGGGACACAGTGTGTCAGGGACCCCGCTGCCCACCAGGGACCCTGCCACCCATTCCAACCTCCTCGGGAGGGCTTATCCCAGGGTGCAGCATCGGGGAGGGGATGGGGGAGCCTCCTGCCGGGCCCATAGCCTGGGAGAGGGGGTGAAGGGGTGCCCGGGACACAGGCACCTCAGAAGAGGGAGGGACCCAGGGCTAGTGTCTCACCGATGACCCTGACAGCCTCACAGCGCAGGAGCTCCTGCGGGCTCTGCAGGTAGCGCTGGCTCTGGAGCAGGTGGTCCTTGGCCTTGCTCTTCTTTCTGGCCAGCTGTGGAGGGGAGAAGAGTTGCAGGTCTGGCACAGAGCTGTCCCCCAAGCTGGGTCATCCCCCCACCCAGGGCCACCCTTTTTCCCCCAGCAGGACATTCTCAGCTTCCCACCACGTGGCATCAGTGTTCGGAGGGAGCAGAGGGCTCCTTGGGGTGCCATCAGAGTGGCAAGGTCCCCTTTGGGACCCTGGGGCTGAGGACAGCCTGGAGCAGAGCCTGCTCCAGGAGGGTGCTCACAGCCCGGGGGCACAGCCCTCTGTCTCCTGGCTGGGCACGGGGCAGGGCGGATCCGGGGGGTCGGGGTTGTGCTTACCAGGCACTCCCACAGCATCGGCGTCGGCACATTCTGGGCCAGCTTCACCAGCTGCCCCCACTTCAGGAACTGCCCAGCGCTGCAGAGGGCTTCCTGGGAGGCCTGGGGAGCAGCAGAGATGTCAGCAGCACTGCTGGTGGCACAGGACCCTGTGTCCCCCATCTCAGCAGGGCTCAGAGTCTGTCCCGGCCTGTGCAGGGCAGACGCACAAGCTGGGGACTGATGCTGCCACCAGGTTCAGCACCCTGGGGAAGATAAGAGTGACCACCCTCTCTGGCTGGACTCCTGTCTTGGCCTTGGCAGTCCCAGGGGCTGTGCAGGGTCAGCTGGGGTGGAAAGGGACCCACTTCCCCATCCATCTGGGCAGCAGGAGGAGCAGGGCAGCAGTGGGTGGGGGGGGGCTCTGACTGGTCCCAGGGACTGGGCAAGCTGTACCACCTTGTGACACACATTTGAAGGGGTTGGTGTCAGCAGTGCCCTGCCTAGGGGACCTCTCAGGCTGGGAATCCCACCTTGGCCACGGTCCTGTCCTGGTCGTGCAGGTGGAAGGCCAGGGGCAGCAGGCTGTTCCACACCACCTTCTTCATTTTCTTCCTTTCACCTCGCAGCAGCCACATCAGGTTTTCAAAGAGTCGGATGGAGAGCTGCCGCACCGCGTCCGAGTCCTGAGGGAAGAGAGGAGCTCAGCCCCAGCCCCGTGGTGAGCAGGGGCTGACATGGAGGTGGGTGTCTCCAAGATGGCCTCAGCCAGCCCTGCTCCAAAAGGGAGGGAGCTGCAGCGTGCTGGGATCCCCGGGGCTGGGGTCCAGAGAGGGAGGCCCTGCAGAGGCCCGTCGGTTGCTGCCAGGGCAGGGTGCTGATCGGTGGGGCTCAGCAGGCCTGCAGCCCCCCTGCCACCACTGTCCCCCTGCAGCACGGAGACCGAGTGGGGGGGGGGGGCTGTTCATGGGGGTCTTTAGGACACAGCACAGAGCCCCCGAGGGCAGCGATGGGGTCTGGGGGCTGTGGGGCAAAGCAGCGGGGGGAGGCAAGTGGGTGATCCCGGTGCGGGGATCACAGGGTTCTCCCCCAGCCTCACGTCGTCAAAGAAGTTCCAGAGCTTCTCAGCAACGGCCAGGGCAGTGAGGCTGCTCTCCTGGTCCTCCAGCAACAGCAGGACGGGACAGACAGCACTGGCTCCTTGCAGCCCCTCGGCTGCCCGCATCCCCACCAGATCCCTGGGCAGGCTGGTGGGCCTCCGGTGCTGCCTGGAAAGCTGCCCCACCTGCCAGCAGCCCCCACTGCGGCTGCTGCGTTTCACCCCGGGGCTCAGCACCCCAGGGCTCAGCACCCCACAGCCTGGCTCTGCAGAGCCCTTACTCCGGGCTGGTGGCTCTGGGGTGGCAGCAGGAGCCTGTTCCTCTTGGCCCTGCTGCCTCCCTCCTGGCACGGCACAGCCGTGGGGCAGGGCCCAGGGGGGCAGGAAAGCCAGCAGCAGCCAGCACAGATCCCAATGCCCGGAGCAGCCTGGGCCCTCCATTACCCACCACCTGCTGCTCCACGCTGGGCTGCTGTCCCAGCTGTCCCAGCCCTCCCCTGCTCACCATGTCAGGCCTTTTGGTGAGCTTGAGGACACCCTTGAGCACCAGGCTGGGCATCCCCAGGCACTGGCTCTGCAGATAGATGGGGAAGATCCCCAGGGCAAGGTCCAGCTCGTCGCTGAGGTCAGGGCAGTCCAGCATCTGAAACACAGGCAGCGGGGGCTGGCTCCAGCCATCAGCTCAGGGAAAGGATGCCGGGGGAGAGCAAGTGCAGACGGAGGCAGCAGGGCTTCTGGAGAGCCCCCGTGTCCCACAGCACAGGGGTTGCTGGCCTGCTCCTCCACAGTACCAATCAGAGCCCCCCCCCGCTGCCTCAGCTCCCCCCACAGCGCTGGGCGCAGGAGAGCTGAGCGTCGCAGGGGGCTTGGAGCAGTGCCACCAGGCTCACCTCCACCAGGAAGACCATGGCGACCATCTCCCAGGTGGGGTCCTCCACACTGAGGAGCTCTGCCAGAGAGCGGAAGATGGTCGTGCACAAAACTCTGGAGCTTTTCGTGATCTCCCTGGCAGAGGGGAAGGAGGCAGCGTCAGGCCTGAGCTGGGTGGTCTTTGGGGTTTGCACCAGTCTGGACATCACCAGTCTGCAGCACTTTGTCTGAGTGCCACCAGCGCCGAGGCAGTGTGGGGTGTCCAGTCCCTGAGGTGTGGGGAGAAGGGGCTCTCACCTGGCGATGATCTGCACTCCCCTGAGGTGCGTCTGGGTGCTGAGGAGGGCGTCCCAGCCCCCCTGCTCCTCGATGGCCAGCACTAGGCTCTCACCACCCATTTTGCAGAGCAACAGTCTCATGGACTGCACTGCAGACCTGCACGAGGAGAAGGGCTCAGCTCCCATTGGGACTTCTGGCTTGGCTCCGGGGAACTGGCAGGGGTGAGAGGACAGGGAGGGAGCACCTGATGGGAGTGAGCTGATCCCTTTGTTGCTCCATCCAGAAGATTTGCACCTGACGCAGCGTCAGCTCCGCGGTGAAGGACACTTGGAAAAGCAGCCCCAGGAAAAGCTCGTGGAAAACCTCCTGCAGCTCCAGCTCGTGGATGGCCTGCAGAGCATCTTCCTGCAGGAGGATCTCCCTTATCACCATGGTTGCCTGCAGAGGACACCCAGTCATTCAGATATCCCTGTGCCCCAGGGGAAGTCAAGGCTTGGGGTGGGACAGGAAGAGGAGTGGGAGCCCAGAACAGCTGAGAGCAGCCCAGGCCATCAGCGAGGCCTCATCAAGCAACTCACAGCCAGGGAGAGGATGCGCGGGTCGGCCCTGGTGGAGGTGGAGGTCTTAGGCAGCGACGGGTTTCTAAGCTTGCTGAGCAGCTCCTGCAGCACCTTCTCTGACGTCTGGGGCTCGCAGAGCATCGCCCTCCACATGGTCAAGGAGACACTGTGGGGAGCCAAGGGCTCTGTCAGAGGGGACATCCAAGAGGATGGGAGGCTGAAGTCCCTCAGGAGGGTCTTGGGTCGCCTTTCCATGTGAGAGGAGCCCCCAAGACTGGTGGGCCCTGCACCTGGTGC
This sequence comes from Apus apus, assembly GCF_020740795.1. Lineage (NCBI taxonomy): Eukaryota > Metazoa > Chordata > Aves > Apodiformes > Apodidae > Apus > Apus apus. The sequence continues at coordinate 25,909 of NC_067302.1, forward strand.
ACGTTGGGGAGCACTGCAGCAGGCTGGTCACCACCTCACTGAAGTATCTGCCTGTCATCTTCTTCAGGGTGCTTTCCAGGCAGCTGAGGGCCACCACTGACTTGATGGAGAGCCAGTTCCCATAGATGGCACGCACGATGTTCAGCACCTGGAGGGGAGACATGGGTGGGAGTGGGAATGTCAGCAGGGCAAGCACCACCATTTCCCCCGCTCCCGCTGGGAGGTGATGATGAAGCTGGCCAGCTGGGCAATCCGTGCCACGGCCCTCTCCTGCACCTCTTCTGGCTGGGAAGTGGTGAATGGCAGCAGGAGCTGGGAGGAGAAAAGCTGCTGGTGTGGCACGGGGGTGGCAGGGCACAGCAGGGCAGGGCCAGGCTCGCTCCAGGCCAGCGCCTGGGATGGGGCACGTGTCCCTCTTGCCCCCTCGCAGCCACCTGCTGCGGCCAGGCAGGTCACTGCATCCTGCTCCTGCTGCTGCCCCTGTTGCCTTCCACTCACTCCTCCCCCCAAAATGTCCCAGTGCCCCCCACCCAAGGCTTTAGGGTGGCCACCTCCCTGGGGTGAAACCTCTTGGATATGCCCCGTGGTGAAGCCAGCAGAGGAAGGCCCCAGGGCTGGGCTCCCCTTGCCTGACAGGCAGGTCCACCTGGGAGGGGTGTTGGGCAGAATGGGTGGAGGGCAAGGCTGCAGGGGTGGGTGTGGGGGCTGGGGCAGTCAGCAGGCAGGGGCCTGGGGGGGGAATATGGCAGGGGAAGGAGGGACGTTCTCCACCCCCTCCTTGCACCAGGAGTCGGGGGCACGGGGGGCACTGCTCAAGTCAGGGCTCACTGCCTGTGGGGACCCTGTGCCCAGGACAGACCTGCAAGATGGTCTGCAGATTCAGGACACCAAAGTCACCAGCGCTGCGTACCAGCTCCTGCAGCATGTTGTCCATGGTGGCCAGGGCCTGCAACGGGGAGAGAGGCTTGGGGGCAGCCCTGGAAGCCTGGAGGAGAACAACCGTGACCCTGCAGTGCCCAGGAAGGGGCCTTGGGCCTCGGGAGCTCCGTGAGGTTCCCCCCATCATGGTTTAACGCTGGGCTGGCAATGAACAAATGACAGATGCTCTCTATTAAGCCCTCTCCCCTCCCAGAAAGAGAAAGAGGTGGACAACCCCACGACATACCTTGGAGTACAGGGAAGCCTCAGGGCCCTCCTTGCTCTCCAGCCGAGGCACGCGGAAGAGGCTGGAGAAGCAGGCATGAAGGAGGCTGCTCAGCCTCTCCCTCAGAAGCAGCCCCACTCTGCTGCAGGGACAGAAAGGTGCTCTTGGGACCCAGAAAGGAGGAGGCAGACCCCAGGGCTCGAGGTCTGGACTAACTCCACACCATGGGTGACATCTCAACCCCCTGACACTGACAGTTGCCTCTGGAGGGAAAAGCCGGGGCAGCCCCTGCCCTGCTGTCTGCCTCCCCCTTGGCTCGAGGACTAGGGAAGCCCCCACCTGCGACCTGTGCTGCTGGGGCCAGCGGTCACCAGGGAGGCCAGACTGGGGGCTGGGGCAGGTACCTCATGGAGGTGATGGCCAGCATGGCTTGCTGCTGCACCGTGGTGTCCAGGGGGTCAGTGGGCTCATCTTGCAGCAGCCCCTGGGGAGCAGAGCGGGGTGTGACGGGGCAGGAACAGGGCAGTCTCCCTCGCTCAGCAAGAAGAGCCTGCGGGGCTGGCAGAGCCCGGGTGCCCCCACCCTGGCACCCCCTCCCCACTCAGCACCCAGAGGTCCCAAGCTCCGTGGCAGGAGGGGCTGTGCCCATCACATAGCCACAAGCTGGCCGAGGGACCTGCAGACCTTCTCGATTCAAAGTCCTGGCTCCAGCCGAGCCACCCAGGGGCCTCTGGAGCATCTCCGAGAACAGAGCCCGGAGGCAGTGTTCATCGGCAGCCAGCCCCGGCCTGGCCAAGCCCTCTCCTGCCCCCAGGGCTGTGCTGCTGCCCCCAGCCCTGCCTCAGCCTGCCTGCTCACCCCCTCACCTCGATGGTCTCCAGCACCTCCTCCTGGCAGAAGTAAAGCAAGTCCCACTCATTGGAGTCCTTGCTGGTGGTGGAGCAGATGGTGCAGAGGGCATCCAAAAACCTCAGCCCCTGGTCCTTTTGCTGCCAGCCGGACAGGAGACAGATGGACAGACAGTGTCAAGGGAGAGAGACAGCCGGGGGAGCCCAGCACAGCCCCCAGCATCAGCCCCTTCTGAGCATGGGCACAAAGAGTGGCCAGAAGACACAGGCCCAGCCTTGTACGAGTGGCCGTGGTACCTCTGGTCGGTTCCTGAGGAAGGCTTGGATGATGCTCAGGGTGTCTTCCTCCCCAGGCAGAGCCAAGGGAGAGCAGCACAGATCTGGCCGGGGGAGCTCGGGCAAGTCTAGGGGGCAAGGCAGGGGGGAACCATGAGCCCCGTGCCCAGCTCCCCGGGATGTCCCCAGCCCTGGCTCCAGGCTGGAACACTGCTGTCTCCTGTGCACCCCAGGGGGGAGGGCGCAAGGCTGGAGGGCAGCACGGGGAGGGGCCCCCGGCGTGCCCGGGTGAGGGATGCGCTGGCACCAGGGGCAGGGAGGGTCCCTGTCCGGGCTGCTGTGACGGGGCTGGGTCCCCGGCCGCTGCGCCCTGGGAGCCCCGATGCCAGCCTGGCTGGGGGGTGAGCCTGGCACAGGGCAGGGTGGGCAGCCCCTGCCCCCCGTGCCCACACTCTCACCCGGCCGCAGGGACTGGACCTCGGTCTTCTCGCAGGGCCCTGGCCCGGAGCTGGGAGCCGGGGAATCGCCGGTCTCCACCCAGGCCTCCTTGGGCGGGCGGGGGGGTCGATCGTCCACCATGCTGCAGGAGGGAGGAAAGGCATGAGGGGCATCCCTCGCCCCCCGGGCTGCCCTGCCAGGGGGTGAGGCAGGCGTGGTCACATTGAAGGGGCTCTTTGCTCCCAGCCTGTCCCAACACCGTCTTGCTAGCCACTGTGGGGGCAAGGCTGGGGGACAGAAGGTGCCCCAATGTCACCCCCAAAGTCCCAGGTTGTCCCCTCCCCGGGCCCCCTGCAGCTGACCCGGAGCCCCACGGAGCCCTCCTTGCCCCGGGAGGACGGGACTGGCTCCCTCTTCCTCCTCCTCCCGCTCTGGGGCTCGGGCTCCTCTGTCCCGGGAGCAGCCCCCGTGCCGCGGGGACCCCTCTGTCCCCTGTCCCCTCGCTGCCGGCTGCTGCTGCTGCCCCCGGCTGTGGCCGGACACGCCGGAGCGCGGCCTCCGCACCTCAGCGCTCCGAGGCTCTTTCTTCTCAACACAGGATTCCGGGACAAGCCGCGGGATCCCCTCACTCTCTCGTTTCGATGCACCGGCACAGCGAGCAGCCTGCCGTGCGCTCCAGGTGGCACCGCTTGAGCACGTCCAACAGCCCCAGGTGCAACCACGGGGGAGATCGGAACCATGGAGCGGGGAGGGGGGGTCCCGTGTGCCACACTAAGTGCCACAGCCTGACTGAGGAAGGGCATCGTGCAAGAACTGACTTTGGAAAGGCAATTCATCAAGAGCTTTACAGAGTGTCTCATATACATCTTCAACTTGGCAGAGAAGTTCTATATGGATAATTGGACCTAGGGAATACAGGAGGTGATAAAGAAGAACCAAAATCCAGAAGACTGACAGCTAAACCAGTCTTGGGCAGTTGGAGCTGTAGAAGTTTAGATATCATGTCCTTGAGGTGAACTTAGCTCAATTATAATTTCCTTGGCCTATTCCCAGGGATTTGACATTTTTGGCATTAGTGAAACCTGGTGGGATGAGTCCTGCAACTGCTGTGCCACAATGGATGGTTACAGGCTTTTCAGGAGGGATAGACAGGGTAGGAGAGGTGAGGGGCTAGCATTGAATATAGTAGATGGGCTGGAATGTGTGGAACTTGCAATTGTTGATGGCATAGTTGAGAACCATTGGGTAAGAATTAAGGGGCAAACAATTAAAACAGATGTTGTCGTGGAAGTTTGCTACAGGCCACCCAATCAGGATGAGGAAACTGACACGTCATTCTTTCGGGAACTACAGGACCCATCCAAGTCATCTGTACTTGTCCTCATGGGGGATTTCAATTTGCCAGATATCAACTGTGACCATCACACAGCTGGTACAAACAGGTCCAGAAGATTCCTAAACTATCTGGATAACTTTATGGTACAGGTGTTGAGAGAACCAACCAGGAAAGGTGCCTTCCTCGATTTGTTACTTGTAAACAGAGAAGGTCTTGTGGGTAGTGGTGACTGGAGGCTGCCTTGGCCACAGTGACCATGAAGCAGTCAAGTTTAACATCTACGGTAATAGAAGGAGAACTAACAGTAAGACCTCAACTCTGGACCTGAGGAAAGCAGACATCAGGTTGCTTGGAGAACTGCTTGGTAAGGTCTCTTGGGAAAAAGCTTTTCAAGATGCTGGGGTCCAACAGCACTGGTCACTCTTTAAGCACCACCTCCTAAGAGCACAAGGCCAGGTGATTCCAAAATGCTGGAAGTCAAGCAGGCAAAGTAGAAGGCCACCCTGGCTGAGCAGGAATCTCCTACTAGAACTAAGGCACAAAAGGAAGGTTTATGGCCAGTGGAAGGAAGGACAGACATCATGGAGAGCTATGGGGATGCTGTTTGCCACTGTAGGGCAGAAATCCATGCAGCTAAAGCTCAACTAGAGTTGAAGCTGCCTGCACTGTGAAGGATAATGAAAAGGGCTTTTAAAAATATGTTAATAGCAAAAAGCAGGCCAGAAATAACATTGGTGCATGACTTGATCATGGACACCTCATAAACAGGTATATAGACAAGGCAGAGATGTTTAATGCTTTGTTCACCTCAGTCTTCAACACTGATGATGGGTTTGAGCACCCCCAGAGCCCCGGGCTAGAGAACCATGACTGTGCAAATTATAATCTCCCAATCAGCCCTGAACTTGTGTGGGATTTGCTGCTCCAGCTGCATCCTTGTCAGTTGATGGGGCTGATGAGATTAATCTAAGGGTATTTAAAGAGCTTGTGGAGGTCATAGCGAGACCTCTCTCAATGATTTTTCAATCCTCTTGGGAATCTGGAGAGGTACCAGTTTACTGGAAGTTGGCAAATGTTGTCCCAGTCTTCAAGAAGGGCACAGGGAAGACCCCAGTAACTACAGGCCTGTTAGTCTCACCTCAGTGCCTGGTAAGATTATGGAGAGGATTATTCTGGGAACTATTGAAAATACCTAAAAGACAATGCAGTCATTGGTCCCAGCCAACATGGGTTTGTTAGGGGAAGGTCCTGCTTGACTAACTTGATTTCTTTCTATGACAAGGTTACCCACGTAGTTGACCAAGGGAAGCCAGTTGATGTAATCTTTCTAAATTTCAGAAAGACCTTTGATACTGTCTCTCACAGTAACCTTCTAAATAAGATGTCCAGCATCCAGCTGGACAAGCACATAATGCATTGGGTGAGCCCAATTGATGAGCCAAGCTCAAAGGATCATAGAAATGGGTTCACATCAGACTGGCATCTGGTCACTAGCAGGGTTCCACAGGGATCCATCTTAGGGCCAGTACTCTTCAATATATTCATATATGACTTAGATGTAGGACTTGAAGGCCTACTTATGAAGTTTGCAAACGATACTAAATTGGGAGGAGCAGCTGACACTTTCAAGGGCAGAGAGGCCCTGCAGAGGGCTCTGGACAAATTAGAGAGCTGGGCAGATGCCAACTGCATGAAGTTTAACAAGGAGAAATGCTGGATTTTGCACCTGGGACATGGTAACCCAGGATATACAGACAGTCTGGGGAGCAAGAGGCTGGGGAGCAGCCCTGTGGAGAGGGATCTGGGGCTTCTGGTCGATGGCCAGTTGAACATGAGCCAACAGTGTGTCCTGGCAGCCAGGAGGGCCAACCAAGTCCCGGGGCGCATCAAGCACGGCATCTCCAGCCGGTCCAGGGAGGGGACTGTCCCACTTTACTCGGCACTGGTGCGGCCCCATCTTGAGTCCTGGGTGCAGGTTCAGGTGCCACAGCACAAAAAGGATATAAAGCTACTGGAGGGTGTCCAGAGGAGGCCACGAGGTTGGGGAAGGGTTTAGAGGGGATGCCGTATGAGGAGCAGCTGAAGGCACTTGGTCTGTTCAGCCTGGAGAAGAAGAGACTGAGGGGAGACCTCATGGCAGCTCCTGCTTCCTCATCAGGGAAGGAGGAGGAGGAGCTGACCTCTCTGGTGACTAATGATAAGATCTGAGGGAATGGTAGGAAGATGTGCAGGGGGAGGTTTAGGTTGGACATTAGGAAGAGATTCTTCACCCAGAGGGTGGTGGAGCACTGGAACAGGCTCCCCAGGGAAGCAGTGATGGCACAGAACCTGACAATATTCAAGAAACACTTGGACAACACCCTCAGGGACATGGTGTGAACTTTGGGGTGTCCTGTTCTGGGGCAGGAGCTGGACCTGGTGATCCAGGCTGTCTGAGGAGGTGGTTGAGCCACCATCCCTGGAGACATATAAAAAGACAGATGTGGTGCCAGGGGACAGGGTTTAGTGGTGGACGTGGCAGAGTTAGGGTAGTGGTTGGACTTGATGATCTTGAAGGTCTTTTCCAACCAGAATGATACTGGGTAATGTCATGATAATACTAAATATCACAGCCCCAGGTCAAAAAGACCCCTGCCCAGGTGAAGACGATTCCCTGAGCATTTGTGACAGTAGAAATAGCCATGTAGCCATATGATAACTATATGTAAAGCACTATAAAGCACTATGAGGGGATGGACTTGGAATCTCACTGACTCTTTAGTTTTGTGTATAAATATGTCATGAACAATCTTGCTTGGGGTGCTTGGTTTGTGGGGAGGCACCAAACCCCCAGCTTTGTACAAACTGCAACAATGTCTCCTTCCTAAACGTGGTCTCTTTGTCTGCCTTTCCAGAGAGATCTTAAACCAGTAACTTTTTGGTTCCCCCACAAGCTTAATTCCTTCACCATTAGTCCCACACCCCTTTGGTTCCCCCATTCAGTTGCCACCTCCTTCCCCTTCCCCCCCAGTTTCATGTCCCAGATTTTGTTTCCTCCCAATTTAATTTCTTCATTTATTTCCTCCCCAGCTTATCCCCCCCAACTTTGCTCCCTTCCCTATTAGTCGTGTTCCCCCCAAATTTCACTCCTCCCCTCACTCCCCCATTTAATCCCCCTAATTTAATTCTTCAATTTAACCCTACCATTTAATTTCCCCTCAATTTAATCCCCTAATTTAGACCCCCCAACTTTACTCCCCCTCCATTTCAGTGTGTGGACCCCTACATTTCAGTGTCCCCCCAAATTTCACACACACACTCCCTTCAGTGTCCCTCCCCAAATTTCATCCCCCCCAATTCTGTCTCCCCTCCATTACCCACCCAAATTTTAGTCCTCCCCCCAATTTGATGCTGCCCAACTCTCACTCCCACTCCCCAGCAGCAGGGCCAGAAGCACCTCCATTTCCCCCCCCCCCCATTTAAATCCCCCAATTTAGCCCCCCTCTTTCAGTCTACCCCCAAATTTCAGCCCTCCTCTAATCTCCCCCTTTAATTTCGTCCCCAGTTTAATCCCCTGATTTAATTCCCCTCCAATATAGACCCCCAACTTTGTTCCCCCCACAAATTTCAGGTCATGCCCCTTAAATTTCCCCCCTGATTTGATCCCATCATTCAACTCCCCCAATTTTACCTCTCCCCCAGTTTCACTGCCCCCCAAATCTTACTCCCCTCCCCCCACAGCAGGCAGGGCTGGCAGCACCTCCCTCCCCCAATTTAATCCCCCCCAATTTCAGTACCTCCCCTCAAAGACCCACTGCTATACTTGGAAACATGAGCAGTGTGTTAGACACTTTGCTTTAAGATTAGATCACTATGATCTAACATAAAATATCAAAACATCCCTCATTAAATGCTCATGAAAAATGAGTTGATCAACATTGATGGAAAAGCATAGTCTGACCAGCCAACAATCACTGACTCCAAATGCAGGAAGACCAAGCCTGCCACTCCCAGTTTCTCACAGGCACTTCCAATTGACCAAATTGAGACTTGCTTAAAATAGAATTATATTGAATTAAAACAATTTTCTTCTCAACCCCCCTCTTAAAGACCACCTGGATGATCCACTAGATGATCTTTAAGGTGGGTGCCCCATCCCTGGCAGTGTTGAAGGGCAGGCTGAATGGAGCTTGGAGCACCTGGTCTGGCGGGAGGTGTCCCTGCCCATGCAGGGGATAGGACTGGATGGTCTTTAAGGTCCTTTCAACCCAAACCGTTCCATGATTCTCTACAGATGTATGGATGTGCCCTGGACCCAGAGCTATCTCACACCTGCGTGTGACCCAGGACCAAAGAGATTTTGTTCCCACAGGGCTCTGAAAGGTAGGACAGCCCCACAAACTGCCTGAAAGAGGGACACAGGATCCTGACATGTCACATGTGCCACACAGGGAGCAAGACTGCAGAACCTGTTCAGGGCAGCTTGGGTAAAAATAATTTCAACATGTGGGCCGAATTCCCAACTTGCTGCCAAAAGCTGTTCCTGCACTTTCTTAGAATCATGGAATGGTTTGGGTTGGAGGGATCTCAAAGACCATCCGTTCCCAGCCCCCTGCATGGGCAGGGACACCTCCCACCAGACCACAGAGCCCTGGGTCTGTAACCCAGTGTGCACAGAGCCAACCAAGCACACAGAGCTGAGATATTATTTTATTCCATGGTTGGGCAAGGTCGGGTGCTGGGTGGTGATTTCACAAATCGAGCTGTTCTACTTCTGTGACACCAAATGTTGGTGACAATGAGTCCAGTCATTATAGACACTCTGACTCCACTGACTATGATCCAGAGGGAGAGAACATCCCTGACAGATTATCAATTATAGGAACAATTATTTCACTAGTAAAGAAACAAAATAGGACTAATAAAACCAAACAAACACTGATAAGAGGGACATCCAGCGCATTTGTAAATTCGCGGAGCAGCACAACCCAGATTAGAGGGATGGGATTAGAGGATCCATCTGACAGGCTGAGCACAACCCTCGGGGTGTTCAAGCACGTTCTGTATGTGGCCACCATCAAACACCCTTGCCCAGCCCTGCTCAGGATGTGTGACAAGGCATCCCTACATCTGCCTCCTGCCAGGCTCCCAGTGATTCCCCCCTCTTCCCCAGGAATCCTGAGAAGTCAACACAGCATTACCAGTCAGAAATGCAGAAGTACCAAGGACACATGCAGGCAACTCAGCAGCTCTGGTCTTGGCACTGTAGAAGAGGGTTAGGGCTGTATGGTGCATCTCCTGCACAATTCCCTAGGAAAAGAAAAGAACAAACATTAACAACAATTCAAAACAAATTAGAGCCCCTGCGACAGCTGACACCATCAGCATAAAAGAAGGCAGACTTCTTGATACCCTGGAAAAGATAAAACACATTCAAGAGCAGACACTGTTAAAAGGAAGGGACAATCCACCGAGTGTGGAAAGTCTGCTCCCACTGTTGGCAGTTATTAATTGAAATAAGTAAAATTTGGGGGAAAAATAACATGAATCAGATCATTAAAAGACAAATTGCTAAATTATGCCAGGAAACTCACATGAAGAGGATTGACGTTTTATCTGTGGCCTTACTGAGAATTAGAGTCACTCCAAGAGCCAGGGAAGGAGTGAGTCAATTTGAGATCCTGTATGGTGAAGCTTACCCAGTGAACAGCAGTGTAACAAGAGATGAACAGATGGTATCAAAGGGATGTTGAAAGATGATTTGCTGTCTCTGTCCTGGGTTTTGTCATCCCTTCAGAGGGACATGAACCAGAGAGCTCCTCTGCCTTTGGACTCACCCGTGCATCACTGCCAACCAGGAGACTCAGTCTGCATCTGGACCTGGAAGGAGCCACTGGAGGAGAAGTGGAAGAACCCTGTGCTGCCCTGCTGCCCACTTTCACTGCAGGGAAGGTGGATGGGATCAGCTCCTGGATCCATCACATCGAGGGAAGGATGCTCCTCCTGAGGGACAGTGGGCATGGACACCTGCAGGAGGACTTAAAACTGTCTAGAAATCAATTTTATTTCATGAATTATGCTTGGGAATGGGGCAATACTTATTTAGAGCTCAACTGCCCCTAGGGACTATCAGTATTACTCTGTGTGATAACTGTGCCACTTGTTGTCATGACCTGAGTAGGGCAACCCAGGGAGATTCAGATTGGACCCCTTTGCTTTCTAAACTCCTCAGAGAGGAGCCTGGATCCAACCTTTGTCTCAGATCTGGCCCTTCCAGGGAGACTGATTAAAACATCATGGTCCAAGGAAATGCTCGACTGTCCAATACCCTTTGATGAGATTAAGGTGAAATGACACTCAAGGTTTGTATTTGAACACCAGGTTTACTTAAACCTATAGAAGGAATATGGTACTGCAGTTATCATCTCAGGCTGCACGATCATAAAGGCTGACAATTAGATCACAAGAGTACAATAGATATGTGTTTAAGCTGCACAACCTGAGAAAAACTTAATGACCTTAGGAAAGGAGAGAGAGAATAGGAGAAGAAAAGTTTAGAGAGAGAATAGAAAATCACAAGTACTGGATCCAACGTTGGGCCAGCAGCCGAGAGCTGGTGTCAGGGAGGCTCCCCGAGCCCTCCATTGCAGCCCCTGTTTGAGAGGCAGTTTCCTTGTTTCGCAAGGATGAGCAGGAGTGTTTGAGTAATAAGACTGAGCAGCTGGAGAGGAGCTGCCCCCTCTGCCCCTCCATCCTTACCTCAGTCACTGCACCTGCAGCCTCGGGCCATGTGCAGCCACCAGTGCAGCCTCCGCCCCCTCAGACAAGGCTCTTGGGATGCAAACGAGACTTTGTTTGGGGGTTACAGTGGGGGTTTGACACCAACTCCAGCAACTATAGGTCCTGAGGGCTGGTCCCTCACACCCATAGTAGTTTTACCTCCCTTGCATTAACAAAAATAAATCAGAACTACTCAGAGGTCATGCTCATCTGGAGGAGTGTGGGTTTGTTGAACTTAACAATATTACCATAATACTAATAACTAATTTGGGAACATATGCCATGGACACATCTCACAGGCCTTGGGAAAAGAACATGCACATCAGCTCAGCTCAGGAGGCAGCTGGAACAAGCAACCAATCCAGCTGCTGGATTTGCATTCACTGCCCTGAACATTCAGAGAAAGGGGCACCTACGACTGATGTCCCTGTTCCTGCCAGTATCTCCTGGACCAGCCTCTCGATAAAAACAACCTGCTAAAATATTACTGGGAAAACATGCCCAAGAAGGAAAATATTGAGCAAGGCTTGTATGATTAAAAGCTTATATATATATTTAAGTCTTGAAGGGCGGAATTGTCAGTTATTAATTGAAATAAGTAAAATTCGGGGGGGGGGGGGAGGGGGGAAATCACATTTGGGAAAAATCCCATAAAAGAGAACACAAGGGACATGCAGAATAAAAACAGGGCCTAGATATCAGTGAAACAGGGAGAATTAGAGAAAACCGGATTCCAGTTAGAGAAGAACACTCTCTAATAGTCACCAGCCCTTGAGACAGGCCTGCAGGACAGATGGAAGGGGTGGACAGGAGCTCTGCCCACAGCTTGGCCTGGGGACAGCCTGGAGCTCTGGGGAAAAACACACAGAGTAACTGAAATCACCCTGTGAATCTATTAACGAGCCATTAGCAGCCTGAAATCCACACCCACAGGCTGGAGGGACCCCTGCTAACAACAACCCCCCACTCTTGGAGCAGGCACAGTGACATTCCTGAGCATTGCCCCTTGGAATAGCAGCGAGGGGTTAGTGACCCATCGTGTGTGCAGTGAAAGAGCAATGTTAGAGATCAAGTTCCTTCTCATGTTTCGGGTATAAAAGTAGCATTGGTGTTTCAGGAGCTGAGCTTGCTGTGTGGAACACCCCCTGCTCCCTGCTCTGTGCAGAACTGGGTATTGCAGCAGATCTCTGGGCTCTGTGTGAACTGGCTCCTTGCACACCAGGTGACAGACCCGCTGTCGCGACAAGGGCTGCAGGGCCGGGATCCACCCAGACGGCCGGGAACGGGTCTGACCCCCGCTCTCCAGGCCGGGAAAGCGGCTGCAGCTCCAGCCCCGGAGCTCACCAGCCACCACTTCCGGGCCCGCGGAGCCGCTTCCGCCTTTGGTCACATGATCTGCTGCCACTATCACGTGAGCTCCGGCTCGCCAGCCAATCCGCGCTCAGCTCCCCCCTCCCCTTCCCGCCGTGCCCTTCGCCCTTTGCCCCCGCGCTGACCCGCCAAGATGGCGCTGCCGGCCCCGGGGCCCCCCCGGCCCCTCCCCAGCCCGGGGGTCCCGATCCCCTCCCTGGGGACCTGGGGGTCCCACAGCCCAGCCCCGCTTTCCCTGGAGCTGTAACCCCAGGACGGACCTGGGGCCTGCGGGGGGTTCCTGCCCGACCCCCTGTGCCCGGGCCCTCCTGGCTGCCTCGGCCTCGAGCCGAGAGCCTCGCCAGGAGATTCCTGCAGAGGAACCTTCAGCAGAGGTGGGTGCTGGGGGGCACATCCAGGGGATAGAAACAACATCAGGGAAGGGGGGTTGGGAGAGAGCTCTGGAGATCACCCAGTGCCACCCCCAGCAGAGCAGGTCCCACAGCAGCCAGGTGGGTCTGCTGTGTCTCCAGAGAAGGAGCCTCCCCCCGGCTCTGGGCAGCCTGGACCAGGGCTCTGCTGCCCTCACAGCCAAGAAGTTCCTCATGCTCAGGAGGAACGTCCTGTGCTCCAGTTTGTCCTGTTGCCCTTTGTCCTCTCCCTGGGCACCACTGAAGAATCTGTCCCCACCCTCCTGACCCCCACCCTGGAGATATTGAGGACACCCCCCCTTTATCTGCTCTTCACCAGCTGAACAGTCCCAGGTCCTTTCCTCATCACAGGGATGTTCTCAGCCCCTCCGCATCTCCCTGGCCCTTTGCTGTCCCCTCCCCAGCAGCTCCCTGTCCTTCCTGACCTGGGCAGCCCAGACCTGGGCCCAGTTCTCCAGAGGTGTCCCCCCCAGGGCAGAGGAGAGGGGCAGGAGAACCTCCCTGACCTGCTGCCCACATTCTCCTGATGCCCCCCAGGAGCCCATTGGCCTCCTTGGCCACCAGGGCACGTTGCTGCCTCATGGTCACCCTGTTGGCCGCCAGGACCCTGAAGTTCTTGTCCCCAGAGCTGCTCTCCAGCAGGTCCCCCCCACCCTGTGCTTCTCCACGGGCTTGTTCCTCCCCAGATGCAGGACCTTCCATGGCCCTTGGGGAACCTCACGGGGTTCCTCACTCCTCAACTCTCCATCCCGCCCAGGTCACCCTGGGTGGCAGCTCAGCCCCCGGGGGTGTCACCCCCCTCCTAGTTTGGTGTCACCAGTGAACCTGCTGAGGGGACACTGTCCCTGTGTCCAGGAACAACCCCATGGACCAACCCAGGGCAGGGGTGTATCTTAGTGTGCTAATAGCTCATTAAGATGCTAACTGCATGAGCCCAGTGCCCAGCGGTTCTGCCCAGGGTGCTCCTCCTCGGCTCCGGCCTCGCTTGCCCCTGCTCTCCGTGCCGCTCGGCTCGGTCCTTTCCCTCCCTCGGCCTCGCCCCGGGCCCGGCAGAGCCCGCCGGTGCCTCCTGCTGCTCCCGCCCCGCAGCAGCGGCTGATGGGGCTCTGGAGGAAGAAGCGGCAGCGTTCGCCCTCTGGCCGCGCTGCTGGGCAGCCCCGCGCTGCCCCCGCCAGTGCCGCCAGTGCCGCCAGTGCCCGCCAGCTGCAGAGGACAGCCATGAGCAGGCTGCACCGCGCGGCTGCCCGCGGCGACCTGGCCTGGCTGAGGCGCTGGCGCTGGGGGCTGAGGGTGCTGGGCATCGACAGCCGCGACCAGGAGAAGCGGTGAGGGGCTGTGGGGCTGAGGGGACAGCTGGGCTGCTGCTGGCAGGCGGGGCTGCAGCAGGGCCTGAGCCAAGCTCCACGAGGCCCCGGCAGCCCTGGCTGCAGCACAAGGGCTGTGCTGGGACACGGAGCCCAGGGAGCCAGGGCAGCGCTAGCCCGGGGCCACCAGCCCCCCGGCAGCTGTTGGGGGCCAGCTGGCATCACCCCCCTGAGGGCTTGTGGGGGCTCCTGTTGAAGGCGGTTGCTTGGAAAGCAAGACTTTCCCTGTCAGCTGGGAGGGGAAACTGGAGAGCTTTCCATTGCTGGCAGCTGCTGGGTGGGCTCAGGTGCGGTGGGAAGTGCTGCCCCTGCCCTGCCCCTTGGCCCTGGGTCTCCCTGTGTCGTGGTTTGAGCCAGGATGAAGCCACTTTTCCTTCTACTGATTTTTTTTTTCCTTCAGCAAGCTTTCTTTTAACTAGTAGCAGAGTGTTCCAGCTAGGAATGATAACAAGTGGTGGAATGTTTCTCTAACTGCTGGGTCTTCCAGGTCACATCTTTACTCTGCTGGCTCAGACACTACGGGGAGATCTATGACCCCCCTGCCCCATAGTAAAAATCAGTAAAAGAAAAAGTGGCTTCATCCTGGCTCAAACCAGGACAACCTGCAGGGCTGTCATGCAGCTGCTGAGGCATCAGCACTTCTCTCCTGGCCTGAGGGGGGGATCAGTGCAGGATTGTTGCAGCAGTCCTGGGGACAAGCAGGGTCTGGGCAGGGTCCCCAGGGCTGGGTGGTCTGTCCATGTTAAGCTCCTGTCTTATTTTTAGGACACCTCTGCATCTCACCTGTGCCAACGGGCCATGTGGGGTTGGTAAGATTTCTGGTGGGAGAGAACTGCCAGGTGGACCTCTCTGACAACTGGAGGAGATCGCCCCTGATGAAGGTATGTGGCATGTGTCCTGCTCTTGGAGAGGGGCTCGTGGCCTGTGCAGGAATGGAGGGGTGTCTGGCAGGATTCTGTGCACAGGCCTGTGCAGAAACGTGCCCGATGTAATTGGGGTGGAACAGCAAAGGTGAGCTCATGGTTGCAGATGCTTTTCTTCCCCAGTGCTGAGAAGCTGGGTGAGCTGGGACAGTGCAAGGTCAGCTTTGGAAGACTTTCCTTTGTGTGTGTGTTCTTCCCAGGCAGTGCAGAGCCAGCAGGAAGAGTGTGTGGCTGTTCTGCTGGAGCAGGAAGCCAGCTTGACTCTGGCAGACTGTGATGGCAACACGGCCCGTCACCTGGCTGTCCTGTCTCCTGCTCTCAATATAGTGGGGCTGTTACCCCAGCATCATGCCACTACTGATGCCAAGAAAAAGGTAAATGTTTCCATTTCTTCAGGAAGTTCTTTCAGAAAGGTGCATGGATATTTTCTCATCCTGTTTTTTTGACTTTGATGTTTCCCTTGGTTTCTTTCTCTGTCCTTTCAAGGAGGGATGTACCCGACGGGTGCTGGCTGTGACCATCATGAAGAGGTGGCAGAGTTTCTCCTTCTCAGAGGAGCTGATGTGCATACTCGAGACACAGCTTAAAGGAGCAATTGTTTTGAAGATGCCTTCTTTCCTGCTGCCCTGTGTTGAACTAGCTGCCCCAGATTTCATGGTGATAACCTGTAGAGTTGTCCATGTGACACATTGGTCTGCACTCGTTGATTTTTAGCCTGCCACATCTAATGTCAAGGTGTCATTTCATGTCTGAACAGCCACAGGTGACTCATCAGAAGGAGACTCAATAAGGTGAGACTTTCCACACACCTCACACTGACTTGAGGGATGATGGGAGAGACACAGGACTCATTTTCCTTTGCTTTTCAAGAAGCTGTGAGGAAGAGGAGGATGAGGAGGGCTGGAATGCTTCTGAAGGAGGGCTCCATTTCACCCCCAGGGTGGCGTGTGTTTACAGGGAACATGTCCTTCAAAAATAAATGATTTGCAGGCGAGTTTTCTTGGGGATTGAAGGAAACTACAGTTCCAGCCAGTGTTGTTGTCTCCTTAGGAGCAGCTTCTGGCCAAGCAGCCTTTATTCTGCTATGAGTGTTTCCTCACAGCCCTGGAGCTGTGGCAGAGCCTGCAGTAGATTTGTGGTCTGGGGCAAAAGAGCAAGAGGTGAAGAGATAAACAACCACCTTGCTTGATTTCCTCTTGTTCTTGTGGGTCAGGTTGGCAGACCCTCAGAGTTACTGTTCTAATGGATTCTGTTCTTCTCCAATGATTGTTACTGTTTCCTGTCACTTAGGTGATAAAACCCTCAGAGAGAAAGGAAAAGGGCATTTCCTGCTCAAGATCTACTGAAATCCTTCATCAGCTGGTTTTCTTTTCCTCCCTGTCAGGTGACTCAGGAGCTCTCAGTGGATGAGTGACTCCAGTGGGTTCTTTTCTCTGGAGTGCCATTCCATGCTTGCTTGTTGCTTTCCCCGCCCTTGTTCCCTCTTTGGAATGTGGGGCAGTGTCCTTGTCAGGGGATGGAGGAGCTGCCGGAGAGAGGGCAGAGCAGCCAGGAGCTGAGGGGAGAGGGATGAGGGACAGGGATGCACGGGCCTGGGGATCAACGGGGATGGACAGACAGAGTCCTCCCTGGACACCAGCCATGGAAGGGGCTTGACTTCCATGATCCCCGACCTTACACTGAGCACATGTGGATACATGGAGTGGAATACTTGGGTCAATTTGCTGTCCATCTGGTCCTCCTCCCTGGGTGGGGGGCTGCAGATATGACCCTTCCATGAGCCTGGAAGTGAACTTAGCTGCAGCAGATATTCATGGGACAATTCAGGGTAGAATTGTCCTTTGCTCAGGAGGTCTCTTTTCTACCTTTGGTTCCAAGTAGAGACAGCTCTGAGGTTGAGCAAGTTGCTCAGTGCGTGTCAGCATGCCTGTGCAGAGTCTGCACACGAGAGCCAGACGTTGAAGCCACCATTACAGAAATGGAGACAAGGCATTTGACCAGCTTCTTGGCCCTGGAACAGGTAGGCCATGTCTCCTGAAACTGCCACAAGCACCTAAGCTTTTGTCCGCAGCAGTGTGGCTCCTCTGTAGGTGTCCTGCTGGTCTCCTGCCCCATGTTGGTCCTTAGGCTGTGAAGAGAATCAACACCAACCTTTTCACTAGCTTACATTTACTTTCCATGCTGAAATGCAGGGTGGATCAAGGGAGCTCTGATCTTCCAGGCTCCCTGCTGCACAGTGAGGGATTTGGAGAAGGAAAATGCAGGTCATCTTCTTGTGTCAGTGCACACCACATCAACATTTTACCTTCTTTTGTGCCTTTTCACAAACCTGGGATCTGTCTATTGGCTGCCTTTGGTTCAAGAAGACAGTACTTCCTATTCCACCTCTCCCTCCTCCAAAAAGCAGGGAAATAAAATGTGCAGCATGGATGACTTAAGGACAATATTGTAGTCTTGAAGGTATACAAGACAGAAAAGGTTGTACAGGTAATTCCAGAATAGGTGGAATAGGAGGGTCCTGCATGGATCAGGCCTGGTCATGGCTCCGAATCGCCCCAGGGGGTCTGCACGGCGGCTTTTCAAGCAGCACGTCAAGGCAGGGACACCTGGAAGGAAAGGTGCTTCCCAAGGCGCGTGCCTTCTGCTTCCGTCCAGTGCTGGTGAGGGGAGAAAAGCAGCCGCCGGTGCGTGTGCCCCCCGGTGTGCCCCCCAACCCCCGGTGTGCCCCCGGTGTGCCCCCCAACCCCGGGTGTCCCCCCAACCCCCGGTGTGCCCCCCCAACCCCCGGTGTCCCCCCAACCCCCGGTGTGCCCCCGGTGTGCCCCCCAACCCCCGGTGTGCCCCCCAACCCCCGGTGTCCCCCCCAACCCCCGGTGTGCCCCCGGTGTGCCCCCCAACCCCCGGTGTGCCCCCCAACCCCCGGTGTGCCCCCGGTGTGCCCCCCAACCCCCGGTGTGCCCCCCAACCCCCGGTGTCCCCCCAACCCCCGGTGTGCCCCCGGTGTGCCCCCCAACCCCCGGTGTGCCCCCCAACCCCCGGTGTGCCCCCGGTGTGCCCCCCAACCCCCGGTGTGCCCCCCAACCCCCGGTGTGCCCCCGGTGTGCCCCCCAACCCCCGGTGTGCCCCCCAACCCCCGGTGTCCCCCCCAACCCCCGGTGTGCCCCCGGTGTGCCCCCCAACCCCCGGTGTGCCCCCCAACCCCCGGTGTGCCCCCCAACCCCCGGTGTGCCCCCGGTGTGCCCCCCAACCCCCGGTGTGCCCCCCAACCCCCGGGGTCCCCCCAACCCCCCCGGGTCCCTCCCCGGGGCCGGCCCAGACCCAGGTCACGTGGCGGGCGCAGCGCGCGGCTTTGACGCGCTCCGTCGCGCCGTGATGACGCCACAACAGGAAGTGCCCGCCGCCGCCACACTGACGCCGCGTCACGTGCCGCCGTCCCGGGGCGATGACGTCAGCGGGCGCGGATCACGTGAGCCGTGCCTACGCGCGGCGGGGCCGGGCGCGGATGGCGGACGCTGCGGCCGAGGCGGCTCCGCGGCCCGAGATGCCGCGGCGGGAGGCGGCGCTGCGGGCGCGGCTGTGGCAGCTGCAGAGCGAGCTCCGCGAGCAGGAGGTGTCGGAGGCCTCGTCCCGGGCCTATTGCCGGGGCTTCTGCCAGGTGGGGCCGTGCGGGGCGGGCCGTGCAGGCCGCGGGCCCGGCAGCCGGGCCGCCCTCCCCAGCCCGGGGCTGCGGGGGCTGCGGGGGCGGGGGGCGCGGCGGGGGCTGCGCGGGCCCCGCTCGCTCCCCCGGAGGGGCCGTGCCGCGGCGCTGCCGGCGGAGCTGGGCCCGGGCCCGACCCGCGGGCCATCCGCTGCCCGCCCGGGGCCGCCGCACCG
Organism: Apus apus; assembly: GCF_020740795.1. NCBI lineage: Eukaryota > Metazoa > Chordata > Aves > Apodiformes > Apodidae > Apus > Apus apus. The sequence continues at coordinate 44,651 of NC_067302.1, forward strand.
CGGGAGCTGCCTTGGGGCTCGCACCGCCGGTGGCCCCAGGAGGGTCTCTGGGTTTGCGGCCCCCACCGCGGATGTTCAGTGCGGAGCTGCCGCGCTTCCTGGTCGTGTCTGCGCTTTGCCTGCCTCGGGACCAAAACTGCGCGTTCGACCTTGGTTGAGACCTGCCGCGGAACAAGCGCTGCCGGCTGGTTCGGGAAGGCCGGCAGTTCACTGAGGTCACTGTGTGAGCTTCTGTGGTCCTGGTGACTTTGTTTGAATACTTGCTTCTCGCAGCTCAGGCTAGGGATCTATAATTTCTGCATCGAGCCATTAACTTCTAGAAGAAAAGTTGAACTTGATTAAAATCACAATGATGGAGATAACATTCTGAAAGAAAGTCTTTCAAAGGTTAATTAGTTTTTGCTTCCTCTACAGCGTCTTCTCCTGTGAGGGGTAAGGTTAAATAATTGTTGTTAGTTTGCAAGGTTGGAGAGCCATAGCTGTTGAATCTGAAGAGATCTCTAGATTATGCAGTAGGTGGGTGTGTGTTCTCACCCCACTCACCAGTCAGATGTGTTATTGTAGGCAAAGGAAGGAGGATGGGGGTGTGTGTTTTTATTAACCAGGCTTGATATGTTTAAATCCTCTCTTCAGGTAATTAGACTGTGAGGTAGCAATTGCTTATTGAATTGTTCCTTGACTGTTCATTAAGCATGGAGATTAAATATTTCTGATACGTTAAAAATTGTCTAATTTTATCTTGTATATAGACTTCCAAGAAGAGTCTAGTGGAGTACTAAAACTTTACTTATATTTGTGAAATAGCAGACAGGCTTTCAAGAGTGTCTGTAATACAGTTATTGCACTTTGCTTGTCAGTATACTAGTAGTAATGGCAAAGTAGTGTTCAAACCCACATATCTTTGAAGTTCAAGCTCTTAATAAGCCTTGAATTTGTCTTACACACTGAAACCATAATTCCTCATTGGTTTGGGGAAAAGTTTCTGATAAAGGGCAGCTCAATTAATTGCTAATATTAGATGTAAGACTTTGATCTCAGTGCTAGGATTGCAGTTAAGCAAGAGTGCTGTGTTTCTAGTAAGTTTATTTATCTCTGCCATATTATGTTGTTTACACAGACCAGACAGTTTGAACTGAGTGTCTGTCAAAATAATTGAGTACTAAATTTCACTTTTTAAATGGATTGGTTTTACTGGATGTATTTTTAGAAAAGTGCAGAGATTTGTGTTTGGTCTTTATTTCTGTAGTCACTATAATGATAGTGTTACTGCTGGGTTTACTGAACAGGTAACTTTATGATAAGCACCAGTTGAGTATCTCTAGGTATTACAGCTTGACAGCCTTTGAATGGAATTTAATGCTTCTGATGTCGTATTATTTGAGTTACATTATCAAGACCTTCATTAAACTGCAAGAGAAGCACTTAGACTGGTTACTTACTAGTAATTAATTGCTTCTACTAATAATCTTTTTGCTGTGTTTAAGGAAGATTTCTGTAAGCTCCCAATCTTCCCTTCCTCCACCCTCCTTACATCTTTATAACTATTCATGCTGTGGGTTTTTGGAGAGTTTTTAACTTTTATTCAGCTAAGAGTGATATTACTGGTACTGAGTTATAGGAGAGTAATCTACCAGTCTTGAATTTTACTGATGCTTAGATAGTATTGTTTGACAGATTTTTTTCCTTAAATATCACACATGGTTGTGTCAGTCTAGTGGATGTCTGCTTTTCTTCTTTCCCCCACCGTAGAACTAGTACTGTGTAGTTAGATCACTGGCATTGTTAGTGTTATTAATAGCCTGTGTCAGCATCCACAAACTAGTGTGTATCTGGCCACTTAGTTCTTGCTGTGTGGCAAGTTAGTCTTTGTCTTAGAAGTTTCTGGCCATTGTAATGACTGCACTTGGTTTTAGCAAGCTCGTGATAGGTCTGTGCAGTGTTGTCCCCCTTCAGTCATAATGATCATGTGCTTGTTTAAGGTGTTAAAATCAATCAGTCATGCAGAGCACCAACTTGAGGTGAAGTAGCTTGAATCCTGATATCCTCATCGTCCTCTTAGGACAATTTGACTTGCATTAAATAGGTGGGGTACTGTGATCTTCTTGATCTTGGCCCTGAGGGTTCCACAGAGCAGTCACTGTTCTTGTTTTCATCACAGTTGGCCTTAATCAAGATTGGTACCTTGTTTGATCTAGGAAGGGTGCAACATGAGAGAGGGATTGTAACTGGTAAGAGCACAAGCATAACTGGTTTGGAGTTGCAGGAGCATGTGCATACAGAGAAGGGGTGTTGCTTGTGAAGGAGCTGTCAGTACCTGCCTGCTCTCAGCATTACTTCACAACCTGCAGGAAAATAACATGGTAGTGTAGCAGAGATACCACAGTTGTCCCTGCAATGATTTTTGAGACTTGTTTTGATTTCTCTTAAAACTGGCTAGATTTTACATTGCTTCTTCAGTGCTGTGCCTGGATACTAAGGATTCATGTGGTCAAACAGGAAAATCTAGGGTAACTTTGCATTTTAAAAATGACAGTCTGATCTGGGTTTTGTATCACCTCCTAGTGGCTTCATGTTTGCTTTGTGAGTATGTATGAGCAGCGTATGTTATCTATAAAATGCTACAGCTGGAATAATGGTCTTAATATTTAAGTTATTGCCTATTTTTCTGCTTTCTCGTTAGTAATAGATTCCAGTGTTACATGGTGCTTTCTCCATGACAGTTGCATAAAAGAAGCCTAGTGCAGAACTTCTCTGTGAATTTATAACTTAACAGATCACATTTCTGCCAATTGCTTGTTCCCCAGTAGAAATTCTGATAACTGCATCAAAATAGTGAAATAAATTGAAATGTTTTTAAATAAGAGGGAAAACTTCTGTTGAGGAGAAAAGCTACTGGTTTTAAACATCCCTCAGAGAGAATGAGAATTTTTTGCTTTCAAGTCCAGAGCTGCAAACTGTTATGCAAATGCTTTGTATTATTTTTTTCTTTTGTTGAGCTATTTAACCAGCTGTAGCAAGATATTGGTAAGTGTAGCAAAGCATGATATGAATGATGTTACAACTACCTGAAGGGAGATTGTAGTCGGAGGGGTATGGGTCTGTAGTGTGTGTGTCAGGCTCTTCTCCCAGGCAACTAGTGACAGGAGCAGAGGACCTGGCCTGAAGCTGCTCCAGGGGAAACAGCTCATGGAAAGGGTGATCAGACAATGGAATGGACTGCCCAGGGAAGTGGTGGAGCCACCATCCCTGAGGGTGTTCAAGGAAAAGCTGGATGTGGCACTTGGTGATGTGTTCTGGCTGATGTCGTGGTGTTAGGTCATAGGCTGGACTTGATGATCTTAAAGGTCTTTTCCAGCTTTGGTGATTCTGTGATACCAAATCACAGAAGCCTAACAGCATAGGATCAAAGGAATGTAAGACCTTTGGTTTAGACCTCACCAAAAAGAAGAAAAATTCAACCCCCACATCACTGAAAATCAGTAAGAACTGGTGAGATGTACATGTTACGCATTAAAACCAGTAAATTCTCACTGTTGGAATTCTTCCACTATAGGCTTGATACTTCATATTGATAGATGTTTTTTAGATAAAAATCTGTTCTGAGAACTTCTAATGCTAATTCATTTTCTTTCAGACACTACTTCAGTATGCTGGCAGTCGGGGTGCATCGGAACATATTTTACCTTTTTTGGAAGTATATCGGATCTCCATCCAGAGCTTTGCTAATGCACGACCTTACTTGACTACAGAATGTGAAGATGTTCTTTTGGTACTTGGCAGACTAGTGCTGTAAGTTTTAAGTTGATACATTGATATTTTAAAAAAAAACACCTCAAACTGTACTTAATAAATGAAAGGACAAGTTGTTGAAAATAGAATCATCTTAATTTGACAATTGTATTTATGTTTTATTATCTAGTAAATGTCTTTAGTACTTTTTTAATCACAAGAAAAATATACTTGGGCATTTTGTTAATTAATATGAACAAGTGCTAAGGCTTTGTTCTTTTGTATTTAGATAATTGTGTAGGTATTAGGAAAGTTCTTTCTTAAAGATTCTGAAAAACACATTTTTTTGGTAGAAAAGCTTAATGTGATCCTCTTAAACAGAAGCTTTAACATTAGACCTTCATGGACGGATTAATAAACCTGTATCACTTGCTCTGCAGTTGCTGCTTACATGTGTTCCTTACTGGTAATGCAAAGTAGTTCTGCACATTTTCCTTTCTAAGGAGGTTATGCTGTTTTGTATTTATTGCAGTCTAAGTGGTACATGCAGGCTGTTGCTATAGGGTAGCAAAACAGAGTAATTCAACCTGAGCTCTTTGACAAGTGTCTGTAGACATAACTTTATGCACAGTGGTTCTTCAAGCAAGAAAGAGTTCTGTTCATCAGCCAAATTTCGATAACTTGTACTTCCTCAAAGTCTGTTCTAAGTGCAAATCAGCTATTTGTAACTGAAGAGTGTAGCCTGGGAGCTTCCACATAGTTGGAGTATAATCAAGTACTACCCTTAGCCAGAGAAGGCTAACTTGATGTGCTGGTCATTCCTTGCTGTAAGGTTTCGTTTGAGGAGGGGGTTTGAAGATCTAGAACCTTGAGTATGAAGACCATCATTGAGTAATTCTGTGACAGTTTTTCAATGAGCTATTTTTCCTTTGTTATCAGTAGCTTACTTGCTTGGTCGTCTGAAGTCAGGTGTTCTGTTTGAGAAGAATTTTGAAGTGAACTCCTTGGTTAAATACTCTTGTTGTAATGTACTAACTTGCGTTATAAATCAAAGCTCAGAACCAGATATGTCCATAAGATACCTTGAATTATTTTTCTTTTTTGGAGTTAAGAGAAATATGTGAACTAGGAGTTATTTATTTTTTTAAAAACCTGTCATGAAGGGAAAACATGTGAAATCAGGAGAAGTCTGTCCTAATATGAAAACTAAAGTCTTAAACTACTAAATACTTTACCTGGTATATAATATGTGTATTTTTGGTGAACTGTCTTAATTGCTTGTGCAGACTGTCCCTTTATGGATAGAGTATTCTCATCTTCATCATGTTATCATCAATTAGCTTGTGTATTCTGCTGTTTTCTATTCATGTCAGTTCAAATCTTTGTTTTTGACTGGTTTTGTATGCAAATCATCCATACCTGGAGTACTTTCTGTATACATTACCACTGTTACATACCATAGGGTAGGAAGCCCAAATCTGTATCAGAATTGTTTATCAGAAGTGCTTTTCTCTTGTTGAGAAAAGTCAGGATATTCTGCTTCTGCTAATACATTTTCTTCCATCTTTCAGTGTGAGGAGTTTTGCTTGCTGTTGCTTTTATATTCAGAAAACTTTGTGGTGGAGAACACTAGAGAGGCTGGCTTGCTGAGATCTCTCCTGTCCATGATGGTGTTTGATGATATGTGATGACGTTTGAGAGGAATCAAAGACTGAGAAGGTCGATGAGTGAGGCTGCAGATAGGGTGAGGTAAAAGGCATAACCGGCTGAATTCTCCCACGTTCTTCTTTTGGATAAGAGTTTCAAAGGGAAGGAGAGAGAAGTTAGAGCAGGGAATTAGTTCCATGAGGGAGGAATACTATTACTTGGCTAGGGATGTGAAAGCATCCTGGTACCATGTAGCTGTGATTTTTGGGGAGACAGTTGGCTTGCCCACAGCTGTTGTACACAATATGTGTTTTCAGACTTGAACCCTGATGAGGAATGAAACTAGCAAGCTTCCTGTTTTGAAGCAGAAGTGCTCTTTTGAGAAATAACTTCCTCCTCCCAACATGTTTCTCAGCAGGGTGAGCCAGTAACAGCAAAACTCAGTATATTGTGGCTTTCCCTGCCGCCTAACCAGGTCAGTTGTGTGTTCACAGTAAATCTGACGTGGTGTAGAGACTGTGCCCTCTGTAAGAAACATGCTTGTTGGTCCACTGTCTAACTGAAGAAAATAAAAGGACAGCTTTGAGTGCTTGCTGCTCTTTGCAGTTTTGGCAAATGATTGTGGGGAACAGGAATGTTCTTCTTGGCCGTGGCCATGAAGGGGCATACCTGCTTTGGGCAAGTAGAACTCGGGCTGCTCATTTCCACAGCTGCGAAGCACAACATGTTGCTCTCAGCCCCCAATACTAATATACCAAAGGCATTGCCTCTGTAGAAGAATTAATAAAGAATTAGATATTTCAAAGGTGTTTTTCACGGAGAGTTGGTTCACTGGCTCTCCTTGTGAATCTCAGGAAGCCCTTGAAGCTGACTGTTCACTTGAGTTTCTGTGGTTGCTTTTTTTTCTGAAGATACTGTTTAGGAGCAAGGTGCTCATGTTACTGTCAGTATGAAAATTTTACTTCCATCTGAAAATGGTTTATGTGGTCCTAAGATTAATAGATTACATTTAAAGAAGTAGAAAGAATTATTCCCAGGTCATGTTGTGTTTGTCAGTAACTAATATTTGACTGCTATCTCATGAAGAGCTAACTCAACTCTTAACAAATGCAGGGTAATTCCTGGCAACAGATGAACTAGCTTTTTAACTCTAGGAAGCTTAACATAAGTTTTCTAAAGATGAACAAAACTTTTAAAGATGATTTTCTAAAGATTAACAAAATTAGGATGCTTTTTAAATTAACTTTTCAAAACTTCTGTCTTAAAATAATAGTGAACGAAGTACAAAGTGATTACAGAATAATTGTATTGTAATTAATTTTTCTGGATTTATTCCTTTAAAAATAAACATTCAAATCTAGGAGATGTTCTCCTGAAAGGTGTTTTGAAGTTGAGTTGAGATTTATTTGAGATTAATTATTTTTTTTATATATATTTTTTTTTAATAAGGGAAGCTTTCAAGCACTCATTACAGTTTATTTGCAAAAATTATGATTAAAGTTTGCAATTGAGTTTTGTGTAGGTAAGAATTGTGGTGGTACTGATAGACTAAAGTAGAAAGACTTGACCTCATGAAGTGATTTTGATATTTTTATTTCTGGTCTTAGGCATGATACCTAATTTCTGTTTAGTTGCATTACAATAAAGAAGGAAATGTGCTTTTGGGGACAGAGGTGCATTTTGAAGTATTGAAAAATAAGGACCAAAAGGAAGTATTAAGCTAAATGGCCATTCCTCCCCTTGCTAGTAGGGAAGACTGGCTGGTCTTTCTGCAGCTGTGTGTTTTGAGTCCATTCTTGTAACAAAAACTTTGGCAACAACTCTTGATTATTTTTCTGCCAAGGAAATTGTAATTAGAAAATCCTGGGTATTACTTTTGCATTTGTGCTCCAAGTCTGTTTATCTGGTGGCTCTGCACCCCAAGATCCAAATTTCTCATGGAGTGATTTCCAAACAAGTACTTGATGTTGGGATTCTGAGGAAGGCTTCAGAACTCGCAACAGAAGAATTTTAATTTCTTCATTCAGCTTGGTCCTGGGTTACACAATGCTTTGAAAATCTTTTTTTCAGATTTTTTTTACTGTCCATGTAGCAGCTTTAAAGGTTAAGTACAGAAAAATTATTTGTAAAAAGTTGATTGGCTGTTTTGTTTAAACTTGATGTTTTACATAGCCAGTATTGTCTACATGAAAAAGTAATCTTCTAGAAAAAGTATTTCCAGGCATTAAAAGACTGGGAATAGATAGTATTGGTTTACTTTCCTTATGTCTGAAAATGAGATGTGCATCAAAAGACTTTTCAAAAGCACATTGACCATCAAGTTTGCAAATGTTTTATGTGATGAAAAGAGTCTCTGCATGACATACATGAAAGCTGGGCATATAGCTAGTAGTTTGTTTAGGTGGGTTTTTTGTTTTTTGTTGGTTTTGTTTTAGTTTGGTTTTTTTTGCTTAGGTTAAAATAGATTTCAGCTGCTGTAAGATTTTGTAAAGTTATTTTAAAGTTGTTTTTGTAAGTTTGTTTTAAAGTTGTAGTCTAGTAGCAACCACCTGGCTCCAAGATACCTGGGCTGGTGACTTGTCTTGAAAGCATGAGTACAAAGGAAAAGTGAGTCCTGAATATTTTATTATATTGAGACCTATGTCAGTTGGAGTATCTGGTGATCCTGTTACCCACTGTCACAGGCATAGTAATTACTGATATTCCAGTGCCTGATGATGTGAATAATTACTCAATTACCGTGGTGAAGGCTATTGTATTTTCTCCCTGTCTAACAGAAGCGTTTAGAGCTTTTGCAGGTCTAAGCCCCTGTTGAAAGGAGGATTGTGCTATGAAGGCAAACTTCTGAGATGTGAAAAGGATGGCTGGATGGTAGTACACTATTTGTCCATCTGATCTTGTTCATGTATTTTACTGCTGAATCTTTCTGAAAACTCTAGGTGTAGCAGTTTGTTCAGTGTATTTATCAGAAGTTAGGAGGAGAGGGGAAAGGAAAGTAGGTCATTTTGGATACTAAGCAGTTTTGAAACTCCTGTTTGCTTTATGGTCATCTCTTAATTTTCCCATCCCTCTAGCTTAGCTCTTCCATCTATGGTAAGATTGTTTTCCTGTCATTCTTTTATTTACTATTTGGGAGTAGAGGTTTTGAAAAGACAATAGCAAGTCGGAAACATTTAACAATGTAGGTGTAGCCAACAGCAGTTATTCAGCACATTTATTATATGTGGAGTCCTAGTCCAGTTTATCTATGTTTTCATTATTTATGAGAACAGCTTTGCTGTGCATAAATCTTGTCAATCTCTAGGCAGAGTGTCATAGTTAACACATTTAGTTTGATTAGGTCAGATTGTTTTGTGCAGCAGTTGGGGTTTGTTTGTTGTGTTGGTTTTCATTTCAGTTTTGTTTTGTTGGTGGGGTTTTTGGTTAGGTAATGGTATGTCCCATACAAGTTTAGGTAGCCTCTGTTTGAGGGCAGTATAGGCAGTAGTTCTGCCAGTGCTTTGCCTCCTAGAAAACAGTTACTGTTCTCCCAAGTTTTTTCCTGAAATGAGATGGATGTGCTAAATGTGTTTCCTTTTGGAAAAGGGTTGGCATTGACCTGATGGTCTTAGTGGGAACTCAAGTAGGTCTTGCTTTCCTCCATCTTGTATTTTTGGAATCTGAACTTACATATGGAATATATAGGTCTCAAATTTGCAGGTTATTTCAGAAATGTTAAACCTTTTTGAACACTTCCTGCTTTCCTGAATTTTCATTTGGAAAACCTGATGCACAACAGAAGTTCACACCCCACTGTGATGGGGCTGACTCATACTAACATTAGTTGTTTGACAAAGTTGAAAATGTGATGTAGCAAACTTGCCTGTATATAAAATCAAGACTGAGTGACTAGTCTCCTATTTTTAAGCAGGAGCTTGGCTTGATGAAGAAATTAAGGATGTTCTCCAACTAGGTAGTGTAGATAACTGAGCTACACAAATACAGCAGCTCCCTGGATTAATGAACTAGGAATTTTACAATCAAACAATGTTTGACTTTATTCTGAATGGCTTTGATATGCATATCAATGCAGGTAATGTTTGGTAAGATTCACCAGGTATTTCTAGGAATCTATTCTGCAGGTTCATTTCTGTGCTGATGCACCTCTTGACATAGCTTCTCAGCCTGTTGCTTTTAGGATACTGCTCGGGATTTGTCCTCTAGGTCCGTCTTTGTGCTGATGCATGTGTTGTCTTCTGCCAGGCTGTTCCTTAGTTTTATTTTCTTTTATATGTCAGCAGTGAAACTTGCTGGGTAAAGCTGGCTTTCATTCTCACTCTAGGCAAAGAGACCATGCTGGGGGCAAATGAATTTTATTCAGAATGGCTATTAGGATTCCTTTGTGAGAGGATTGTGCAGAAATTCTCTAATGCAGTGTTACTGGGCCACATTAAACCCACAATCTTGGATTATAAGAGTAGCTGCAATTTTATCCTGGCAAGACTGTGCATAGTTCAAGAGAGACAGGGAACTATTGCAGAGAGTCCAGAGGAGGGTAATGAAGATGACAGGGGGATTGGACCATGTCCCTGATGAGGAAAGGCTGAAAGAGCTGGGACTGTTCAGCCTGGAGAGGAGAAGGTTGCGGGGAGACCTTATCAATGTATGCAAGTATCTAAAGGGTGGGTGCAAGGAAGATGGAGCCAGACTCTTCTCAGTAGTTCCCAGTGTCACAACGAGGGGCAATGGGTACAAGCTGGAACACAGGAAGTTTCATTTAAATATAAGAAAAAAACTTACTTATAATGAGAGTGACAAGGCACTGGGACAGGCTGCCTAGGGAGGCTATGGAGAGTCCATCTCTGGAGATACTCAAAACCCACCTGGAAGCAGTCCTGGGTAAAGTGTTCTAGGTGATCATACTTCAGTGGGAGGGTTGGACTAGATGATCTCTAGAGGTCCCAACTCTAACAATTCTGTGATAGTAAAAAGGAGCACACTTCCTATATGATGACTCATACCTAATTATGGGGCTGTTTCTGACTTTTAACTGATTTGTGCAATCAAACATGTTTTAGCGTTACTGTAATTTCTTACCTGAATGCTAAGTAACATGTGCCACAATGTTATTTAACGTAAAACCAGAATGTGTTCAGGTAGCTTGATTACTTGCCTCTTACTTTTCCAGGAGTTGTTTTGAGCTACTGCTTTCAATTCCTGAAAGTGAATTGCCGCATGAGGTGTGGTTAGGATTCCATCAGTCCATACAGGTAAGTGTTCTGACTTTCTTTTTTCTGATTTACCTTATTAACGAAAAAAAAAGGCTGCTGTTGTGCTTATCTCCTTCTACCCTTCCCCTGAATTCTACCTGTCCTGCATTGCTATTACCTAGGCAGCAAGAATTTCTGAGCAGTAAAAGACTAACTGTTGCCCTAGGCCCAACAGTTGATTTATAACTACACAATTAACTGCAGCAAAAGAACTGTAGCAAATCTTGATCTATCTAATGGTTTATGTGAGAGACTGACTTAGAGTAATGTAACAGCTCTGAAGTATTACTTTGAAGATAGCAAAAAAATCTTTTGTGGAGATTGGAGTGGCAATTTGGTGGCTATACCTGATTTCAGAGGGATGAATTAGTAGGACAGATCTTTAGTCCATGTGGTTCCTTGAAGTGTTTATTCTGAGGTGGTGCTGAAACAAGCTCATAATACCACTATTCCTACACTTAAATGCAAATGGCTACTGTAGACTATATAGGAGGAAGAGATGTTTTCAAGGTTTTAGTCTGGAGGTAGTACCTGACTGTCTGTCAGGGCTTATGTTCTTTATGGAGCTTAAAGTCAGGAGTAGTAGCGTTGCTGTGGCTCTACTGATGCTTCCAGGACCAGGGACTGGTCTATTGCTGTTATTGCCTGTTCTGGCTTTAACTGTGACTGATGAAGTTGGAAGCTCATACATGTTACAAGTTACTGAAGTGAAGACTTTGGCAGGAAGTAATTGGAAGGAAGTGAACTTAGACCTTGCAGCTGTCCATGTGCACACCTTGTCACAAGATCTTATAGCTCTGTGACTGGGGATTTCCTCAACTCCCTGAGGCTTGGCAACTGCTGATGCAGTAACACTGAAGATGCAAGTATAAGGGTTATAGAGGAGCTGCTACTTTTGTTTCACCTGCAATCAGGGAAATTACAGATGTGGAAACTCTTCGGTAGACTGAGGGTGAATAAACCTGGCTCTTTTATACTGAGTGAAACAGACTACTAGAGCATTGTAGTCTGGTGGTCTGTGAATGGTGTCTTCAGGTGTGGGCAGACCTCCTTTTCCTGAAATACCACTATCATGGCAACCCTAAAAAGAGCTGGGTGTGGCATTACTTGGTAGTAGAAAGAAATGCAGCAGGTACTGTTTAAATCCTATGGTCTTAGAATCAGAGTTTTGTCGTTCATTTTGTGTGCTGGTTCATAAGGCCTGTGACTCCCTTAGTGACTATGACAGATGGCAGTGGACATTGCAGCACTTCAGAACTAAGTGTGATGGTGGATCGGTTTATTTTGACAATAAAATAATTTTTGACCTGGCTGTGCCATCTATTACACGTGGTCTGTAGTTAGTAGCTGTGGTGTTGCAGGGGTTAGGTCTGTGCTCTCAACCCGTTCATTTGTGGGGATGTCACAAATAAAGCTGATCAGCCACAGGTTCATCTTTTTTGGCTGATGGAAGAAGTTGAAACTTACTGTTTTCAAGGCAGCTCTAAAATCCAGTCATCACTGGATAAGGAGGAGCAAATCATAGAATACCAGGTTGGAAGAGACCTCAAGGATCACCTCATCCAACCTCTCTTGGCAAAAGCACAGTCTGGACAAGATGGCCCAGCACCCTGTCCAGCCAAATGGGCATCCAGTGTTAGAGAATTGTGCTGGTTTGGTTTGGCAGGGCTTTTTTGGTAGTGAGGAAAAGGCCTGCTCTCCCTGCTCCAAAACCAGCCAACGAGCCATTTAGAGGGATAATAGATACACCTTTGCCATTAATATATGAAAGAACCGAAATGAGACCTGAGCAGAGCAGCAGTTACAGAAAAAAATAATTGCTGGAGAGGCAGAGGGTGCTGGTGGTTGGTGAGGAAGAAGGGGCGGAAGGTGCCCAAGCAGAAGTTTCCCTGCAACCCATGGCGAGATGGCAGCTGTCCTGCATTCATGGAGAAATGTGGTGAAACATTCCCTGAAGGCACCAGGAGGGGTGATCTTGGTGACCTGGATTTTGTGACCAGTGGACTCAGATGATTCAGCTGTGGAAGCCCCTGGGCCAGGGGAGCCCAACCACTGTTCCTGAAGCCCCCATGACTCTGTGGGCAGTGCTGGAGCATCTCCGGACCTGGTGGGAAGGACTCATGAAGGAGAGGTTCGTGGAGGACTCTCTGCCATGGAGGGACCCCATGTGGAAGCAGGGGAGGACTGTGAGGAATCCTTCTTCCTGAGGAGGAAGGAGCAGCAGGAACCACCAGCCTGAGAACTGACTCTAAACCCCATCCCCCTGTGCCGCTGGGGGGAAGGAGGGAGAGAAATGGGGAACAAAGTGATATGGGCCCAGGAAGAAGGGTGGGGTAACATGTGCAAGCCCTGCTCTATGTGTGTCTGTGTCCTGTGTGCATCTGATTAGTGTGAAATTAAATTATTATTTTTCCCCAAGTTGAGTTTGTTTTGCCTGGGACCTTAATTGGTAAAGAACCCTCCTTGTCCTTTGTCTTGACCCATGAGCTTTGTTTTCCCCATCCCAGTGTGTGTGTTGGGGGGAGTTGAGTGAGTGGCCATATGGCTGGTTCTTTGTTGTTTTGTTGGGCCCAAACCAGGACAGGAATCCACCATTTCCCTGGAGAGATTATTCCAGTCACTTGTCATAATTGTGAAAAAATTTTCCTGTTGTATCCGCTTGGAATCTCCATAGGAGTCAATTGTGCCCATTAGCCCTCATCTTCTCCATGTGGTGTTTTCTTGAAAGGGAGTCTTCATCTTTGTAGCCCCCCTGTCATATAAGAAGTTTCTAACTGAGTTGGCTTAGACCTGAAACGTGGTGTTCTCTCGTATTCAGCATTTGGGAAGGCATAAACAGGCTTTTTCCCATTATAACAGAGGTATAAAGCGGGTCTACAAATAACTAGCTTTTATCTGGAGGGATCTGCAAGGAGAGTTCTTACCAAGGAGAATTGTTTTTGTGCTGTAACAAGCACATGCGTTTCTAGGTTTCTGAAACAAGTGTTGGAGCCTTGATACTTCTGTCAATAGAGAGCAAGTTTTTAGTCAGATGAGAGTACTTCATTCAGCCTGAATATGTTGGAAGGAAAGTCTTAAATCCTAGGGACAGATGGGTGACACAAGCCCAGTTGTCTCCTGTCAGCATTTAGAACTAAAGAAAAATTCAAGATGTGTTGCTTCCAGGTGTAGTAGTGTGTCATAGAATCATAGGGGGTTGGAAGGGACCTCGAAAGATCATCTAGTCCAACCCCCCCTGCCAGAGCAGGATCACCCAGAGTACATCACACAGGAACGTGTCCAGGCGGGTCTTGAATGTCTCCAGAGAAGGAGACTCCACAACCTCTCTGGGCAGCCTGTTCCAGTGCTCTGTCACTCTCACAGTAAAAAAATTTTTTCTGATATTCACCTTAAACCTCCTCTGCTCCAATTTGTATCCATTACTCCTTGTCCTATCACTGGTCATCACTGAAAAAAGCTTAGCTCCATCTTCTTGACACTCACCCTTTACGTATTTGTAAACATTGATGAGGTCACCCCTCAGTCTCCTTTTCTCCAAACTAAAGAGACCCAGCTCCCTCAGCCTTTCCTCATAAGGGAGATGTTCCACTCCCTTAATCATCTTTGTGGCTCTGCACTGGACTCTTTCCAGCAGTTCCCTGTCCTTCCTGAACTGAGGGGCCCAGAACTGGACACAATACTCCAGATGCAGCCTCACCAATGCAGAATAGAGGGGGAGGAGAACCTCTCTTGACCTACTAACCACACCCTTTCTAATGCACCCCAGGATGCCATTGGCCTTCTTAGCCACAAGGGCACATTGCTGGCTTATGGTCATCCTCCTGTCTAGCAGGACCCCCAGGTCCCTTTCACCTACACTGCTCTCCAGCAGGTCAGCCCCCAACCTGTACTGGTACATTATGTTTTTCTTCCCCAAATGCAAAACTCTACACTTGCCCTTGTTGAACTTCATCAGGTTTTTCCCTGCCCAACTCTCCAGCCTGTCTAGGTCTCTCTGAATGGCAGCACAGCCTTCTGGTGTGTCAGCCACTCCTCCCAGCTTGGTGTCATCAGCAAACTTGATGAGGGTACATTCTGTACCCTCATCCGGGTCGTTGATGAAGATGTTGAACAACACTGGTCCCCGTACTGACCCCTGAGGGACTCCACTAGTCACAGGCCTCCAACTAGATTCTGCCCCATTGACTACAACTCTCTGACTTCTTCCTTTCAACCAGTTCTTGATCCACCTCACTGCCTGATCATCAAACCCATACTTAATCAACTTATCTACAAGGATGCTGTGGGAGACGGTGTCAAATGCTTTACTGAAATCAAGATAGACCACATCTACCACTCTACCATCATCTATCCACCTAGTAATTTCCTCATAGAAGGCTATGAGGTTGGTCAAACATGACTTACCCTTGGTAGAACCATGTTGACTGCTCTTGATGACCCCCATGTCCTTGATATGCCTAGAGATAGTGCCAAGGACAAGTTGTTCCAGCACCTTTCCAGGGATGGAGGTGAGGCTGACCGGTCTATAGATACCCAGGTCCTCCTTCTTGCCCTTCTTGTAGACTGGAGTGACATTTGCTATCCTCCAGTCCTCAGGCACCTCTCCTGTTACCCATGACTTACCGAAGATGATGGAGAGTGGACTAGCAATGACCTCCGCCAGCTCCCTCAGCACCCTTGGATGCATTTCATCTGGACCCATCGATTTATGTATGTCCAGATTACTCAACTGATCCCTAACCCAATCCTCATCTACCTGGGCAAACTCCTCCTTTATCTTGACTTCTTCTGGGGCTATATGAATCTGGGGCTCATGGGGAAAGCCTGCAGGAGTAAAGACAGAGGCAAAGAAGGCATTCAGCACCTCTGCCTTCTTTATATCCTCTGTCACCAGGGCACCCACCTCATTCAACAGTGGGCCTATATTGCCTCTGGTATTAGTTTTGTTGTCTATGTATTTGAAAAAGCCCTTTCTATTGTCCTTAACCCGACTTGCAAGGTTAAGTTCCAAGGAGGCCTTAGCTTTCCTAGTTGCCTCCCTACATTCTCTGACAACAGTCCTATATTCCTCCTAAGTAACCAGCCCCTCCTTCCATGATCTATAGATTTTCCTTTTCCACTTGAGTTTGCCCAGCAGTTCCTTTTTTAACCACGCTGGTCTCCTAGCTCCCTTACTAGATTTTCTACCCATTGGGACACACTGATCCTGTGCTTGCAAGAAGTGGTCCTTGAATGCTGACCAGCTATCTTGAGCCCCTTTACCTTCCAGCACCCTGTCCCATGGGACTTCCCTTAACAATTGATTGAGGAGGCCGAAGTTTGCTCTGTGGAAGTCCAGGGTTCTGGTCCTGCTGGGTATTCTGTTCCTCCCACACAGGATCCTGAACTCCACCATCTTGTGGTCACTGCAGCCAAGGCTGCCATCGACCACCACTGCTTCAACAAGGCCCTCCTAGTTGGTGAGCACAAGATCCAGCCATGCTCCTCTTCGAGTCGGCTTGTCCACCATTTGCATTAAGAAGTTGTCATCAATGCACTGGAGGAACCTCCTAGACTGTGAAAGGCTGGCTGTGTAAGTCTTCCAGCAGATATTGGGATAGTTAAAATCTCCCATGAGGACCAAGGACTGTAGTTGTGAGGCTGCTTTCAGCTGCCTGTAGAAAGCCTCATCAACTTCCTCATCTTGATCAGGAGGTCTGTAGTAGACCCCCACAACTGTATCACCCATACCACCCTGCCCTTTAATTCTTACCCACAGAATTTCAACTCGCCCCTCATCAGCCCCTGCACAAAACTCGATACATTCTAGCTGCTCTCTCACATAAAGAGCAACTCCACCACCTCGCTTCACCAACCGATCTTTCCTAAAAAGCACATAGCCATCCATGGCCACATTCCAGTCGTGTGAGCTGTCCCACCATGTCTCTGTTATTGCTACCAGATCATAACCCTTAGACCGCACACAGACCTCTAACTCTTCCTGTTTATTCCCCATGCTGCGTGCATTGGTGTACAGGCATTTCAGGAAGCAAGCAGAGCACACTGGTGGGACCAAATCCTCCTTAGACCACCTTCCTTCAGGCCCTGGTATGTTCCTCTTGGGCTTGTCCCTAACAGACCCAGTTTTCTCCCCTTCCCCCTTCACATCTAGTTTAAAGCTCTCTCAATGAGCCCTGCCAAGTCCTGCCCAAAAGCCTTTTCCCCCTCTGTGACAGGTGCATCTCACCTGCCACCATCAGGCCATGTGTCTCATAGAGCAGCCCATGATCAAAAAAACCAAAGCCCTGCCTTTGGCACCTAGTCTTGTAGCCGTTCATTCATTAGCAAACTCTTCCTGTTTATCTCCCCACCCATTCTTGCAGGAGGTATGGAGGCAAACACTACTTGCGCTCCAGACCCCCTAACTAGCCGTCCCAGGGCCCTGAACTCTCACTTCATTGCCCTTACATTTCTTGTAATGATTTCGTCACTGCCAACCTGAAAAATCAGCAGTGGGTAGTAATCAGATGGATTTACCATACTAGAGAGTTTCCTTTTAACATCTCTAATGCGAGCCCCAGGGAGGCAGCAGACCTCCCTGTGGGATGGGTCTGGTCGACAGATGGGCCCTTCTGTTCCCCTCAGAAGGGAGTCTCCCACCACAATTACCCTCCTTTCCTTCTTAGTTGAAGAAGTCCTAAGGCGTGGAGCTGAGCAACGAGTCCTAGGTGCTTCACTAGACAGATCTATCACTCCAACTTCATTTTCCTGTCCCTGAAGTTCCAAGGCTTCATACCTATTCTTCAAGGGCAATTCGGAGGGCAGAGGGGGTTGGGAGGGTTTTTGCTTGCCTCTCCGAGGACGCACCTCCCTCCATTCCTCCATGTCCCTAAAGTTCTCTCCTTCTGTCTGATGACAGGCAGGGAGGGGATCCATCAGTTGTTCAATACCCTCTTCTTTCTGCCCTTGCCTCAGGGTTTGGCTCCACCAATCTATTTCGCTCTCACATTCTCTGATAGTTCTTAGCCTCTCAACCTCCTCCGTCAGTTTAACCACCTGCCCAGGAGATCATTTACTCGCTCACACCGCACACACGCGGTGCCGCGGGCTCCCTCCGGCACCAGTGCCAGGCTCAGGCATTCGCTGCAGCCGGAGGCCTGCACGGCTGCGTGCCTGCTCAGAACCTCCGTCTGAGTTCCCACATCCTTTTCCAATACGGTTTTAGGGCGTGTTGCGACCATGCTAGAGAAAGCTACCGGTGTTCTCTGCTCCCCGCCTGCCCTCGCGCCTCTCCCTGCTCCTGCCGCTGCCGCTCTCCGCCCCGCGCTGCCGCGGGCTCCGAGGGAGCTGCCGAGATGGCCGCTTTTAAACCTGCCGCCGTTCTCAGCCACGGCCCCGCCACGCCAGCCTTCCTGTTCCTCGCAGGATTCCCGCTCAGACTCGGGTCTCCTCGCTCTGCTCCGGCTTCGCCGTCTCCGGGAAGCCCGGGCCCTTCTCTAACCCTCAGGAATTAAAGGAGCAGCTCTGACCGCTGCCGGTGGCGCTGCCGCTCTCCGCTCTGCGCTGCCGCGTGTGTCTTGTACTGACTTTTTAGACCTATGTCTTCCAAGTTTAGCTGTCGTCTCATGCTCCCTGTAGTTCAGATAGTAAAAGATTGGGGCAAAGCTTGTTAAACATGGTGGTACTCTGAGACCTTGCTGAAGAGTTTTGTGGACTTTAACAAACAGGTGCTTCTAATGAGATTTTTGAGGAAGCGCTTTTGCAGAAATCTGAGAGCATTTGTAACCTGCCCTGGAATACAAGAGGAACTTGCTCATCATCTGAGAAGGAGAGGGTAACAGAGAAGGAGTATGGAGTTGTACAGAGGGCAGTGTAGACCTTTAGACAGGAATCACTCATAGGTTCTTATGTGAGGACTTGTAGGTGTAAAGCCTGTGACTATGTTAATGTGCCAATCTCCAGGCAGTGCCAGTAGCAAAGCACCACAAAATTATATATTAGCACGTGCCTCAGCTTGACAGATATGAATGTGCTTATTCCCTTCCTAACAAAAGGAGTGAGTGCCACCAGTGAGGAATCCAACTCCAAATGTAACTGGAGATTGCCTCCAGAGTGGGACAGGGGTATTTGTTTCAGATCTGCCTACCATACTTTTTGCTCTGTAACAATCTGCACAGGTGTTGAGAATCGGTAAAACTTCAAATAAATTTTCATCCCAGGAGTGAAAAAGGTTAGGGCTTGCATTTCAAAGCAGCAAGGTGTAGGGGCTGTTGTAAACTGAAAGTGGGATTGTCACTGATGTCAGCTTATATGCAAAATGCTATTAAAACTTTATTTAATGTCTGAAACTTTTTTTCATCCTAAATACCTGTATTTATGCCCTGCAGTCCCCCATGAGCCCCCTTTTCCTTCTCTAAGCAAGACCAGAGATAGCCTGTATGAAATGAAACTAAGATGTAAGCTTGTGTGACAGAGTCTCAGCATGGATTTTATACAGCGGCAGGAGGCAAAAAGGTGTGAACTCAGGTGAGGAAATGCTGTAAAATATGAGTGAAACGATTGGGGCAGAATTACAACAGGTAAACTCAATCTGGGGGAGGAACTCGGCAGAGAGGTACTGGGGGAATGAATGTAATCTGGCCAGTTGAGGAAGATAAAACAGTGTGTTCAAAGACAGCTTTAGTGCAAGTAGAGATGTGTTATAATGGGAATGGAATATGGATTGCAGAACAGGGCTTCCTTCAAGCCTTATGAAGAGCATGAATGCTCCCTTAGAAAAGTTGTGTATTGAAGGTGAGCATAAAAGGAGAAGATTTGTGACACTGTAGTAGTTGCTGATGGATATAAATTATCAGGATTGAAAAATCCTGGTATCTTCAGTAAACTGTTCCAAGGCTTGTATTTTCTCTTTAACTTTGTCCATAGGCTCTTACTATGGACCAAGTCCTTTCCTGACTTCATCTCAGTATAATGTTTTATGTCGCTCTCTTCAGCACCTGTTTATGGTGTTTTCAGGGCCTGGTTATGGTGTTGTCCTAACTTAATGAGATCTATGCACATAAATTTTGTAAAAAAAAAACCCAAACAACTCTGTGAAGGATTCAGAGTAGATTTTAAAATAATATTTACATTAATATTAGTCTGAATCTTCACGAGGTCAAATAATGAAAGGTACAGCTAAGCATCTAAAGTAGAAGTGGAATGTATTGTCAGTAATTAGTTATAAATGTTACGTATGTTGCAGAATTTGTCATAGAATCATAAAATAGTTTGGGTTGGAAGGGACCCTTAAAGGTCATTTAGTTCAAACCCCCTGCAGGGAGCAGGGACCTTTTCAACTAGATTAGGTTGCTCTAAGCCTTGTCCAACCTGACCTTGAATGTTGCCAAGGATGAAGCTTCTACCATCTCTCTGGGCAGCCTGTGCCAGTGTTTCACCACCCTCACTGTAAAAAATTTCTTTATATCTAGTCTAAATCTACCCTCTTTTAGTATAAAACCACTATGCCTTGTCCTATTGCTACAGGCCCAGCTAAAAAGTTTGTCCACATCTTTCTTATAGGTCCCCTTTAAGTATTGGAATGCTACTGTAAGGTCTCCCAGGAGACTTCTCTTCTCCAGGCTCAACAACTCCAACTCACTCAACCGTTCTTCACAGAAGAGGTGCTCTATCCCTCTCATCATTTTTGTGACCCTCCTCTAGACCTGCTCTAACAGGTCCATGTTTTTCTTGTGCTGAGGACTCCCGAGCTGGATGCAGTACTTCAGGTGGCGGTCTCACTGGAGCAGAACAGAGGGGCACAATCAACATCTTCAGCCTGCTGGCCATGCTTCTTTTGATGCAGCCAAGGATACAGTTGGCTTTCTGGGCTGCAAGCATACATTGCTGGCTCATGCCCAGTTTTGCAGTACTGCCAAGTCCTTTGCCTCAAAGCTTTCAATCCCACTCATCCCCCAGCTTGTCCTGATACTGGAGGTTGCCCTGACCTGGTTGCAGAACCTTGCACTTGGCCTTGTTGAACCTTATGAGGTTCACACAATCCCACTTGTAAAGCTTGTCCAGGTCCCTCTGGATGGCATCCCGTCCCTCAGGTGTGTCAACTGCAGTCCTCAGCTGGCTATTTCAGTGTTGATATCCTGAAGCCTAAACATAGTGCTGAATCAGCAAATCAGCTGACTTGTGTAGTAGGCCTCTTATTTCTTACCTTCTAAAGTTCTTGTTTCAGCCCATAATACAAAGATGCTGAAATGTGAATCATCCTCATAACTGAACTGGGCTCTCCTAGGTCTATACTGTGTCCTCAAGCCTTCTGATTGTGGAAGAATTGCTGTCAAGAAAACATGGTTTACACTGGATGTCTGCCTCACAGAATGTGATAATCTGAGGGATAGAAGTCCTACTCTTGTCCAAGTTGTATGATTCTTTTTTGTGCACTACGTCCCTTGGTCATTGGCAGCAGATGAGTGGTCTCTTCTGTCTTTCTCTGTTGCTGTGGCTTCTGGCTCCTCAGAACATGCAACTCAGTGGCAGAGGGACTTGGGGTAAGTATCGAGAGTCAGTGAACCTCAGCTAGTGTCATGTGCCATTACAAAATCTGCTTGTGTGGTATTTGGCTCTTGTTGGTTGCTGATGCTTGCTGGGGCCAGGATGGGTATAGCCCTCTCTTGTCCATAGAGAGAGTGAGTTTATATAACCAGAAGTTGGTGTTTCCCTTTCTTTGCCTTTCAGAACTGTGCAAAGCTGAAAATCCTCTTTGTAGTTCAATCTTCTTCACTGGTACATACCTTGAAGCTGCTGGAACAGATGTTTGGGTGACACCACTGTATCTGATACATGCCAAGAGCTCTCTGTGGCTTCTTAAAGCTGTGTCTCTTGCAGTACATTTAAGTACAGTAAAGCACTGGTAATAGCTGATTCTTTATCTCATGTTTTCTGTTTCTCAGCAGAAGGAGATGGGAATGTCTGAGTTACATGCTTTCATGCAAATTATGCCAGGAAATGGCATAAATTCTAAAGACTCGCAGTAAAATTGTTGGGTTTTATTTATTATTAATGCTTTGTTCAAGCTCTGTGTGAAGAATCTGAACATATAAACGATAACCTCAAAGGAAATGTAGGCTGATACCAAAGGTCATCTCATAAAGTAGACTCTTCAGATTAGGCTGTTGTTTTTCTTCAAAAAAAACCTTGTTTAAAAGTTATGTCCTTTCTCCTCTTACAAGTCATAACTATGAGCAACATGGCACTTCTTGCCTTTATTTGGTACAAACTGATCGGAAAGGCCGTGTTGGTCAGTTCCACCTCTTTCCAAGGCATAAGACATGAGCTGGATGCCTTCTGAGTGCTGTAGCTCAGTAAAGCTTATTGGGTTCAGTCTTCCAGGTTAAATTTGAAGTCACAGGCTGCTGTCTTTTTTGTCTTTGGCCTGGTCTGTGACCTGATCTACACTTGAGACTGCTACAGGTTAGAGCTGCAGTGTTAGTACACGGGAACAGGATGTGTAGTGGGTGCTCTAGCAAACTATTGCGTTGAAAAGCCTTGCTGCATGGTGCCATGCAGCTGATAAAAGGTCAAAAGTAGAGGTTTTGTGCATGGACTTGTGTTTATTTTGTGGGTAAGATACAGTATCCCTTTCACCTGCAGACCCTTAATTGTTTTGTTAATCACTGCATTAGTTTAATTGCCAATCCTGAGGGTAAAATGATAAACGGTGACTTCCTTTGGAAACTGGGCTTTGGATACATACTTCATAGATAGAAATTTAGATCAGATCGTTGTTTTCTGTTGACATTTTTAAAGCTGTCCTGCAGCTATAACTTGAGCATTTTTTGGCAGAAGCATTGACTTAAGCATCGTCTGTCATTCACCTGCCTGATTCTGGTGGCATGCCATTTTAGCTGTGTGGGGAGTGGGGAACTGATCATGCTTTAATTTTTAAAAACAAAACAACACAACCCCAGTCCTCACCTGAGGCTCACTCGGCTGAATTTGTTTTCCTGATTCAGCTTTCACAGAAAGACTTGAGAGGACTGTCTCAGTGTTATTTAAAAGCAGTTTAAGCTCTGGTTAAGAACGTATAAAGTCATTTGCATCTTCAGGGTGCAGCTGTGAGACAATTTTTTTTTTTCCCTTTGACCTTCTGAGTAACATTTCAGGGTCCAGGCCAGAAATCAATCATTGTAAGCATCATGTGTGGCTATATTTGCATCTGCAAATTAGCACCAGCTCTTCTACTGCTATCGACAGCTGATTTTGAGGTGGTCTCACCATAGCTTTCTTGCTAGTTTTACTTTGTTTATAGTTGTTTTTAGAAGTAGCTTAGTCTTTAATAATGTATTTTAGCTAGCAAGCTAAGAGTTGGAACACAGTTACAGCAGTTATCTAAAAATAAAACCAGCAGTGGAGCAGTGTCTTGGTTAATGCTGGGCTGGCAATTAAACAAATGACAGATGCTCTCTGTTAACCCCCCCTCTGCCCCCCTGTAGAGAAGGGAAAGGAAATATGGGAGAGAGTCTTAGGAGTTAGAAAGTAAACTGTGCAGTTTTAATGAAACAGTAGTGAAGAACTGAAAAATAAGAAAATGTGTACAAATTTATACAAAAGCACTATTGCACTGCCCCTTCTCCCCCAGTCATGCTCATGTCACCACCACGGCTGCAGGCCAGCCCTGGAAAAGTGCCGGACTTCACTCCTGGAGTCAGCAACAGACAGGAGCTGGGTGCAGGAACACAGGGATTCAGGAGCACACAGATCAGAGGCATACGGATGGATGGAATCCTCCCAGGACACTGGCCATGGACAAAGAGAGCCTGACCCCAGTGATCCCTCAGTTTTATCCTGAGCGTGAGGTGTATGGGATGGAACACTGTGTTTAATCAGTTTTGGTCACTTGTCAGCTTCTCTCCAAGGGAGGGTCACAGCTGTGACTCCCTTATGGTTCCGGAGCATAAGATATTTTTCAGAACCAAGCCGTGGCCTTGGTGCTGCATGCCATTCTCCAGCAGTAACTATAAACATTGAGAGTTACCAGTCCTAGTAGCAGACAGACTGAAAAACATGCTGTTAATTTCAGCAAGTGCAGCTACTTAGAAGGGACTTAATTGAAAAGTAAAATCACTGGAAAGAAAATGAGTTCTATCTGGGCTTAAACCAGGACAGGCAGTATTTACAGAAAATCGTGGGCAATGCCAAGCAAGATGAGATGGCTTAATTTATCAAAGCTGCTCAGTTGTTGCGTTCAGCTATGAAGCTTTTAACTGTGGTGCTCCTTAGAAGGTGGAAGTCTGTACTATAGTTCTGCATTTGGAAAGAACCCCTGATGTGTTTTTTCATTTCTGATGTTAGTTTAGTTTTATCCTTGCAGTCAGAGAAGAACTAGTGTAGGGCAGAAGCACTCACTCTCACTAAGTGTGCTTTTGTTTAGCCCTCTGAAGTTGTCTATTTTGGAAGAGTCATGGGGTAGCTGGAGAGTAGCTCATGGTATCCGATCCACCTCTTCACTTAGAGTAAGGGCTGTCTTGAATCAGGTTGCTTAGGGTCCTACCCCACCAAGATTTAAGTTTCTCTAAGAATGGAGATTGCACAAATTTTGGATAGTCCTTTCAAAATGAGGGTTTTTCATCATTTATACACTTCCCACATGCACACTTTACAGAATTTCCCTTTATGTGACTTGTCTGCTGATTCACTGGACAAAAAGAGGAGTCCCGTTTCAACTGTCTAGTGGGAAGAATTTCAAAGATAAAGACAGCTCTAAAATTTCTCTCTTCACCCTCTCTTCCTAAGATTGTGTAGGCCTTCTGGTGACCTTTGCTGGACTTGCTCCGTGGTGGCAAATGAGTTGTACAGAACAACCACAAAATGAGTGTTATACTCCAGTGGGGTCTCAAAAGTACTAAACAGAGAGGAATAAACATTTCACCAACCTTTGTTTGAAACTGTTAAGCATAGTTTGCCTTGTTTGCAATAAGAGCTCATTGCTGAACCTACACTTAAACTACTGTTGTGCCAAACTGGACCCTAGCCAGCTTCTGCTGATACTTGAGGATGTGCCAGGTGTGCACTTGTCTGTGTGAGTCACTTCTGTGAGTCCCTGTCAGTGATGTTCTGCAGGCTATTGATGGCCTTTGAGTGACAGCCCTTCCAGTGTCAATCTGCATGAGCTGGGGACTGACAGAGAACATGCTTTGTCCCATTATTCAGACGGTTAATAAAGATATTAAAAATACCTGCTCAGTGTTGACCCCTGAGTGGTTCTAGGAGACAGCTGCCTTTTGTTTTGGTCACAAGCCTTCCAAGCCTGGCAGCTGAGCTGATTTTTCCTCCTGCATTATTGTCCAGTTTTCCATATTTTAACATTTTGGGTTTAAAGATACTATGAGAGACTGTCAGAAGGCTTGCTAACTGACTGCTCTAGTATCACCTGTAGCCTGTTACTGCATCATGGAAGGCAGTCAGGTTTGTAAAATGTGACTTGCACTTGGCAAATCCTGGTTGTTCCCTCTCACATTTTTGTTCCTCGTGTGCTTGGATGTGGTTTCCAGGAGAATTTGCCCTATAGTTTTTCTGGGAACAGGTTACGTTGGCTGGCCTGTAGTTTCCCATGGTCTCCTGCCCTTAGTCTTGAAAATGAGCATGGTGGCTCCTTCCAGTTGCCAGGAACCTTCACTGAGGGAGCAGCTGCTGCCTGAGCTGCACACTGCTCAAGGAGTCACACACACCACCAAAGTCCTTAACTGCTCAGGCCAGAGCTCTGTTGCGGTAGGTGACTAATGAGCTGAAAGGTGGCCCTTTCCACTCCACATGCACACACCCTTGAGCATGTTTCCTTCTCCTTCAGGTGCCACCCTAGGTTTGCTGCAGCAGAGTCTTGAGCATGGGATTTTATAAAAATAAATAATTTAATTGAAGGGTACAGCAGCAGGGTTAGCTTGAGCTGGGTATGTCACAGGCCACTCCTCGGTGGACGCGTGATGGTTGGTTTC
This sequence comes from Apus apus, assembly GCF_020740795.1. NCBI lineage: Eukaryota > Metazoa > Chordata > Aves > Apodiformes > Apodidae > Apus > Apus apus. The sequence continues at coordinate 70,239 of NC_067302.1, forward strand.
AGCTGTGATCCCGAAGTGCAAAAATGAAATGGCAACAAGACCAGGGAGTTAAGTTATCAACACACATTGAACTTTATTGGTCTTGCCCATAAAGCGGTATGCGATAGAAAGGAAGAAAAATAGGAAAGATGAGGTAAAAAGGAGGGGGAAAGAGGATAATAGCTACCACTATAGGTACAAAGGTCCCTATGATCCTGAATTCAGAAGGCGTTCCACTGCTTCTTCAAACATCGTGATCTCTCGGTGGGGAAGATCTTCAAAGTCTGGAGTGAGGCTTCCACACATGCCCAGAGAGGGGTGTCTGAGGCATGGCCAGCTTTGGAGGCAGGTAGCTTCTTACCGGGAGGTGTGTTTTTGTATTATAGTAACATTATAATGAGGAAAGTTCAACTGAGGCTTCCTAGGTGTTGACAGAGCAAGCATGATCTATCTTCCTTGACAGCAAGTTCTTGGCTTTGCTGCTCCAGTAGAATAGACCTGTACCGGGTAGCAGCACTGTCCATACCTCAGTCTGTTCTCCATGGTTTCTGCATCTACAAGCCCGTTCAGCAAGACACTGCCAACTCATGTCAAGATGTTAGTCCAGATTTTGGGGCCTAGTCACTGATGACAATGTTGAGACAATACTCATCTTCTGATCAACTCTTACAGGGTGCCTCCAGAGAGGGACCACAAGCAAAGAAATCCCTGGGCAATTATTCCCTTGTGATTTGTGCACTCACCCCTCACATGCCTCTTAGTCCAGTGATCTGGGGTCTTCCAACACCCTGCTTCCGTGTCCAGCCAGGCAGTCTGTTAATTGTTCCTGTCTTGCTGAGTTGCAGCTTCTGATGATTGTTGTAGCATCTTTGTCTTCTGGATTGTCTTCTTGTGCAGGGGCAGAGCATGTGAAATTAAGAAGTCCTAGATTTAGGAAAACATTTCTTGGCAACATCAATGTGTTATCAATCTTTGCCTACTCAAGGCCGAACGCAGCACTGTACCAGCTATTAGAAAAAGTACTAAGAAGTTTAACTCTCCTGAGACCTAAGGTGTCAGCAAATCTAGCTGCTCATGCTAAGTAAAGCTAAGAAATAGCACGCTAAATTACACAGTACTATAGCTGTAAGTAACTAATTCTATTAAAAACTTAATTAAGCTAAGCAGCTAGTATTTCTCAAGTAAAACTTGAGGAAAAGTTATAGAGTACCTCAGCCTCTTCAGTGTCCTCTGTCACTTGATAACCTGTCCTGTTGAGCTGTTCTCACACTTTGCTTGGCTTTCCTTTTGCTTTCAGTCTTACATTTTTCTCAACAAAGTGAAGATAACCAGATGAATGCTTGTGACCTTCAGGTTGTCCCACAGAGCCTTGTAGTTACTCTGTATGTGCAGTGTGGTTGGTGTCCAGATGTATGAGCAGCAAGTGATGATAGATCCAAGTCTTTGTCAAGCACCTAATCTGTGAAACATGAAGTCTTGACTAGCAGCTGTAGCCGGCCAATGCTTAGATAGGATTTAATGAGGACAACCGATAACTTGCTTTGTTTCCTTCCTGCTTTCCCGTCTTGCCTGTTACATTAAAGACTTGTTATAGCTGGAAATCCTGTTTATTTAAAGGTAAGTCAGGACATCATGCTACTTTAGTGTCAGAGTAGAAAGACTATTAGCCTTGCTCTGGAGTACAGTAATACCAGTTTCTGCAACCAGGAATACATCTTGACCCATCTTATCAGCTTAGACATACAACGGAGGTTCTGAGCAGGCACGCAGCCGTGCAGGTCTCTGGCTGCAGCGAGTGCCTGAGCCTGGCACTGGTGCCAGAGGGAGCCAGTGGCACCGCGTGTGTGTGGTGCGAGCAAATTGACGATCTCCTCAGGCAGGTGGTTAGACTGACAGAGGAGGTTGAAAGACTGAGAATTATCAGAGAATGTGAGAACGAAATAGATTGGTGGAGTCAAACCCTGAGGCAAGGGCAGGAGGAAGAGATGCTAGAACAAGTGATGGATCCCCTCCCCTCCTGTTCTCAGACAGAAGGAGAGAGCGTTAGGGACATGGAGGAATGGAGGGAGGTCCGTCCTCGGAGAGGCAAGAAAAAACCCTCCCAACTCCGTCCATCCTCCGAATTGCCCTTGAAGAATAGGTACGAGGTCTTGGAACTTCAGGGAAAGGAAAATGAAGCTGGAGTGACAGATTTGTCTAGTGAACCGCCTATGACTTGTCGCTCAGCTCCACGACTTAGGACTTCTTCAACTAAGAAGGAAAGGAGGGTAATTGTGGTGGGTGACTCCCTTCTGAGGGGAACAGAAGGGCCCATCTGTAGACCTGACCCATCCCACAGGGAGGTCTGCTGCCTCCCTGGGGCTCGCATTAGAGATGTTAAAAGGAAACTCTCTAGTATGGTAAATCCATCTGATTACTACCCACTGCTGATTTTTCAGGTTGGCAGTGACGAAATTACTACAAGAAATGTAAGGGCAATGAAGAGAGACTTCAGGGCCCTGGGACGGCTAGTTAGGGGGTCTGGAGCACAAGTCGTGTTTGCCTCCATACCTCCTGCAAGAATGGGTGGAGAGATAAGCAGGAAGAGTTTAATGATGAATGAATGGCTAAGAGACTGGTGCCAAAGGCAGGGCTTTGGCTTTTTTGATCATGGGCTGCTCTATGAGACACCTGGCCTGATGGTGGCAGGTGGGATGCACCTGTCCCAGAGGGGGAAAAGGCTTTTGGGGCAGGACTTAGCAGGGCTCATTGAGAGAGCTTTAAACTAGATGTGAAGGGGGAAGGGGAGAAAACTGGGTCTGTTAGGGACAAGCCCAAGAGGAACATACCAGGGCCTGTAGGAGGATGGGCTAAGGAGGATTTAGTCCCACCGATGTGCTCTACTTGCTTCCTGAAATGCCTGTACACCAATGCACGCAGCATGGGGAATAAACAGGAAGAGTTAGAGGTCTGTGTGCGGTCTAAGGCTTATGATCTGGTAGCAATAACAGAGACATGGTGGGACAGCTCACACGACTGGAATGTGGCCATGGATGGCTATGTGCTTTTTAGGAAAGATCGGTCGGTGAAGTGAGGTGGTGGAGTTGCTCTTTATGTGAGAGAGCAACTAGAATGTATTGAGTTTTGTACAGGGGCTGATGAGGGGCGAGTTGAAATTCTGTGGGTAAGAATTAAAGGACAGGGTAGTATGGGTGACACAGTTGTGGGGGTCTACTACAGACCTCCTGATCAAGATGAGGAAGTTGATGAGGCTTTCTACAGGCAGCTGAAAGCAGCCTCACAACTGCAGTCCTTGGTCCTCATGGGAGATTTTAACTATCCCGATATCTGCTGGAAGACTTATACAGCCAGCCTTTCACAGTCTAGGAGGTTCCTCCAATGCATTGATGACAACTTCTTAATGCAAATGGTGGATAAGCCGACTAGAAGAGGAGCGCTGCTGGATCTTGTGCTCACCAACAAGGAGGGCCTTATTGAAGCAGTGGTGGTCAATGGCAACCTTGGCTGCAGTGACCATGAGATGGTGGAGTTCAGGATCCTGTGTGGGAGGAACAGAATTTCCAGCAGGACCGGAACCCTGGACTTCTACAGAGCAAACTTCGGCCTCCTCAACCAATTGTTAAGGGAAGTCCCATGGGACAGAGTGCTAGAAGGTAAAGGGGCTCAAGATAGCTGGACAATATTCAAGGACCACTTCTTGCAAGCACAGCATCAGTGTGTCCCAATGGGTAGAAAATCTAGTAAGGGAGCTAGGAGACCAGCGTGGTTAAAAAAGGAACTGCTGGGGAAACTCAAGTGGAAGAGGAAAATCTATAGATCATGGAAGGAGGGACTGGTCACTTGGGAGGAATATAGGAATGTTGTCAGGGAATGTAGGGAGGCAACTAGGAAAGCTAAGGCCTCCTTGGAACTTAACCTTGCAAGTCGGGTTAAGGACAGTAGAAAGGGCTTTTTCAAATATATAGCCAACAAAGCTAATACCAGAGGCAATATAGGCCCACTGCTGAATGAGGTGGGTGCCCTGGTGACAGAGGATATAAAGAAGGCAGAGGTGCTGAATGCCTTCTTTGCCTCTGTCTTTACTCCTGCAGGCTTTTCCCATGAGCCCCAGATTCATATAACCCCAGAAGTAGTCAAGATAGGTGAGGACATAGTAGATGAGGATTGGGTTAGGGATCAGTTGCATAATCTGGACATCCATAAATCGATGGGTCCGGATGAAATGCATCCAAGGGTGCTGAGGGAGCTGGCGGAGGTCATTGCTAGTCCACTCTCCATCATCTTCGGTAAGTCATGGGTAACTGGAGAGGTGCCTGAGGACTGGAGGATAGCAAATGTCACTCCAGTCTACAAGAAGGGCAAGAAGGAGGACCCAGGTAACTATAGACCGGTCAGCCTCACCTCCATCCCTGGAAAGGTAATGGAACAACTTGTCCTTGGCACTATCTCTAGACATATCAAGGAGATGGGGGTCATCAAGAGCAGTCAGCATGGTTTTACCAAGGGTAAGTCATGTTTGACTAACCTCATAGCCTTCTATGAGGAAATTACTAGGTGGATAGATGATGGTAGAGCGGTAGATGTGGTCTATCTTGATTTCAGTAAAGCATTTGACACCGTCTCCCACAGCATCCTTGTAGATAAGTTGATCAAATATGGGTTTGATGATCAGGCAGTGAGGTGGATCAAGAACTGGTTGAAAGGAAGAAGTCAGAGAGTTGTAGTCAATGGGGCAGAATCTAGTTGGAGGCCTGTGACTAGTGGAGTCCCTCAGGGGTCGGTACTGGGACCGGTGTTGTTCAATATCTTCATCAACGACCTGGATGAGGGCACAGAATGTACCCTCAGCAAGTTTGCTGATGACACCAAGCTGGGAGGAGTGGCTGACACACCAGAAGGCTGTGCTGCCATTCAGAGAGACTTAGACAGGCTGGAGACTTGGGCGGGGAAAAACCTGATGAAGTTTAACAAGAGCAAGTGTAGAGTTTTGCATTTGGGGAAGAAAAACGCCATGCACCAGTACAGGTTGGGGGCTGACCTGCTGGAGAGCAGTGTAGGTGAAAGGGACCTGGGGGTCATGGTAGACAGGAGGATGACCATGAGTCAGCAATGTGCCCTTGTGGCTAAGAAGGCCAATGGCATCCTGGGGTGTATTAGAAAGGGTGTGGTTAGTAGGTCAAGAGACGTTCTCCTCCCCCTCTATTCTGCATTGGTGAGGCCACATCTGGAATATTGTGTCCAGTTCTGGGCCCCTCAGTTCAAGAAGGACAGGGAACTGCTTGAAAGAGTCCAGCGCAGAGCCACAAGGATGATTAAGGGAGTGGAACATCTCCCTTATGAGGAAAGGCTGAGGGAGCTGGGTCTCTTTAGTTTGGAGAAGAGGAGACTGAGGGGGGACCTCATCAATGTTTACAAATATGTAAAGGGTGAGTGTCAAGACGATGGAGTTAAGCTTTTTTCGGTGATGACCAGTGATAGGACAAGGAGTAATGGATGCAAGTTGGAGCATAGGAGGTTTAAGATGAATATCAGGAAAAATTTTTTTACTGTAAGAGTGACAGAGCACTGGAACAGGCTGCCCAGAGAGGTTGTGGAGTCTCCTTCGCTGGAGACATTCAAAGCCCGCCTGGACGCCTTCCTGTGTGATGTACTCTAGGTGACCCTGCTCTGGTGGGGGGTTGGACTAGATGATCTTTCGAGGTCCCTTCCAACCCCTAGGATTCTATGATTCTATGATTCTAAAATATGCTTCACTTTTCCTTTACTTCCATGGGCTGCTAATGACAACAGCTCCTACAGATGCTTAACACCTGCATTACTCACTCTTTAAAATTCCACAATTCATTGTGTTCTAGATTTACAAGCAGGAAGGTGGTTGCTATAATGAGCTTTGTAGGAGTATATGCATCTTTCTGTGGTCTCCTTCTGATTGTTGGAATCTTCACTTGGTATTTGGAGAAAATAATTCCCAGCTAAACTTGCTTGTCTTCTCAGTTCAGTGAAAGAATACCTCAAAGTTAACAGGATGCATAGATGCACAGGCTTAGCTTCATATTCTAGAGACTGACAGACTATCCCAGGGATGAATGGGATAAACTATAAACTTAGTACTGGACACAGACTTCAGTGGTGAAGTAATACTTGAGTTTATTCCATATAGAATAGTATACACAAGGATGCTGTGGTGTACTTGGAACAGAGACACGTAATTGGGGAGCGAGGTGGGAAGAACCCTGTGAAGCTGTTCTTCACTTTCATTTGGGATTTACTAAGTAGCACGTCCGATAGTCTGGTTTCATAGTTAGTCCAGAGGAGTCCTTTAAGAAGCTTCTGAGACTGCTGCTTATAACAGTTACAGAATTATGTAAATGAAACCTTCACAGCAAGAATGTAATTTCCCCCTCATGATTATTTTGCTGGGAATAAACCTTCACTCCTTAATGCGTAGATGCTTCGCCCAAGAGTTAAATCCAAGTTCTGTGCAGAGATTTATGGAGTGCATTTTGCTGCAGTATTAGAAAGGAAATAGTTACATCAAAACGTCAAAGTTTGTTGAATGAGTGTCTGATATTGAACATCAATATCTAATTTATTAAAGAGCATCTAATTATTAAATGCGAAGATGTTTTTTACTGTGAATGGTTAATGGGAAAGTCTTGGATATTTTCATAGCCCATTTACTTAATTATGAAAGGTAACTCAGGAAGTTGAAAAATGTGTGTTGCAATGTGGAATGCAGTTTAGCCCCATTTAATTCTTAATTCAGAACATGGAATTGATTCTGCATATAGAGGACACAACAGGGGCAATCAAAAGCAAGCATGAGGTTATTAATAATGTTAAAAGTACTACCAACTTAAAATGCATCTGAGCAGAACTAAGGGACATTGTTATTTATCAAACTGATACTTAAACTTAAACATGTTTTGCCTGATGTAAGAAGCATTTTTGCTGAACGTGTACCCACAAGTTGACTTCCATGTGTCAGTGTTAGGAAATTGTATGTGATAATATTTTAATTTCTTTCAGTGCAAGTTGCCCTTGATCTGTTTTTCTGATAGACACTTTAAGTGCTGGCATCTCTCTTCACTTGCTTTTTCTTCTGTGTCAGACTCCAGAATTTTTCACATGTGTAATGTCTCTTCTCTCCTGTCACTCATCAGATTTTCAGAATTAAAAATGGTAGGCCCTAGATCACTTTGAGTGTTGTGCTGTGTGTACAGGTTTGGTTGATGAACTTCAGCTGAAGACCTGTTCAGTGTGGAGGGTTTCTGGATCAGCCTTCACAGCATCAGAACTGTCAGAATTGGAAATCCCTGGATCTTTGACTAAATGCATAGGGCATGGATTAGTTTCTAAGGAAATTACATATGTGTATCTGGTAGAGGGATGTTTTTCTCTTACAGGAAGTTATTAATGATCTAGTTTGGTTTGGGTTGTGTTGTACAGCAGTGTCTGCTGTGTAAGTTCCCTGAGACTTCTCGCATCTCTAACAACCAGCAAACATGCATCTTCATATGACCCCAACCTCAACCTTTTGGTAGATGCGTGTCCTTTATCACCCTCTCCTATTGCGCTGCTTCATGTGGAGATTAAGGATGTTTCTCCATCGTTCCCCTCACTTTTCTCAGACCAGTGAGTGACAGGTTTAAATGATTCTCAGAGGAGTGAGTTGACAGGCTTATTCTCATCTCACTAGTGTTAACACGAAATGTAACCTTTTACACTTGGCATTTTGTTATTAATTTTGAAAACTATTTAGTCTTCATTCCAATTTATTAAATGGCACTACATGTTTTGATACAAAATCATCCTTTGTCTTTCATACAATAAATTCTGTAATAGTATTTATATGTACACATGTACATGGAGAAACAAAAATTACAGAAGAGCTATAACTGCAAAATAGGCTTTTGGAGTTAAGCTATTTCTGCCAACTTTCAGTACTTGGAAACTGGGAAGTATTGTTCTAGGGTTAGAGAAGTGAAAGGACATTGTACTATTAAAATGCCAATGCAAACATGTCACAGAATTAGAATGGTTTGGGTTGGAAGGGACCTTAAAGATCATCTAATTCCAACCCCCTGCATGGGCAGGGACACCTCCCACCAGCCCAGGCTGCTCCAAACCCCATCCAACCTGCCCTTCAACACTTCCAGGGATGGGGCAGCCACAGCTTCCCTGGGCAACCTGTCAAACAGTAAATGACTAAGAGTGGTGTGAGAGTATTAGGAATACAGTCAAATATTAGGACAGATAATGTAAAGTTACATTGGTTTACTTTTTAATGACTTTTTAAAACATTTTGTAGGATTCACATGATGCTTTACTGGAATTTGGGAATAACAACCTCCAAGTATTGGTGGATATCACAAGAGAAGGAGTATGGAAAAATCCAGTTCTTCTTAAAATTCTATCCCAGCAACCAGTAGAAACTGAGGAAGGTAAGAATGTGATTTTAGAGATGATAAGTAGTTATTAATAAATTGTTGTATGCACTTTTAGTGGGGAACTAGTGATTTGAAGTCAGAAGAGAGTTATATTTTAAGTTGCATTTTGCAGTAGTGTTTGTATGTTGCTAAACCTTATTTATGATGAAACTGTCTCACTGGCAGTCTGAATAATGTGCCCTTGTTAATTCATCTTTGCTTGTGCTATAATATCCATCAGTTTGAATATTTTAAAACTTCACTTAAAAAAGATAATTATTTCTTTTTCCATCATAAAAAATACAGAAATTTTGCTCCCTGAGGTGGTTTGTTCTTCATAACTCCAGGCTTTTAAATGTTTTTCTGAATGTGTCACAGTGAGAAGTTGTATATGTCCACATCTTTCACTGGCATAAAAGGTGCATGTGGAGGGACAACATGAGTGTGGAGTTTTGCTTTAATAAAAGGAAATAAAAGCTCTGGGCTGGAAAGGTCCTTCTGATTAGAATGGAAATAAGATCTTGAATCAGAAAATGCTGAGAAGTGAATAAAAAGGGAGTTTTTCATGTCACTTTATGTAATTTTTTAATTTCTTCTCTTAAACTCTCTTTTACTCACTGAAATTTTTTCTTATCTAATAGTGGTAATATTAAGTACTTGCAGGTTTTTAAGTGCTTCATTAACAGTACACAACACCAAAGCTCACCTCAGTGGTAATCTAAAGTTAAAAATCATAGAGGAGAAGAACAGGAGAAGAATAGCTTAAAATGCTTCCTTAAAATTTAAAGGAGCATAAAAAGAGATTTTAAGTCAAGCTTTTTTCCATAGCAGAATCCTTCTTTCTGGCTTTAGGTAGCCTCTCTTTGAGTTGGATTAAGTTAGTATTTTAATAGATAAATGAGAAACACATTAAGGTTATTGAGAGGGTATTTTGCTTCCTTGTCCTAGAAAGCATTAAAAAAAAAAGCAGCCAAAGGTTGACTGCAGTCTTTGCTAGCCTTCACTTCAGGTATGAATAGTATGGCAGTAATATTTGAACTCCAAATGGCATTTAATCCCATCTCCAACATGGCTTTAGAAGAATTGCATTCCATACAAATGTGCTGTCTTGGAGTCTTTAATTTATAGTATGGTCAGACCTTCCACTTGCTCAGTTGCTGCTCTTAGCACATTTCTACTCAAAAGGACTTGCATTTCAAAATTGGTCTGTATTTCTGAAAACCTTCAGCCATTGAAAAATCTCTTACTTGTAGAGTGGTAAAGCAGGGAGGACCACTGGTTGGCTAGCTTTGCAAACTGCTGAAAAACTGATTGACTGCCACATCTCTGACCATGCTGAGTGGGGCTGAGTGTAGGTTCCCATTTCTGAGGCCACTTGGCAATATTTAAACTATTGATTTCTTAGTTATTTAGTACCTATTTGCCTATTTAGCTACATCTGAACACATGCCTACAAGAGTTGTCCTTCCGGCAATTTTGTAGCTGCACAAGTGCATTCACATGTAGTCTAGAGTGTAGCCCACAAGTGTGCTTAAACAGTTGGAATGTGACCTTGGAATCCCTTAGTCGATTAGGCTGTCAAAGGGAGGTTTCTCAAGTCAATCATAAGGTAGAGTTAGACATTTTAAATAAAGGGCAGTTCTAAGAAGCCAAATAGCTGCCTAAAATGTCACTTCTTTTACCGAGTGTCTTGCTTTTATGGAAGTCTAGGAAACCTTGCTTTGGTTTGTTTTTTGCTTGCTTGCAGAGTATTCAAAAGCAGATTAACTGAGAAAAGTGCTGTCCTTGTGGCCTGTTGACACACAACACAGCAGCTTAGATGTATCTAAAAGATTGTTCTACAAGCTTTCCAGGCTGAGTGTGTCTCCTTAGCAGCAAAGCCAGACTTTTTAGTTATTGGTTGAGTGCATTCCGTTGACAATGCAGGCAACAGTAAGTAGTAATAGAGCTCATATAGTATCTTTTGACATGTAGAAAGAATAAGAGCACCAAGTGAGAGTACCCTCCTATTTCTGCTCTGCTGGTTTGCAGCAGATACTGTGACAATGGTAGATTAAAAGTAGTAGCATTACTAGTAATGGAAATGGGAAAGTAGTGAAGGGGGAAGATGTGGATATTTAATAGCTACAAATACTATAATGCCTCCTGTGCCCTCACATTACAAAGGAAGAGGGCTTTTTGTTTGCTTGTTTTTGTTCTTGTTAGCCTCTTGGGACACTAGAGCATGTTGAACAGGTATTTAAGATCTGCAAGGGATCATAGAAGAACATGAGTCTGGAAAAGGTAATGCAGGGCATAGGATTCAGTCTCCTGCAGTTGTTGCCAGCTATTAAATAACATTTCAAAGAAATAAAAATTAATATTGTGAGTCATAGAACTCTCAAATGTTACAAGAAGAGGGAAGTAGATTGAGGGCATACATAAACTTTTTTCTCAGTAGGCAGGATGAATGTGCCACATTGTATACACTACACCCTGGTGCAAGGCAAAATGGAAGCTTAAAAAAATCCTGTTCCCTATGCCAACACGTTATGGTGTGGAAAATCTTCTTGACTCCTAAATCATCTGCAGTGACTACAGAAGTTATTGCTGAAATATCAACTGATCCATTATGCTGTATCATGCCATGTATTATGATGAGTAAAATCTTGTTGATTGTGTTTTACTTCCATTTCTTTTTCAGTCACTTCTTTTCTCTGTGCCAGGAAGTTAGATGCTGCTGTAATATCATTTGGCTTTGATAAAGTCTGTCTAGGTAGCTGGACTTCCTTGCACAGGACATGGTTGGATGCAGGAACTGTTTCTAGATGTCTACTGGATTAACTTAATCCTTTTTTACTTTCAGAATCATAGCAAGTAAATTCTTGTAACTGTAAGAAAAGATCATAAATCACCAATTAGTTACCAGGTTTTTCTTCTTTCTTTTACTTGTGTCACTTCTTTGATCTGTGCAAGATTCTCTTCTGATTACGAGGCTCCATTTTATAGAAACAGCAGGAATAAAAATGCATTTTCTAGAGGTCACAGCAGGGATGTTGCATGTTGAGTAAGGGCTACAGGAGGCTCCAGCAGAATGGTTTTTCAGTTAGTCAACAGTACAACAGCAGTTTCACAGAGTATCTTCTGAAAGTGTGTTGTGTTTGAATGCTATTTCAGTCATCTAAAACAGATTCTTGGAATAATTTGTATTTCATGCTCTGTGGCCTTTAGTGGGGCATGTCTGGAAAGCATTCCTAGTTTTTGCAGTTATGAGCCACTAGCAAGTCAGATGTGACAGTAGCTCAATATGCCCAGCTGGAGCTTTGTATTGTGAACTGATAGATTGTGTTAGTGATAATCAGATGCTTACTTGACTCAAAGAGCCTGAAAATGTTCTTGTCTTTTCTTTAGAGTTCTTAAATTTATTAGTGCACTGGCCCTGAAAGGAAACTGACATTAACAGTCAATATGGCCTACCAAACATTCCAGCAAAAGTTTAAGAGCAGCTTATTTATGTCTGCTGCTTCAGTGGCTGTTAATTAAACTGCCATGTTTCTAGGGTGGTTGTTGCTGTTTTGGACTGTCAGTTGGCTCAAGGTAGTTATTTTGGGCATGAGGAAAGGGCAGCAAAAAATCATTGCTGCTTATGCCTTTTAGATGGATAAATTTAGATAAAATGAACATAATAGTTCAGCAGTCTTGACCTCTCACATTCTTCTGTGCCTAAGGAAGTTAGCAGTAATACTCTTTATTTCAAGATTTTTATTTCTTTAATTTGCTTAATCACAAAATCACAGAATAGTCACGGTTGGAAAGGAGCTCTGAGATCACCAAGTCCAACCATAAAACAACAACAACAACAAAAAACAAACCAAACAAAAAACCCACACATAAACCTCCACAAAACCACACCCTCAAAAAACCCACAACACAACCTACAACCTCAGCCTCTAGAGCATGCCGTGAAGTTTCTCATCTACACATTTCTTGAACACCTCCAAGGATGGTGACTCCAGCATCTCCCTGAGGAACTGTTCCAGAGCCTGACCACTCTTTTTAGTAAAGAAATTCTTTATCCAATTCATACCCAATCTGAACCTCCGCTGCGACGACTTCAGACAATTTCCTCTGGTCCTGTCATTATTCACTGGGGAGAAGAGGCCAACACCCACCTCCCTACAACCTCCTTTCAGGGAGCTGTAGAGGACAATGAGGTCTCCCCTCAGCCTTCTCTTCTCCAAATGAAACATCTTAGCCGCTCCACATATGACTTGTTCTCCAGACCCTTCCCCAGCTTGATGACACACTGGTATCATTCAGGAAGACAAAGAGGTTAGGGTGAGCCTGTTGCTGTGTGCAGGAAGTGAATACCAACATCTTGGTGTTTCTCTGTTGCTATGAGTTTATTTGTAGGAAGCTGGGAGAACTCTCCAGCGCACAGCTATTGTAACATACACAGACTGCAATGTTGTTCATGCTTACCTAGCATACTTTATTCCTCTGTTTAGCACATTGTTGTCCTGTTCCAGAGGTGCTTTCAGTGGAAATGCTCACCCAAGATGCTGTTTCTCTTAAGCATTACTACAGAGTCTTTTCATGCCTTAGTGCTATCCATGCTTTATGCAGGCTGAATTCACAGTATTGTGGTATAGCTTAAAATAATCTTAAACTGCAAGTGTTGTGAGTGAGACGGGAATCTCTAAATCCTTATGTTGTAGTTTGGACCCAACAGGACAACAAAAGGAACAGCCCCATGGCTGCTCACTCAGCTTCCCCCCTCACACACAGACACTCTGGGATGAGGAAGACACAGCTCATTGGTCGAGACAAAGGACAAGGAGGGTTCTTTACCAATTAAGGTCCCAGGCAAAACAAACTCAACTTGGGGAAAAATAATAATTTAATTTCACACTAATCAGATGCACACAGGACACAGACACACATAGAGCAGGGCTTGCACATGTTACCCCACTCCTCCCTTCTTCCCAGGCCCAAATCACTTTGTTCCCCATTTCTCTCCCTCCTTCCCCCCAGCGGCACAGGGGGATGGGGTTTAGAGTCAGTTCTCAGGCTGGTGGTTCCTGCTGCTCCTTCCTCCTCAGGAAGAAGGATTCCTCACAGTCCTCCCCTGCTTCCACACGGGGTCCCTCCATGGGACCCTTCATGACTCCTTTCCACCAGGTCCAGAGCTGCTCCAGCACTGCCCACAGAGTCACGGGTGCTTCGGGAATGGGTACTGGGCTCCCCTGGCCCAGGGGCTTCCACAGCTGCATCATCTGAGTCCACTGGCCACAAAATCCAAGTCTACTGGCCAAGATCACCCTTCATGGCACGTTCAGGGAGTGTTTCACCACATTTCTCCATGAATGCAGGACAGCTGCCATCTCGCCATGGGTTGCAGGGGAACTTCTGCTTGGGCACCTTCTTCCTCACCAACCACCAGGCTCTGTCTCTCCAGCACAGCTCTTCTTTTTTTCTTTAAGTGCTCGCTCTGCTCAGCTCTTACAGCAAGCTGGTAGAAGATGATTGTCCCACTCTGCACTGCTGTGGTGTGGCCTCACCTGGTGGAATCTGTGTAGTTTTGGGATCCTCAGTGTAAGAAAGACATGAAGCTATTAGAGTGTGTCCAGAGGAGGGTACCAAGACAGTGAAAGACCTCCAGGATGTGACTTAGGAGGAGCAGCTGAGGCTACCTGGTTTGTTCATATTGGAGAAGAGAAGGCTGAGGGCTGACCTCATCACAATCTACAACTTCCTCAAAGAGAGCAGCAGAAGGGGAGATGCTGATCTCTCCCTGGTGACCAGCGATAGCACACAAGGAAAAGGAATGAAGCTGTGTCAGTGGAAATTCAGAAGTGGACATTAAGAAAAGGTTCTTCCCTGAGAGTGTGGACTGTCCCTGGAACACAGACAGGCTTCCCAGGGAAGTGGTCATGGCACCAAGCCTGTCAGAGTTCAAGGAGCATCTGGACTATGCTTTTAGTCATATGGTTTAGTTTCAAGTAGTCCTGCAAGGAGCAGGGAGTTGGCCTTGATTATCCTTTTAGGTCCCTTCCAACTTGAGATATTCTGTGATACTGTGATAAGTACCCAAGAAGACAATCAGACTAAATCTGTAAGGTTTTTAATCAGATTAAGTAAATTTTACTAACTACTTAAAAAATAATCTGAGGTTACATTTTTTACTATTCAGTTAGTTCAACAAGTCTCATCATGATTAGTTGTATTGTTTGATATCTAGCATAAGCCAAGCATGTCTTAAACAATTCGTTCGAAGTCCCACGAAGGTATAATTTTCAATTTCAATTTAATTTTATATCTTTTGCCATTATTTGGGGTTTTAACAACTTGGGTGGGAAAGTCTCTGGCTGAAAAGTGTGTAATGCTTAGTTGGAAATATTTTTTGGTCGTTCTGAATGTGGAGCTGCAATTAAAAGTTAAGATTTTCAATGTTAGCTAAACTACTGGTATGTGGTTGAAAATACTGTGTGGTCTGAGCAGTATCCTTTAGGCACTGCTGTGGCATACTCCCTTATTGTGCTAATGGATGGTATCTTCTTGTTGGAGGATGCAGCATTCTCTTACTACACAGTTGGTCTGAATTTCTTTGGGACAAAATACTCCATTTATTGCTGTTACTTTTTATCACACGTAAGAGTTTCTTAAGAACGCTGACCATAGTTGTACAAGTTTGTAATAAAATAAGGTGTGAATGCAGTGAGACAGTTTCAGTGAAGTGCCAGCTGTAAATTGGTGTGTTCTCAAAGGCTTTTTTCTTTTCCTAGCTAATAAATTTATTACACGAGAAGGGCCTTCATTTCTGCAGATGCGAATAAAACATTTGATGAAGTCAAACTGCATCCCACAAGCTACTTTCTTGTCAAAATTGTGTGCAGATTCTCCAGAAATTGCAAATGTTTCATCTTTTCGCCAAGCCTACATCACGTGTGTGTGTTCTATGCTGCCTAATGAAGACTCAATTAAGGAGGTTAGTAATGCAGTCCCTTTTTAAATGTGTGTTTCTTGAGTGTTTTAGAATTTATTTCTGCTTTGCTAAAAACTGAAGCATGAAGTGGAAGATGAAGCCACTAAGCATCAAAGCAGTATCTTCAAACAGTACAGTTTGTTGAGTTAACTAGGTATGTAGTAAAAAATTAAAAGTAGTCAGAGGTGTTACAGTGCCAGGAAGTTGGCATAAATGAATGACAATACAAGGATTTGCATGTAATGTTCCTTTGCATGCTCGGTCACAGGTGTTTATTGTGTAGTTGGCACTCTACAGAATTGCTGACATCAGAGGCTTCTAAAACACTTTTGTTTCCATGTTAATTTTCAGAAGATGAGGATTGTGTTTTATCTTCTTGTGACCTATTTGTCTTCCTCAGGTAGCAAGTAATCAGGTCTAATAACAAGTGGGGAAAAGAGATGGAAAAAAGATGAGGAGCTCAAAGAATGGCAGCATTTGGAGAATGAGAAGTGGCAATGGCCAAAAACCCAGCGGGGGAAGAGGGAATTAAAAGTAAAATTTGAAATTCAGAGTCGGATGGGGGTAGATGGAGGAGCACAGCTTGGCTAAGAAAGTAAATGTTATAAAAGGGTGAATGAGTGAAGATATCTTGGGGAGGATTTGAGAGAAAGAATTTTATTTCAATATTTAAATTTAATATCAACATTTAAAGATGACAATGTATTGTCATCCCCTTCCAGGAACTGGAAGCGATTGGAATGGCTAGGTCAGGCTTAGAATTTAAATTGCCGAATTAATGAAAGTTAATCCTGGTGAATGACTTCTATCTATATCTAGGTCAAGAGATACATATATACATATACCTACGTATGTGTGTATGTATGTATATGTGGTTATAAATCTGTGTGTATATACAGTACAAGTTGTCCTTGTGTTTCTGATACTATCTGGTACCTGGATTGACCCTAAGGCACGCATGTAATGAGTCGTATGACTATGTACTTTTTTTGTTCACAACAATTTTGTGCTGCTCTGTGAGAATCATAGAAAGTAACAGAGCTAAGAATTGCTGTCTGGCATACCGATTCCAATATTTTGCTTGAATTTGCCTTTTTTATTGAACCAATTCAAACATTAATTAAAGAGATTCTCCTACACACTAGTTAACAGTATTTAATAACACTCTTTACTGTTGTCAAAAGCACGAAACCCCAGGTATTCCATAGTCTAAGATGGCTTTCCCTGCAAGACGAGTGTCAGACTTGTCAGGGTTTGCAAATGAAACAACCAGCTAAAATTAAAAGCTATATTTATTGTTTTAATCATAACTGGTCATCTCTGCAGGGTGTCAGTGCAATTGTTTGCTAGGTTGCGTTGCAGCTCCATATAGCCATCTCTTACTAGGTTTTTTTTTAGTTTAGACTTTTTGAGAAAGACCATTTAAAAAAATCTGAGAGCAAAGCACTTGAGGAATTTTAAGCTAAATTTAAGCAAATGCCCATCATACCATTAATTAAAATTTCATAAGGGAAGCTTCAGTCATCTTTCGGAGACCCTCTCCAGACACTGCCTACAGAATAAGGAATTGTTCTTGGGTTGTATGCTTAAAAGAGCAAGAGAGAAAGACAATGAACCTTTTTAAAGCACTGGGTAAGGATAGTTACTTATCATGAAAATATAAAAATATAAAATATAAAAAATATTCTTAGTTACTGTGTTGTTTCGGTTGTCAAGCTAAATGAAGTGTAATTTCCAATGTGACTGGGTTTCTACTAGAATTTAACTAAAGTCTCCTTTGCCTTCCAAGGTGTCTATGCTTAATGAAATACTTTTGGTATAAAAGATGTTCTTTTATTAATTTTTGAGGCAGCAGCTCCCAAATTCTTGCAACTATAGCAGCATTATTTAATGTAAATGAATATGCTGCAAAAGAGTAGCTTGCATTTATAGACTCAAGAGTATGTTGTCCCAGTTCAGCTAGAGGGAATTTACAGTCTCTGAGCTGAAACTAAATTGCTTTTAGTCAGTTGATGGTGTATGTCTAGCTCCTGGAAGGAGGGAAAGTATTCCCAGATAAGCAGGTTGGGTGTCCCTTTTTAAAGGAGTATTAACATGAAGTCCTACTAAAAAAATTGGTAGAAGGCTTGGGTTAGTGGTTGGAAATTTTGATGATTACACAAGAAGTATCTTTGTAATGTTAAATCTATTTTCTTCGAACTGAAATGCCATGGAAGGCAGACAAAATACATCTTATGTGGTTGTGTGTTCTGTGTAGCAACTTTGAGAAGTAAACCAGCATCCTTCTTATTAACAGAACGTGGGGAGGGTGCCAGCATTTTTCAACAATGCTAAAAATATCTTAGTACTGTTCAGTCTGTGGTCTCTGAACTGTTCAGCTGTTGATCTTTTTGAGTTTCTGACAAGAACACAGAAGCACTGGTCAGCATTCCAGGCTTAGTAAAGGCACTTTCATCAACAACTGTCTGGTTTGTCACATAAGTGACTGACTGGATGTTGCTGCATGATTTCAAGCTGTGCATTTGAACTTTGTCCTAAATAAAAGCAAATAAACAACCCCAAAACAAAACACAAAAACCCCCAAGGTGTGAAACAACATGGGTCATTGACTAAGTTTGAAGTAAACAAGACTTGAAAACGAGTTACCTTTTGCCTTACTCAGTAGTTAATGTCCTGAATATGAGCAAGTTTGGCCAAAAATAATTCCGTTTCTCTGTGACAAGCAGAGGGAGTCATGTGCTGTGTGACTGCAGGTGGCTCCCAGCACCACAGACACTCCTGTTGCTGGACCTGATCTTTATGTTGTTCCTGCTGGACTAGTGGAGAGCAGAAGTTGCAGGTCTTGTTACATTGTGAGTCTGAGTGAGGAGTAAATTCTGGTTATTAAAAGTGTGTTTTTTATCATTCTCTAGCCTAAGAAACCCTATGAAGTAGGTTTTAAGTTTGTAGTTTTTAAACCAGCGGTTCCTTTTGATGGAACTGGGAAACTAAGTGTAGTCTCTGTCAAGTGGTGCCTGGCCAAGCAGATCAGAGATAGGCTGCTGTGTCATCTTCAGATTTGTGGAGGAAACATCCCATTTTTATGTGCACTGACAATTTCTGGTTTTCTAAAAACCAAGACCTAGAAGATCAGGCTTGTCTCAAACCCCTGCAGGCAGCCTTCTGCAATATTTAAGAATTTTTTTTCTTCAGTATTGAGGAGATGTCTGTGTATAATTTAATATTATCAAAGACAAAATATTGGGTCATGTAGCTTTGTTTTGCTAATTTGCTGAATAAGATGTGCCCGTGGAAATAGGACTCAATAAAGAACAGGAAGAACCGAGTTGATCGAGGTGGTACAATACTGAGAGAAGATGAGTTCCCCAGCTGTGAGGTGTGTGTTCATCTAGACATTTCACACAAGGTGAAAGCCTATGTGCCTGCAAATACAGAAGGTAGATGAGAACACAAAAGGTACTGCTGACAAAGGATAATGGAGGGAGATAGTATGCAGCAGTATGTTTTGTGTTTTTTCATCTGTAAGCTAGAACAGCCACGTCACCTCCTGTGCAGTGATCAAGACATGCAGAATTCTTTCATGTGGCCATTGGTATAGACTTGCTTTTCCATCTTCCCCAGACTGATGGTGGTGGCACTTGATTTTCAGATATTAAGTGCTTATTATCTCTGACATCCAAGGAGCAATGATGTCTGTCCCCTAAGTTAGCAAAGTATTGTCACTTATGTCAGTTATTGAGGTTTCTCACTTGCCAGAGATGAGTCAGTGGCAAAAATCTGGAACAAAATAATCTGCTACATTTTACTCTTCTTTTCAAATGTAAAACTGACACATCCTCAAGCACTTGCAGCTTGTGAATGGCTCTAAAAATACTTGCTGCAAAAGGTCAGTCATAGGGATCAAGCTGAACAGCAAAAGTCAATGGACCCTAGAAAATGCTGACATTGCTTAATCAACACCAGTGTCAAACCTGTTTGGAAAACTGGGTAACATACCTGATTTTGCTCTTCCTTCTGAATGAGATGTCTGTGAAAATTAGTTTGGTATATTTTAACTCCCCTTTGGTCTTTCTGTATAATTATTTTTCATTATTAAGAAGGGGTTTGAATTGTTTCTAGTGGCAAAAGCTGACAAAAGTAGATGTTGCATGGCCTATTCTGTGAAGTTGGAATAGTTCTTTTGGAAAAAATGCATTTAAAATAGTGTTAGTAGTAAAAGCACTTAATAATTCCTGTTTGTGGTCTAAAACACTTTGCTTATAATCAAATTAATGCCCTGTTTTGATACACAGATAGATGCTACCTTCAAGCAGACTTTCCAGAACTTTCATTGGATTTGACTCTCCTCTAAACACTTGATTTTTAACATCATGCTTTGTCATAGAGTGATTGTTCAGAATCAGCACTAAGGAAAAAGAGGACAAGAGTCTTGTTTTTTCATATCTCTTGACCATTTGGAACCTGGGTTTTAATTTTCGAAAGGAAAATGGGGATGCTGCAGGTACAGAGAAAATAGACTTGTTACCTGAAAGTATTTTCCTAGGCTGGCCAAAATGGAAGATGGTCCCAAAGAAAACTGACACTGAGATGGTGTTGTCCCAAAAGCTTTCAGGACAGCAAGGGAATCAGAACTACCATATGAACTTCTTGTGCCATTCTGTAGCTGAAAGGCATGGTATGAATTCTGTGTATTAAAAGGCGACATAGAGTTCATGTGTTTGTGAGACCATTTTCTTTGATACAGGAATTATCATTTGTTTTGTAACATGCTGAGAATAAAGTGCCTTTTATTTTCTTTTTTCTTTAAGATTGCAAAGGTGGATTGCAAAGAAGTACTGGACATCATATGTAATCTGGAATCTGAGGGACAAGAAAATACTGCATTTATTCTTTGTACAACTTATCTTACTCATCAGCTTCAAACAGCAAATGTGTATTGCTCTTGGTAGGTAATATTACTGCTACTCGTAACTTTCAAACTGGCTTTAGTGCAAGAGAATTGAGCTAATATATTACAATAATATGTAGAGAAAGTGGAGGAAGTTGAAGTGGATCTTCAACTTGAGAAGTACAGCAGGCTGAAGTACTTTCTAGATAACTTGTGACAATATAAGGTGTCATGTTGCTACACTAATAAAGCAGTTAGTCAGACAAAAGTGATGTTTAAATAATTTAAAAATTAAACAGCACTATTAATTGTGGACATTAACAGTAATGCTTCAACAACATAGTAGCTTTGTAAGTAGTGCTGGATCAGTGCAATCTGGGTTGATATTAGAACCCTAAGCTTTGTGGTTCCGCAAAGTGTATTGTGATTCAGTTCTTCCCTCTTTTGAGTGCTTAGACCCACGAGAGTTTGATGCCGTTTTCCACTTCTACAGACATGTAAGTAGTAGGAATGTGCAGAGGCAGCACCTTCTAACTCCCCCAAAGAGAGCCTTTTTATATTTTTGTAATTTCTGTAACTGTAGTACTACAATTCTCAGATTGTGGCCAAACTGTGACTACAAAACTTCTCTGCCATCTTAACTGGCTGGAGATACAAAACTTACTGCATCTCTGCTTCAGCAGTGGCAAAATGACAGAGCCAAAGCAGGGAAGTTGTTTTCTGCCCCTTATAGAATGGGGTGTAGTTTTAGCATTCAAGGCATGGTAAAATGTGTACTTTTCTCCTGTTTAAACTCTGATTTGGGTGAAGTTTTAGATTACCAGAAATCTTCAGTAAGTCTTGGATTCAGTCAGCTGTGGCTTTGTTCATTTACTAACTCCACATTTTAGAGCCCTTAAATTTCCGTAGCACTTAAGCACTGACGTGTCAGCAGGATGATTGTTAGTTTAGCCTTGTTGAATTATCAGTACAGAAAGGCCAGAAGTATTTACATACTGCTTCTGTTTCAGGACAGAAATGTATTTTTGAGCAAAAGCTCACCTTGTAGAAAGAAGTGAACTTTGAGAAGACTCAAGAGAAAAGTGTCCCAACATATTTGGAAGTTCTACAGGCTGACTGTTGTTCACTACTGAATTGTGCCATTAGACATCAAATTAGAGACATGTCCAAAGAGATAGGAGGCTGCAGTCCATCCCATGATCTCTTTAAAAAAAAAAAAACAAAACAAAACAAAATAACCCAAAAAACCCCAAACAAACAAAAAACCCCACCAACAACTAACATTCTTTCAGGGTGAGCTAACTTACTTGCTGTTACCGAAGGAGACCTGTTAAGCAGCTCTGTCTAAAACCCTAGGGTGCAAATGAAGAGAGCTGGACTGCATGTGTAGCTGAGACTTTCAGACTATTGGGACTGAAGAACAGACTTCAGTGATGTAGCATCTATTGTTGCAGAATATTATCTCATTTTTTATTGCAACTGTGGGTAGACTTTTTTACTTTCAGTAGGAAGCCTGAACTAGTTAGAATGACAGGACTAGAGGAAATGGCATGAAGTTGCACCAGGGGAGGTTTAGACTGGATATTAGAAAGAATTTCTTTACCAAAAGAGTGGCTGGACACTGGAACAGGCTGCCCAGGGAGGTGGTGGAGTCACCATCCCTTGAAGTGTTTAAAAGAAATATAGATGTGATGCTTAGGGACATAATTTAAGCACTGAACGGGTAGAATAGGTTATGGTAGGGGGATTTAGGTTATGGCTGGACTTGATGATCTTCAAGGTCTTTTCCAACCAGGATGATTCTGTGAATTTGAATCAAACTATCAGGTCCTGTTACTTTGTCTAATGCACATTTTCTCCTGGCTAATGAGTCAGGAGAGATCAGTCAGAGCTGTGCATTTCTCATCTCCATGCCAGTCTGCCCCATGGTGGGGCCTAGCTATGGCTCTGCAAACATGGTGCAACTCTAACATGAGTAGGTACTTCCACATCAGCTGTAAAATTGGCTAGCCTAGCTGACAAGCAGTGAAGGCTTGAAGATACAAATGTTAGCACAATTTAGCAATGCAATTATGTTCCTACTTAGAAAAGGTGTTAGCAGGTTTGTGCCACTCATGCTGAAGTCATGTAATTATGCCTAAACTGTTGGTAATAGATGTACAAATAAATGGTGCTGGTTCTAACTGTGCTGCTATATCTGTGCTGCTGTTTGGACCAGCTCTTCCAAGTTCCAGCTGCCTTCCCCTGGGAAGTGGGAGACAGGAGAATGAAGTCTTCTGTTTAAAGCTGAAATTATATAGGTATATAAATTCAAATTCTAGTACCATATATAGCATCCTTGTACAACAGAATTGCAAACAAACAATGTGGTCTGTACGCATTGAAGAGCAGTGCTTCCAGGATGCCAGAGCCCAGACTGAAGAAGTTCACCTTCTGTTGGACTCCTGTCTTGTGATACTGTTGTAATATTTCTTGACATCAGATTACTGTGTCATGTTTAGGCTCTACCCCTAAGTCTGTCTAAAAAATACTGTTGCCTTGCTAGTCTAAGCATGAGCTGCTGTTTGATGGAGTGACCTTTTTTACTGACCTCCACCTCCTTTCCTTGTGACACTTGCAGACCTAGTGGTTATTTAGCCACAAAGTAGATTAATTGAAGTGGCTGATATGATATAAAACATTTAATTTGGAGGGTTACTCTTGTCAGATGACTCAGTTTAACTGATCTGATGAGGGTCATGAGAATACACATTACAGATGTAGTGGGTATTATGGGTTACAAAAACGAGGAGGCCTCTACTCCGTACAGACTGTGGTGATCATTGAAATCATTGCAGATCTGATTTGAATCAATACCCTGGGAAAGAGGTAATGTTGTTTTCCTTGTGTTAATAAATTGAGCTCAGTCAAAAGTGTGAGAAATGTCTAAGCTGGCTGAAAGAACAGGAAATAATAACATGGACTTCCTGCAATATGAGTATTTAGGCTAATCCTGCAGCTAAAACTAATGCGCAGTAATCCAATGGTGGAGGTTGCTTGCTAGCCATCATCCAGGCTTAAGTGCAGCATAAATATACACTTAAAATACTTAAAACTGAATACATGAATTGAGCCATACTCTTTTCATGGAATCACAGAGTTGTCAGAGTTGGAAGGGACCTCTAGAGATCATCTAGTCCAACGCCCTGCTAAAGCAGGATCCCCGGGAGAAAATCTCACAGGGCTGCATCCGGGTGGGTTCTGAATATCTCCAGAGAAGGAGACTCCACAACCTCCCTGGGCAGCCTGTCCCGCGGCTCTGTCACCCTCACTGTAAAGAAGTTTTTCCTCATATTTAAATGGCACTTCCCATGTTCCAGCTTGTGCCCATTGGGCCTCTCCTGGGCCCGGGGGAGGGGCTGTTGCCCTCCCCTGGACTCTCTCCATCAGTTCCCTGTCTCTCTTGAACTGGGCAGCCCAGAACTGGACCCAGTTCTCCAGATGTGGCCTCACCAGGACAGAGTAGAGGGGAAGAATGACCTGTCTCAGCCTACTGGCCACACTCTTCCTTATTCATCCCTGGATTCCATTGGCCCTCTTGGCCACAAGGGTGCTTTGCTGGCTCATGGGTAATTTACTATCTAACAGGCCTCTCATATCCTTCTCCTCAAAGCTGCTTTCCAGCAGGTCCACCCCTAATCTATATTGGTGCCTGGGATTCTTCCTTCCAGGGTGCAGGACCCTGTACTTGCCCTTGGTGAACGTCATGAGGTTCTTCTCTGCCCATCTCTCCAGCCTGTCCAGGTCATGATGTATGGCAGCACAGCCCTCTGGAATGTCACCACCCCTCCCAGTTTGATGTCATCAGTGAACTTGCTGAGGATACACTCCGTCCCTTCTCCATTCATCAGGGAGTCTACCGCAGCCCTAGTCTTCCTCTTTGTATTGATACACTGAAAAAACTCTTCTTGTTATCTTTAGCTGCAATGGCAAAGTTGAGTTCTGCTTGGCCCTTCTGATTTTCCCCCTGCAGAGCTTCACTACATCTTCATATTCCTCTTAAGTTGCCAACCCCCTTTTCCAAAGGCCATAAACTTTCCTTTTGTTCCTGAGGTCCAGCCAAAGTTCTCTGTTCAGCCAGTCTAGTCTTCTTCCTCATCAGCTCATTTTTTAGGTCCTGAGGTTGGCCTTCTGTGCCTTTCAGAGTTCCTCTTTAAAGTATGACCAGCCTTCCTGGACTCCTCTGCGCTTCAGGACTGACTCGCAAGGGACACTCTAAATCATGCTCCGAAACAGGCCAAAGTCTGCCCTTTGGAAGTCCAAGGTGGCAGTTCTGCTGGCTCCCCCCTTTGCTGCTTCAAGAATTGAAAACTATAATTTCATAATCACTTTGCCCAAGACAACCTCCAGCCTTTACATCCACAAGGCCTTCTCTATTAACAAGCAGCAGGTCCAGCAGGACACTTTACCTATTTGGCTCCCTCACCAGCTGTGTCAGGAAGTTTTCTTCCACACACTCCAGGAACCTCCAGGACTGTTCCCTCTCTGCTGTGCTGTATTTCCAGAAGACTTGGGAAGTTTATATCCCCCATGAGAACAAGGACTAGCAATCACAAGACCTCTGTCAGATGCTTATAGAATATTTCGTCTGCCTACACATCCTGGCTGGGGGTTCTATAGCAAACTCCCACCATGATGTCTGCCTTATTGATCTTCCCCTTGATTCTTACCCATAAACACTTAACACTATCATTCATGTCATGAAGTTCTAGGCATTCAAATCCATCCCTAACACAGAGGGCCACCCCACCACCTCTCCTTCCTTGCCTCTCCCTTCTGAAAAGTTGGTGGCCATCAATCACAGCATTGCAGTTGGGTGAGTCTTCCCACCACGTTTCTGTGATGGCAACTCTACCATAGTTTTCTTGCTGTACAGTGGCCTCCAGCTCCTCCTGTTTGTTGCCCATGCTGTGTGCGTTGGTGTAGATGCACTTTCTGTGACCAGCTGCTGGTTTTAAGGGGCAGAAATTGCTTATTTCACTTCAAAGAAGGTCCTTTGTGGTTCAAAAAGACAGGAAGGAAATTGAAAGGTTATTCTACTCTGATACTTGATCTACTGATGATTTGAACTCTACTGACACTTTCCCTGGCAGCATCACTAATACCTTTTGGGTTTTGATTGTTAATAATAAAATGTAACCTTTTGTTTTGTGTATTTTATCAAAAGCCTGCATAATAGTATACTTCAGCTGCATTAGGTAAATTGATAAACCAGAACTGAGTGGTGACAAAACATTTACTGAAGATTTTTAGGAGGGGAGCAGAGTGTAAGAAAAAGCTGAGACTATCTGGTACAGTGGTGTTCACAGGTCAGCTTCCCTTTGTGCTGTTGTGGATGAATTTCCTGTGGCCAGCAGCAGCAGGGATGTGATTCTCCCCCTGTGCTCAGCACTGGTGAGGCCTCACCTCACGTCCTATGTCCAGCTGTGGACCCCTCACTGCAAGAAGAATGTTGAGGTGCTGGAGCAGGTCCAGAGGAGACAATGAGGCTGGGAAGGGGCTAGAGGGAAAATGTTATAGGGATAGACTGAGGGACCTGGGGTTGTTCAGCCTGGAGAAGAGGAGACCAGGGGAGGAACTTAGCACTCTCTGCAACTCCCTGAAGGGAGGTTGTGGTCAGATGGGGTCTGGGCTCTTCTCCCAGGCAACTAGTGATGGGACCAGAGGGCATGACCTCAAGCTGTACCAGGGGAGGTTTAGGTTGGATATCAGGAAGCAATTCCTCATGGAAAGGGTGATCAGACATTGGAATGGACTGCCCAGGGAAGTGCTGTAGTCACCATCCCTGGATGTGTTCAAGGAAAGGCTGGATGTGGCACTTAGTGCCATGGCCTGGCTGATGTGGTGGTGTTAGGTCATAGGTTGGACTTGATGATCTTAAAGGTCTTTTCCAGCCTGGTGATTCTGTGATTCAACAGGCAGGCTCCTGCATATGTACTTGGAAATGTTTCACTCACCTGTGGGATCCTTCAATAAAATTGTTTCTTGCACATCACATCCTTCTTGATTTTCAGAGTAGCAGTACATGGATGAAGCATTTCCTGCTGGCCCCTGGCTGGCCTTTACCAGGCACTGTGAGCAAGCAGTGTTGTCCCAATGCAATCCTGCTGCTGCCAGCCACCCCTTCCCGTTACCCTGCTCCAGATCCTGCTCTGTGCAGTGTCAGAGTGAACCAGTGTAAGTGATCCAGATTGACAGGCTTAGACAAAGGAAAAACCTGTTGACAGCAGGTGAAAGTGAGGATGCTTTTAAGATTCTGTTAGTGTGGAGAAGTGACACGTGGAAATAACCCCATAGCCCTGAGAAGCTTGAAAGCAGGTTCTTCATGGCAGCCCTGGGAGCAAGGGGATTGCTCCTCCTAACACACACCACAGGACAAAAGCAGTGCATACTTATTAACTTAAAACATACATATGTATTACTTCACAAAGGAGTAGGCAGGATTTTACAAACTAGTTCTCAAAATTCATTATAATATTTAAACCATTTCCCTGAAATCATTAGCAGAAAGCTATACCCATTCCCACGTGCACACTGCCTCTTGGTGGCCATGGACAGGGCTCTGTTGGAGGAAGGCTCCTAGTCATCTTCACTGTGCTGGGTTTTGTTGTTCCTTATTGTGAGTTGGCTGACCCAGCTGAATCCTGTTTCTTGGGCTTTCAGGCGAGACACATCCTAGTTCAACACAATTACCTCTAACAAACATTAACAGATTCTGTTCTACAGCATCATACAGGCTTAGCAAATTTAACTCTTTAAGTCTCTTAATTCAGGAGTGTCTGCATTTGGTGCCATACTCATACTTTAGGCTGTCCTAACAATTTGCTGCAAAAGCAGAAATGTCCACTTTGGGGCAATAAGTGTATCCCAGGTCAGACCCGTCACAAGGCCTCATTACATTTCACTTGGCTTAGGGTTCAAGAGTAGAATTGCAATCATTCAGAGAACCTTACAGCTCTTCAGTGTCAAGTTTGCCTAGGTGTGTTTTCTTGATTTCTGCTTCTAGAGACTACAACTGACCTTGGATGTAGAAACCTATGATTGGATGCACAAAGTGGTTAAGTTAGCAAAAGGGAAGTTTACTAAAGGAACAGGAAAACAAACTTTTTTTCAAGTGATGTAAAAGATACAAATCCTTTCACTCTGCTACTTTTCTCTTTCTGTGACACTCGTGATGGCAAAGCAACACAAAATGACAGGTCATCAATTGCATCATTCAGTGGCTGTGTTGCCGTGTTAATAATGAAATGAACAGCACTGTGCTCAGATGGTATGAGCAGTAAAGCACTTAACTGCTCAGAGACAGCAGGCGAAGCCATCAGCTTACATAGCCCTTAGTAACACTTTACAAAATGTCTTCTTTTAGAGGTGTCTTTCAAAGCACTGAGTGGCAGTTACATCATTTGAATGCAGGTGTCAACATCTCAGCTACTTGTGTAGCAGGAGAGAAGTGGCTACTTTACATTACGAATAATTTAATGTATTTTAAATTTCCGTGTGAAAAGTTAAGTCTCTGAATGTGTGGGAGTCTTGTCTAGAAAGGAAGTCTAGGCAACTTTTACACTTGCCTGTGTAAAGCAAGTTTACACACTTACAGCACTTATACAGTGCTTTACACACTGCCTGTGTAAAGCAAGTTTAATCCGACTACCAGAGTCTTTCCCCAGTAAATAATAGGAGATATACTGTGTTTTGATCTGATTCTTGTTAAGGAGTAAAGCACAGCAACAGTTCTCTTAATGTCTCTTGGAGATGGAGACCTAATTGAAGTGTGTTCTGTTTTTAAAAGCATTTAAATTTTGTGGCATCAACTCTGAAGTTTGCAGACTATGGACAAATTGTCTGTATCTGTGATGTTCTTACATTCTGCTTTCAATTATTTGCAGGGAACTGACACTTTTCTGGAGCAAACTGCAGAGAAGAATAGATCCTTCTTTAGATTCCTTTTTGGAGAGATGTCGTCAGTTTGGCATCATTGCCAAGACACTTCAGCATTTATTTTTCTTGATAAGAGTCATACAATCTGAAGTAAGTAAGCTGCAGTCTAGAGTCTTTGGACACAGCTGGAGCTGTTTACATTAATGTATTTTTTCTTAGTACTGCTTAACTGATATGAGTTTTCCTTATTCCTAGTTTCTAATTAACTGCCTAATAATTTACTGATACAAATATCTGAAAAATGCCTGTCTTAGTTTTGCATCAGCTTGCACGTTGCAATGTCCTTCAATCGATGTGGAATGGTTTGTTTGTTACTCTGAAAATACACTCTGATGGTATTTTGCAAAAAAAGCAGCTGTGTTTTGATGTAGAAATGATGCACAGCAACGATTTTCTGCAGCGTCTCTAAAGGATGGAGACTTGGCTGAAATGTCTCATATTATTGTATCTGAGAAAATACCTTTTCCTCAAAACGTGTGATACAATCACATCTGACTTCTGCCTTCTACTCTGATGCCTGCCTTTAGAAATATTCCAGAGGTGCTTAACAGCGATTTTTACAAACTCGTAATCTCTGTTTGAGGAGTAATGAAAAGACTTTAATTTATTCATCTACCCAAGAGGCAAATAGAACATGCTCTTCATAAGCAGAGCAGAAGGGATAGCTGTGATTCATTTGAGTTGTTGCTCAATAGGATGTTTCTGTCTTCCTTGGGTGTCTGCTCTGACTCCTGGAATTGGTTAGACTGAAATTTCCTGTGTCTGGTCACTATATGAGAGTAGATTAATGGAATGAAAACCAGACATAAACCAGCTAATAATAATGACTTTAAGTTATTTAGTAACAGTAACACGGATCATGGACCTTAGCTTAAATATGGGATTTTCCCTTAGGAATGTTACCTTTTCCAAAGGATTTCTGGTATTTCTTCCTGAAAAACAGCATAGTTTTGTACATGCAGATTAGAATTTGCCACTAAGACTTCAGTTTTTGAATGTTTCAGTTATCAGTAACCTCCCAGATTTGCTCCTATGTTTGCATTCTTATATGGACATTAGGTAATTCAGTTAAGGCATCAAATGGATTATGGATAAAACAGACTAGATTCCTTTTTTCAATTAAATTTATCTCTAGCTTCAGGTTTGTTTGCCTGGGAGTTACCAAGTATGATTTGGTAAGAGAAGAAGTATCAGAGCCCTGGTTTAGAGTCAAAGCAAAGATCACAAAGGTTGCATGATTGTCTCTCTGACAGATTACAGAGGAGAGTCTGAAACTCTTAATTTTGGCAAAGATGAATTGCAGTAGTGATTGCACAGAGAAATGCTTACTCCCGGTTTCTCTAAATTTGGCCTATTTCTACTTCTAAAACATGCATAAATGTGCACTTCATGTATAAAGCATAATACCTTGTTAACTGTATACCAATTCTGTCTGTGTTTCCTTCTAAACCATGTTAAGATTTCTTATCCTGGGGAAAAAGCTTTTCTGTTGCTGTGTAGCAAATTATAAGTTACTGAATCAAAGAAGTACTGCATGACTTCCAGTAGGCAGTGCACAGGGAGTGTAAGAGCTTGCTAAGTCTTTTAACTTGTTCTTAGTTATTTTTGATCTTTACTGTGTGAGCTGGTGTATATGTGGTTGTGTTAACCATGTATCATCTCTATTCATAAATATTTTAACTGTTACTTACCTTCACTACTAATGACTAAACCATTACTTCATGCATTGAGATTCTTTATGCTGAAAAGTATGCTTTTGGAACAAGGTAACTTTCAAATTTGTCCATGTCAAATTTTGAATAGATTATTCTTTTAAATAGCCTGTGAATAATATTTGTAGGAATCTTCCTGATTCAATTGAGCAGCCCTTCCACGTTGTAAAGACTGCTCAGAAATGTTTGTAAGTGAAATGCCAGTTATCCTCATTGGGAATAATCTCTGCTTATGCTGTTGAATGTTATTTTGTTTCAGGGTGTGAATTTACATTACTTTCCTTATTACACAGGACCACATGTTCTGAATTGCTTTCCTGTGTGGATGCTGTGGCAGGAATGCCAGTGGAATATTTACACCAGTCTCTTATAGACATCTGACTTAGTTAAGATTGAGTCATACAGTGGAGAGAGAGGAGTTAGAAAGATGTTTTTCACCATGTCATGCCTAAACTAGTTTGTGTGACTCATCCACAGGATGCACTAAATGTGAAGTGGCTCCCTCCCTTGGAAGAGGTTTCTCACATAAAATAAACTGCGACTTCTTTAGGGTCTGCTCAGGGGCTCGGGCACTGAACACTCAGGAGCCTAGATCCATTCTGAATGGGCTGTAGTTGGGTGCTCTCATTGCACATTATTTGTATAGAACAGTTTTAGAGAGAATGAAATAAAAGTAATTTTTTTGGGTTGTGGCTGGTTTTTGTTTTATTTTTCTCTGTTTTTTTTTAAACAGGCAGAAGAAGCAGGACTTGCTGTGTCTGTTTTGTTATGTGTGAGAGCCCTTCAGATCAGATCCAATGGAAGCGACGAGATGAAGACATCAGTATGTAAAACAATTGCATGCCTTTTGCCAGAAGACCTTGAAGTTAGAAGAGCTTGTCAGCTCACAGAATTTTTGCTTGAGCCAACTTTGAGTGGATTTAATGTGTTGGAAGAGCTCTATATGCAACCAGATCAAAAATTCGATGAAGAAAACGCACTAGTTCCAAATTCACTCCGTTGTGAACTGCTCTTAGCTTTAAAAGCATATTGGCCATTTGATCCTGAATTTTGGGACTGGAAGACTCTAAAGAGACATTGCCTTAAACTGTTAGGGAAGGTAGCTTCTGATTCTGAGGATGATGCAAGTTGTATTATGTCAATCAATGAAACTGACATGTTAGAAACTTTCTTTAGTGACTATGATGAGACAAAAGAACATAAATATTATGATGGAAAGGACACAATGAACCACCCAAAAGAAAAAGCAAGGGTAAAAAAACCAATTGGTTCTTCAGAAAGATACCAGAGATGGCTTCAGTACAAATTTTTTTGTGTGCTCTGCAAAAAGGAGTGTATAGAGGCTAGAATACTGCATCATTCTAAGATGCACATGGAAGATGGTGTTTATACGTGTCCAGTGTGTACAAAAAAATTCAAGAGAAAGGAATTTTTTGTACCACATGTAATGGAACATGTTAAAATGCCATCTAGTAGATCGCACAGACCTAAAAAGAAAATAATACTAAAAAAAGAGAGATCACCACAAAAGACAGCAGCTTCCAGCATCCCATCCCCAGCATTTCAGGAAAAGCCACACCAGCCACAGCTGCCTGAAGACTTCAAAAATGACTCGCATGAATATGTCACATTTAGCCAACTGGAAAATTGCCAGCTACAAGACAGAGACATCTATCCATGTCCTGGAACAGATTGTTCTAGAGTGTTTAAACAGTTTAAATACCTAAGTGTACATCTGAAAGCTGAACATCAAAACAATGATGAGAATGCAAAACACTACCTGGATATGAAAAACAGGAGAGAGAAATGTGCTTTCTGTCGCCGGCACTTCATGACATCGTTTCATTTGCGGGAGCATGAACGTGTGCACTGTGGACCCCAACCATATATGTGTGTGTCAATGGATTGTTATGCTAGATTTGGGTCAGTTAATGAGCTTCTCAATCACAAACAAACACACGATGATCTTCGTTATAAATGTGAGCTAAATGGCTGTAATATTGTTTTCAGTGACTTAGGGCAACTTTACCATCATGAGGCACAGCACTTCAGAGATGCATCATACACCTGCAACTTCTATGGCTGCAAAAAGTTTTATTATTCAAAAACTGAATTTCAGAATCACCTTGCGGCACATAATATTGAAGTGTCAAATGGGGAAGTGAAGAGAACACTCAAACTCGAAGAGTCAGTTTCAAAAGACAAATCCCGTTATCTTCCAGAGTCTCAGCTGCTTGGACAATCTGAAAATTTCAGTCTGCATGATAACTTGGATCCCTCAGGCTCTCAGGAAATTCCACAGATTAAGCAAGAAGCTCTCTCTGACAGTGAAGATCTCGACAGTGAAAGCAATTGCAGTATTCATTGTGGGGACCACAGCGCAGATGCTGCAGTGAAACAAGGCCCAGTGTCTCCTCTGCCAATTGAAACAATGGGTCACAATCAATCAGTTCCAGGTTTTCTCACGTCCCAGGGAGGAGTCTTCCATCCAGCGGATGTGAAACAACAGTGTTCCAATGTGGCAGTTTGTTTTGATGAAAAAAACCTTTCCTGTGGTTTTGAAGGCTGCTGTTCCACACACAAAAATTCCAGAAGTACACAAAAACACCTTCGCAGGGCCCATCCATATCACTTTAAAGGTAAAAAAAATACAGAAATTAAAACTAAAGACTTTATTGATATGTTGAGTGATGCTCAGGGCAGTAAATCCCCTACAGACATTAATACACAGTTAGGTCATAATTCAGATACAAATGCCGACTCTCCAGAAAGTTCATATTGTACCATAGATGCTAAAAGACGCAATAGCCTGAAGGAAGAAACTTGTCCTTCTTCCCCAGAAACATCTTATTATGACAGTTCTAAAGAATCAAATATTGAGGATAACATGTTGGAACTAATGTTAGGCTTGAAACATCTAAGCTTAAAAAATTCTAGCATTCAGAATTCTTCAAGACATAAGCCTTTTTTGGGCTCTTTACAGTCCATTTCATCTAGGGATGCCAAGTGTCCTGAATCAGTAGATGAAACTACCTCAAAATTTCAGCTTCAAGAGCAAGAAGATAATTTACCCAGCCAGTACCTTACTCAGCTGGCAGCTAAACCATTTTTCTGTGAATGTCAAGGATGTACATGTGAGTTTGTGACCAGAGAAGCTCTCTTAATGCATTATGTTAAAAAGCATAATTATTCCAAGGAAGTGGTTCTTCAGTTAAATATGTTCCAGCACCGGTACTCACCATTTAAGTGTCATATTTGCCAAAGATCATTTACAAGAAAAACACACCTTAGAATTCACTATAAAAACAAACATCAAATTGGCTGCGAGAGGGTGGTTCACAGGGTATGTTCTAATGAAAAATTTGATCCTGAAGGTTTATGTCCAGATGACATGCACAAAAATAGCACTGTTCCAACACCTGTCTGTGCAACCAGTGTTCAATTCATTGAACATTCAGAGCACTCTGACCAGCTGTGTCATCCTAAAAAGGAAGACTGTAGTTCTGAGACAGATTTGGAGTCCAGTGAAGAGACAGACAATAATGTAAGAAGAAAAACATCTAACATAGGTTCTCTGGATAGTCATAGGGAAGAACTGGAAGCAAGACAGGGAAGAGGAAGCAAAAGAACAGTTGCTAAAGGAAACTTGTGTTATATATTGCATAAGTACCACAAACCATTTCACTGTATACATAAAAGTTGCAACTCTGCATTTACCAACCAGAAAGGTTTGATTCGCCATTATAGAACTGTTCACCAGTATAATAAGGAACAGCTCTGCTTAGAAAAAGACAAAGCAAGAACAAAAAGGGAACTTGTCAAATGTAAAAAAATATTTGCATGCAGATACAAAGAGTGTGGTAAGCGTTTTTTGTGTTCTAAAGCTCTTGCTAAGCATTGCAGTGACTTTCACAATGAACACGTAGAGGATCAAAAGCTGCTTTCTGAGGCTGAATCTGCAAGATTTGCTTGTAACCAAGCCCACTGCCCTGCAGTATTTTGTACCTTCGATAAGCTTAAACAGCACCTGATAGAAGTACATGCCAATGAAGAAAAATTAAACAAAGATTTTGAAATCCATTGTGACCTCAATGGCTGTGATCGAACTTTCACAAACTACAGTCACTACTCTCAACATGTCTATTTCCGGCACAGTGAATATTATGATAGTCTCTTTGGAGATCAGAAAGAGGACGAAGATAATCAAGATAAAGATAAAAAGGAACAAAATTATTTAAAAGACAGTTTGGACGTAAGCAAGCAGAACGGGAACCAGTTAAAAGAAAAATCTAAAAGAATTAGCAAAAGTAGAAAAAAGCAGTTGATTAGCTTCAAAACAAAAGAGGAAGCCCTACAGATGTGCAAGGAGAAGTCTAATGAGACCCAGTACCCCTGCATGGTTCAGGGGTGTTTGTCTGTTGTCAAACTGGAAAGCAGCATTGTGAGGCACTACAAGCGCACGCACCAGATGACCAATATGTACATAGAGCAACGGATTCAGAAACTAGTTGTTTGTGTTAAGTGTGGCAAAATGATTGAAAAACAGTCCTGCTCTGAAACGGCTTTAGACTTGGATAAAAAAGATGTAGAAGTTAAAGAGGATAAATCAGCTGATTCTGAGCACATGCAGGAAAGTGGAAAACCTTTTGTCCCAAATACTGACTGTGATCCGCAAGATGTAGGCAATGAAGACCCAAAAGTATGTCCATCGAGTGGTGTGAGTTTTGATGCGAGTGCCTTTATCTATTCAGGTACTTTAAAATATAACCACAGTTCAAAGAACACCTGTTTTAAAGAGCATAATGTCAGGGAGACAGTTATGGGTAAAACTGAAGATTTTTCTGAAACTAGTGAAAGAGAGAATAGCTGTTGTTTCTCTAATTTGCAGGTAGAGTTGCCAAGAGAGAAAGACCCAGAAGGATGTCAACATAATGCAGTTAATCAGAATGCACAAAGAAATGTACATTGTGCTACAAAAGACAAATTTCAGAAGCCTCCAGTGACCAAACCATTTGATTTAAAAACATATAAACCAATGGGGTTTGAGTCTTCATTTTTAAAATTTATTCAGGAAAGTGAAGGAAAAGATGATGATGATGATGATGATTTTGATGAGGCAGTAGAATGGGAGTCTCCTGAGCAGTTGCCCGTAGACAAAACCTTGCTAAAAGAGGGAGATGATCAAGGGGATACACCAGTTAACAACTTTGTAAATGACAAAAATGTAATCATAACCCAAAATAATCATGGGGAGCTAACAGAAGTCCAGCCCTTGCTGTCAGAGTCGTCATCTGCCCCTTCTTTAGAAAATCTGAGGGCAATCTTGGACAAGGCACTAACGGACTGTGGAGACCTTGCCTTAAAACAGCTTCATTACTTAAGACCAGTAGTTGTTCTTGAAAGATCCAAGTTTTCCACACCCCTCATCGACTTATTTCCCACAAAAAAGGCAGATGAGCTTTGTGTAGGAAGTACATAAGTAGTTTTGCTTAGGCCAGATTGCCTCCACTACTGCTACATGGGGAGAACTTCAAGTTAGAACAGTAATTGTTACAGTACACACTGTTTAGGTTAGTTTGGACTGTTTAATTCAATGAATGTATAATACCTGTCAAAAGAATTGGCCAAGTTAATTTAGCTCCCCGTTTTTTTTTTCAATGGACTATGCTAATTTTGGTGCTATTTAACACATCAGAATACTGGGGGCTTCCTCTTGAAGAGTAAATGTGCATGATTGTATATGGAACAAAGTACTAGGGTACCAGGGTTTGGGGGCTGATGGAGTTATTACTTGACTTGAATGTGCACCCTAGGGTGCTTTGTGTAACATATTGTACACTACAGCATCTTATATTTTTTGAGTTATGAGTTTCAATAAATTACAGTTTTTCACCCATTTGTTTACTGTACAGTAAATCTTTAATGTGGTTTGCTTGTAATTGAATTTGGGACCATTCAGAGTGCACTGGACAATGTTGCTTAAGTTTTATGCATCTGTAGATAATTTATCGGTCTGATGAAAGTATAGATACAGAAAAGTAAAGTATTACATTTATAACATTCTCTGTGCTTCTTTCAGACTTGAAAGAATTATAATTAGTACAGGCAGAAAGCACTAGCTGCTTAAAGATGAGGAACTTCTAGTTACTTTCCCTTTAAAGGAAGAAGGTGCTTCTGAGATTATGTCATACAACAGGAGTGTTTGAAGAGCATTGTTCCATTTCCAAGGGAGTTGTGTGGTATGAAAGTATCAGTGCACATTTTGGGTGCCCTCCTTAGCTTTTTGGATAATGAATAAAAACTAGCTGGAAGATCCACCAGAAGAGTTATCTAATATTTTAAGATCTGTTTCTTCTTCTCCTGTGTTTTGTTTCTTGCTGTACTTCTGGATACATCATGAGGCCCAGAATTTGTTTCCCCTGGGAGTGTTGTTTCCCAGTCTCCACAAAGATGCTAATGAATAAGCAACAATCACAGCTTCTTATTGATTGAGGGCTTGGGCTTTTTTGTGGTGGTTTGGGTTTTATACTGTCATCTGAAAAGCAGCAGTAGAAAGGAAATGGAGAAAACTTTTAGAAATATTGTTTAAAACAGACCATGAATATCAGCTAGGTGCAGAAATGAAAAGGCTGTTTAAAAAACTATCTGGAGAACTGTGTTATGACCAAAAGTAGGCAGAATTGGCATCTTCGTACTACACTTCCAAAAGTTATTTGGGCATCCTTAAAATAAAATTTAGATTAAAAGTCATCCACCAAGCAGGTGACATATAGTTTATTGCATGTCTTTCCCTGTCATTTTCTTTCTCTAAACTACATGCTTCTTGTAATGACAGAAATCTGGTGCATGAGTCTTCTCACTAGCTTTTAAAAATGGAAGTAGGTTAGAGTCAAAATGTTAAATACTGCAGAAAGGTCAGGTATCTGAAGTAGCTGATGTGTGTTCCAAAGTGATTCTTGTTTCATTAAAAAAAATAAAGTCTGCCTCTTAATGTCAACTTTGCAACATGTTCAAACATATTGAATCTTCAGGATCTCAAAACATAAAGAGAGATGAACTGCAAACTTCATTAACATGTGATGACTGCTTAGATAATGTGCCTAGAGAGATCCCTGCCCACTGCTGGGCTTTTTTAGTATCTCCCAAAGCAATCTGTCCCCTCCAGTGCCTAGAGAAAGAGAATTGGTTAGTATGAATAATAAGTTGAGGTTTTGAGTCTTCAGTTTTGGGTCAGGCAGCTGTATTTCCACTAGATAACCAGAGATTCAAATATGACAGTATTAAAGAATATAAGCATTTAAAATACTTTATTTGCATTAGAGAAACTAGATGAGAATGCAGGAATTAAATGAGATGGAAAATATGTATCTGTGCCGCAGAGCAGATAAGTGAGCCAAAGGCAGTGTGCAAGCTTTTGCTTTGTGTAGTCCTAAAAATGTAGCAAGTCTTTTAAATTAAAACCTGTTTTGATGCCTCTGATTGCTTTGTACAACTTAAAATGCTGTGAGTACAGTCAAGAAAATGAAAATTATTAAATGCAAGACTGATACATAACATGGTGATAAATTAGCTGAGTCATAAGAGAACGGTAAAGAACTTCCTACATGGGGAATAGCAAAGAGAAATTGATTCCACCAAAGCAAATATCTGCAGACTTAAAAGGTAGGAGACTATTTTGTGTTGACTCTTTAGACTAGCAGAGTCCTTTTTGGAGGTAACAAAATTGTACGTTCCTGAGATGGCTGTGTCATGTCTGATGCTGACTGCCACTTCCATCCAGGAGCACAGGACGGTGGAATGTACTCTGTGCAAGGACCTGAAGTTGTCCTGAGTGACCTGGGGACAACTCAGTTTTCATGAGAAATTTGGAAGGTAATACTTCTACATCTTTACAAAAGCCAGAAACCAGAAAAAAAATTAAAGTTAAAAATCAGGTTAGTTTTCCAGCTGCTGCTTTATGGTGTAGATACAGCTCTTGGTAAATGGGGTGCTTAAGGTAGTATGCAGATAATGTGATCTTACAGATGTTTTTTTCTAGTGGTAGTTCTGGAATAGTTTCAATTTATTTGCAAATCTGAAGGCATTTAAACACAGACTTTTTGCATTCCATTTTCATTGGGCTAGTATACAGTTGCTTTGCTGACAGTTGGAAATTTAACTGGGGTAACAATTCCTCAAAGGTATCTGCCCTTACCAAATTACTGCATGCATGTGCAGTACCATGTTACCACTACTATACACATTACATCTCTTGAAGTATTTTATAGAACCTGTTGAGCAGGCTGCTGTTGTTAACTTGAATTACTGGTATTCCCATAGACTTGAATATAATGCAGGACAAGATGAAAGAGACAGGCATGGTTTCTGTCAGTCAGTTATGGAGACAGGTCCTGCAATGTTCTTCAGCCCAAGGATTGTATGTAGAAAGTGGTGAGTGGGTTTTCATCAGCAGAATGCACTGGCATCGTGGAGGTGATTGCCTCTGATGATGAGGCAGCCCATGCACCACTGGGATTTTTAATACTGTGGTTTCAAGTTGTATTCATATTTCTTTTGAAAAATACCAATGTCTCACTGGTCTGTCAGCTGCTTCCTAGCTATAGAAATAATGTCTTGCCCGTTTCAGATACCAAGTGTGTTTCAGTCTTAGAACTCCACTTCTTCAGCGTCTACAAAATGCCCTACCATCTCAGCAAGGTGATAGAAGTTACACCATCAAAACTGATCCACTGGAATCCACATCCCAATCCTGCTTTCTTCTTGGGCTTGTTTATCTGATCTTTCTAATTGCCTGGCACTGGGGGTCTTTGGGAAAGAAGGCCACAAAAGGATAAAGAAGTTAAGAGTTTTTACTGTGTTTTTTGTTTTCATGTCATCAAGTAGGTCATCATTTTTCCTTCCAAGTGCTGCCAGAACTTGTCTAACAAGGTCTGCAAGTCTCAGATGTAACATTTCCAGCTTCTTGCTTACAAACATCCAGGATAAATGTTTCCTTCTGCAGTCAAGGAATGTCATCACATTGACTTCCTTAAAAAGGATTCTTACTGTAAACAGCAGATACCTGAGAAAACACAGGTGCAAGTTAATAGTCATGGTCTTTTGCTTCTAGATTTTAAATTTATTCTGTTATACTTTAGACTGGTAGAAATAAGATGAATGACTCATACTAAAATGCTATCACAACATTGGCTGAAAAGGAGCGCTCAGTAACACTGGTGAGTTCTTCAGTCCTTCCTACAAAACCGTGTAAGGGGTTGAGCACAGGAAGCAAGAGAGGGAGAGAAGAGGGTTGGGTCTCTGCTGTTTTGGCAGTGCTGATCCAAGTCCACTTAAAATGCTCACAGAGATGATTGAGCCACTTAGTGTCTCATTGTTACCAAAAGGAGTCTCTGCTTGACCTTTGTTCCCAGCTGTGATCTCCTGTTTCCTTTGTGCCAACTTTGGCAGCTCTGTGAATTTATTTAACCCCTTGAAACATTTGAAACCAAACCCAGTAACATACAATTAAGTACCTTTCTACCATTACAGTACAAGGAAATAGGGCAGCAACTCAAAAGATACAAAGTATTACTGCTATCTGGGCTACAGTTAATGTGAGACATTTGCATCCCATTAGGATGACGGTGGCATCTCTCATTACCTCAAATTCCCAAATCCCTATCCCAGTTTTCTAAGCAGGCTTCCCCTCTATACTCTGATCTCTGTACCCATATATTCTTTCTGTGCTATAATCCATCTTGTCTTTCTTTGCAAGAGTAAGCTCAGGCTTAGTCTCCTTAACCAAAAGTGCAGGTCCTGCCTTTTTGTTCCTCGTGACAATGGACTCATCAAAAAAATACCAGCTCAGCCTCTGAAATTGCAGCTTTTCCCATGTGAATGTGCTTGGCTGTGCCATGTGCCCCCTCCCTCTCCCCCTCCTTCATTGTCTTCTGTGGTAAGTTATCAAGGTCCTTCACATGAGTAAATAATGTGTACCAAGGTATTGCAGTCTCAGCTCATCTCCAGGGATGGTCTGTAGCAACTGCTTGTCTGTGTGGCAGATCTCTGGTGGCTTGCCCAGGAGCAGACAATTATCTTTAATTGTTCCCTGTTTTTAAAAATGGAAGAACCCACATTCTGGGCATTCCCCTGCAGCAGTGTCTGTGTCTGCAATGGGAGTCCCAGAATGAGCAGCAAAACGAGTGACTTTATGGAACATGTTTTGTGCCAGCCTGCTTGATTTTAAAAACTTAGTCTAGTAGAGTTAGAGTCAATAATACTGCATTGCAAGAAGAAAAGACCCAGCTGTTAATGACCCTCAATATATTGCAATATACTTTAGTCATTATTAATTAGTTCACTTCCCTCCCCTTAGTGTGGCTGTGGAAGGATGTGGACAAGTACAAGTGAGGCTTTACATGCATTATTGTGCTGAAGAAAAATTATTTCAACATCTTGTGTACAGCCTGCTGTGCCTGGGGAGTGGAAGGTCTAGTGGATGAAGAAAAATGAATGGCCCTTGGGTTGGTCAGCAAATGTAGCCTGGGAGGGGAAGTGCCTCTGCTGTGTCCCCTCACCTGACAGAGAGAAGCTGTGTGAGCTTACAGAGAGCACTGCACACTCCTCTTCAACATCTGCATCAGTGACTTGGATGCAGGACTCGAAGGAATTCTAAGCAAGTTTGCTGATGATGCAAAGCTGGGAGGAGCTGTTGACTCCCTGGAGGTTAGGCAGGCCCTGCAGAGAGACCTGGACAGGTTGGAGAGATGAGGGGTCACCAACCACATGGAGTTTAGCAAGGGCAAGTGCTGGATTCTGCACCTGGGATGGGGCAGCCCTGGTGGTCAGTGCAGACATGGGAACGAGTGGCTGGAGAGCAGCAGGTGGAGAGGGACCTGGGGGTCCTGGTTGGTGGCAACTGCAGATGAGGCAGCAGTGTGCCCTGGCACCAGGAGGGCCAGC
The DNA here is from genome assembly GCF_020740795.1 of Apus apus. Taxonomy (NCBI): domain Eukaryota; kingdom Metazoa; phylum Chordata; class Aves; order Apodiformes; family Apodidae; genus Apus; species Apus apus. The sequence continues at coordinate 111,129 of NC_067302.1, forward strand.
CCTGTCCTGGGGGGCATGGAGCAGAGCGTTGCCAGCCAGTCCAGGGAGGGGATTGTCCTGCTCTGCTGTGGTGCAGCCTCACCTGGAGCACTGCCTGCAGGGTTGGGCATCACAGTGTAAAAAGGACATCAAGCTGTTGGAGAGTGTCCAGAGGAGAGTCATGAGGATGGGGAAGGGTCTGGATGGGATGACTTTTGAGGAACAGCCAAGGTCACTTGGATTGTTCAGCCTGGAGAAGAGGAGGCTGAGGGGTGACCTCATTGCAGTCTGTGGTTCCTCACCAGGGGAAGAGATGGGGCAGGTCCTGATCTCCTCACTCCTTTGACCAGTGACAGGACTGGGGGAAATGGCAGGAAGCTGGATCAGGGGAGGTTTAGGTTGGATATCAGGAAAAGACTTTTCACTCAGAGGGTGGTTGAGCACTGAAACAAACTCCCCGGGGCAGAGTGGTCACAGCACCAAGCCTGCCTGAGCTCAAGAAGCCTTTGGATGATGCTCTCAGGTACATGGGGTGATTCTTGGGGTGCCCTACACAGGGACAGGAGTTGGACTTGATGATCCTGATGGGTCCCTTCCGACTTAGCATGTTCTGTGATTCTATTATTTAAATCAACAGGAACACTGTACTGGAAATGAGAAAAAAAAAAAGTTGCAAATTATTAGGGCAGTTCTGGAAGATCTCTTCTGGAGAAGCAGTGAGGAAAGAGACCTCCGTGAGCTTGTGAAAGGACAGAACAGAGATGACCGGCCTCAGTAGCAAAAATTGCATCCATCCAATAATTAAGGAACACACAAGGTGTGTGCTGAGGCAAGAGAGGAGCTGTGTGACAGTCAGGAATTTACTGTTTTGCATTTTAGGTCACTAAGAAACTTTCTGCTTGTTCAAATAGGCCCTGTTGAAATTTGTAGTTTTTACTAGAGAGCAGGGCAGGCAGGAGGGAGTGTGACCAGGGAAGGTGCAACATTGTGTTTGGGAAAGATAATTGATCTCTAGCATCTAAGTTCCTGTCATGCAATACTGGAGAAAATGGCAGCTATAAATGAATGCAGAGGATTGCTGAGTAGCAGCAGCAGCAACCAGCAGAAACTATCGAATAGCAAAGTCTGGCAGAAAATTTCCTAGTGTTAATCAGATGGAGCCAGCTGAAAAGTATTTGGGAGAGGTAGAGGTGGACATAGGGCAGAATTCCAGATCCATGTGGGGTAAAACAACATACTATGAAAAAAAGATTTTGATTCCATAGGATCTGAAATTAGAGACAAGAACGAAATGGTATCAGTTTCAGCCTGAGATGTGCTTGTGTCACAATAGTACCCAGAAAACACTGGGTGGAATAAGAGATTCAGAATTTATAGTTCTAGGAGGAATAAAACTAGACAAAGGTGAAATGTACAGCTACTGTCCACCTCTCATCTGTGATGAGCACAAGTTGCATGGCACTGCTGGCACAAGTGTCAGTGCTGCCCAGGAGTCCTTAGGAGACCACATGGCAAGTCTTGCTGCACAGTACAGAGAGGATGAGTTTTCTCTGAAGCCCTGTGCATCTCTTCCTCCAGCAGGGAGTGTGTTGTGTCGTGTTCCTGGAGGATGCACTCCATGCTCTTGTTGCTAAATTCAGCTGTCCCTAGGTATGTAATGAGGGATAATGGCCTCCCCATGGTCACAGAATTGTTTATGTTGGAAGACACCTCTTGAGATCATCTCCCTTACCCCTACCTGCTCTTCAAGCAAGATCAGTGAGCACTGCCCAGACAGCTTTTGAATATGTCCAGGATGGAGGATCTCCACAAACTGTCCCAGCATTTGACCACTCCCACCATAAAAAAATGTGTTCTTGTGTTCAGATGGAATGTCCTGTTTTTTTAATCTGTGCCCACTGCCTCTTGTCCTGCCAGTGGGCACTGCTGAGAAGAGTTTGGCTCCCTCTCTCACATTAGATACTTACACACATTGATAAGGTCCCTCTAAGGCTTCTGTTCTCCAGGCTGAACATTCTCAGCTCTCTCAGGCCTGTCCTCCTATAAAAGATGCTCCAGTCCTTTCATTATCTTCATGGCCCTCCACTGGACTTACCCTGGTAGCTCCATGTCTCTCTCGTGCTGGGCTCCCCAGTACAAGAGGGCAAATCCAGGTGGGGCTCCACCAAGGTTGAGTAGAAGAGAAGCATGACCCCTCCTGACTTTCTGGCAACAGGGATCCCCATAGGTACAACTCTCCCTCATGATGGCTGAACTCAGGATCCCTCTCGTGTACATGGACTAACAGCTCTCCAGACATCAATGGGCTGCCATCAAGTTTTACTGCCCTTTCTAGAGCATCCTTAGTTCAAAACTCACCACTTGCTGGGTCAAGTTTGCAACCAATAATACACTGGTCCTGTTTAGCTGGGGTGGAGGCTGTCATAGTCTACCTGGCCAAGCAGGGACACCTCTGCACCCCACAGAACTGGTACCCAATACTGCTCCTGAGAGCGACTACAAGCTTGCTGTGAGGGCTGCCTCAGTGACCTAGCTCTGCTGGGCAATGGGTCCCTCCTGACCAGACCTAGGAACCCCAGGTTGGAGCATCTTGGACAGCTGATTCAGAACTTGCTCCACTTAGTACATGGTGCCAGGCTGTTCTTTGCCTTGTAGCGAAGACATTTGATGGGGAGGGATGACAGGTACCCCACTGGGAAACTGCAGGAGTTTGGCTTTGACCTCCACTATGTGAGGTTCCTACAAACCTACACAGTGCTATAAAGTGCTTGGGCAAGTTCAAAAGTGCATTGACCTACCTGATCAGGATACTTGGAAACTATTAAGTTCATCCTTGCCCAAGCAATTCTGCTCCACTGCTATCAAGCCAGTCCTCTGCCTCTTCTGAATTACAAGGGTAAATATTCATCCATGCTCATGAGGTGAAGTAGCCAATTTGGGGCACCTCAAACGTGGTTTTACACAGGGTTCTTATATCCTTGCAATGTTCAGGGATAACACAATGTGACTAATCACTAACACCCACTGTACCTGTTGCAAATCATACTAAAGCTTTACAAAGAAGCTATTTCTGCAGCATTCTGGCTGCTCATCTGTTGATCCAGATGTCTCTGGAGTCAGTCTTGCCAGACGGGGATACTGTGCCAGGCAGAGGGTTTCAAGGACTGTCCAGGTGTGTCCTTCATTCTTCAATGGACACCCCGCCCCCCCACAGAGGAAAGTCCTCATGGCCAGCGCTAGACCCGGCCCCGCCCCACAGGCCCCGCCCCCCCCAGACCCCGCCCCCCCGCCCCTCAGGCCCCGCCCCCCCCGCCCCTCAGGCCCCGCCCCCCGCCCCCCCCCCCCCCCCCCCCCCCCCGCCGCCCCTCAGGCCCCGCCCCTCAGGCCCCGCCCGCAGCCCCTCCGGGCCGCAGGGGGCGCTGCAGCGGCGCGCGCGGCGCTGCGATGGCGCTGCCGGGGGAGCTCTGGGCTGAGGCGCCGGCCGAGAAGCGCATCTTCTGCTTCGTGCTGCTGTTCTCCTGGGCCGTCTACCTCTGGGAGGCCTTCCTGGCGCACCGGCAGGTCGGCAGGGGCTTCGGCGGGGACAGTCGCCTCCCGGCCGGGGCTGCTCCGGGCCCGGCCTCATGTGCGGGGCGGTGCGGGCCGGGCCGGGGGCGGCTCGTTCTGCCGGCGCCCGGGGAGGGCCCGGCCTGCCCGGCCCGAGCGGCGGCTGCGGGGTCAGCCCTGCTCATCCTGCTCCCCGAGTCGCTTTTCCTCCGGCGGGTGCGGGAGCGGGCGAGAGAGGGGCGGCCGTGTCTGGCCGGGGGCTCGGAGCCGCGTGGCGGGGCACAGCCCGGTCCCGCTCGGTTCCCTCTGCTCACGCGTGTCTGGACGCGTGGCGCTCCCCAGGACAAGCCCAGGTCCTTGTACCACGCTGGGTTCCCGGGGGTGGCGGGGAATTCCACCGTGTTTCCATCAGTGAGTCAAAGGACTGCGGAGGGGGGTGCGGGGGGGTCACCAGCAGCCCAGCACCCACCCAGCAGCTCCATTCTCCTTCCTCAGGAGGGCTGAGAGAGCAGGAAGAGGGAAAACGAGAAAACTAATGGGTCAAAGTAACGACAGTTTAGTAAGTGAAGGAAAGAGGGGGGAAATACCCAGCAGTGCTGCCAGGGCAGTGGCTCTTCCTCCCACAAGCAGGCTGATGCCCCTCTCCAAGTAACAGCCACCTTGAAGTCAAACACTTCCCCCCTTCTTCCTCTGCTGCAGATTTTATTGCTGAATATAACATTATACAGTGTGGAATATCTCTTTGCTCAGCTCAGGTCAGCTGTCCTGGCTGTGCTGCTGCCTGTCCACCCCCAGCCTGCTCACTGAGGGAGAGAGAGCCCTGACGCTGCCTAGCCAGGACACTGCTGTGTAAACAACACTGCTTTGGCCACAAATGCCTGGTGAACCCGGTGCAGGACTTTGTGAAAAAAGTAACACCATCCCAGCAAGACCCAGCACAGCTGGGGAAAAGACTGCCAGGAGGGCAAGAAGCAGTGCTGTGTGCTCTTGTGAGCCATTAGAGCAACTACATCTGTGAGACCAGCCTGCTGGTCTGTCCAGAGGAAGAATGTATTTCCAAGTGACAAAGGGTAGGAGCATTTCCTTCGAGAAGGGATCATAGAATGTTTTAGAGTTGGAAGGGACCTTAAAGATCATCTAGATCCAACCCCCCTGCATGGGCAGGGACACCTCCCACCAGTCCAGGCTGCTCCAAGCCCCATCCAACCTGCCCTTCAACACTGCCAGGGATGGGGCAGCCACAGCTTCCCTGGGCAACCTGGGCCAGGGTCTCACCACCCTCACACTGAAGAATTTCCTCCTGATCTCTAACCTAAATCTCTCTTTCAATAAATATATTGAAACAAGGTAAGGGCAGTGGATAGAATAAGGACTTTTAGTCTTTTAAAATTTTAAAGCACCGAGTTCTCTACTGAAAATGAAATGGCAACTCATTTATGCAGCCACATCTTAATATGTTTGTCTGGTGAAGTTGCCTGGTTTGCATGGGATGATGTGTTTAATTTCAAATTCTGCTTAGTTGTTATTGTGGTGCAGTAAGTCATATCTTGTGGAAAAAATGTGTGATCTTTATATAGTAACTGTATTGGAAATAAATTAATAAGTAGGCAATGCGGTTTCTGGTTATAATAATTATGCTTCAGTTTTATATTTGGAATTTGATAGAAAACAGGAATTTAGGGATATTTTTTATTTTGTGAGGCTTGGATTTTTCTAAAACCTTCTAACATAACATGTTACTTTTAGATTTTACTTGGTCTTCTTAAAAAATGTGGGATATAGATGCTAAGTTTCTTTTTCAATTTTTCAGAGACGGGTCTATAGAACAACAACACATGTACCACAGGAATTGGGACAGATCATGGATTCAGAAACGTTTGAAAAATCTCGTCTGTATCAGCTGGACAAAAGTACTTTCAGCTTTTGGTCAGGCCTTTATTCAGAGATTGAGGGCACTGTAAGTACCTGGGCTGCTCTAGCATTCATTTGATAGTTTTCATGTACTTAAACTGAAATACGTTCTGAGTGATCCTGTGGCAGCTGTGCTGTTGGTATTTTGGCATTGTAGGTCAAGCACTGAAGTTTGGAAGGCCAAGGATTCTGTGTTTGTTGTTTGTGGCTGTATTTACCACAAAAAAAGGAGTACTCATTCAGCCAGCACATCATTTCTCTATGCAATGCTGAGTCATACTGCACAACTACAAGGTGTATGATGTTGTTTTCATGGCACAGATGACCTGTTATGGCTTCCCTTGCCAAGTAATTAAGCTACATTAGAATTATTTTAAATTGTTACAGAGACCTTTTTCTGTGTTTGTAGGGATGCAACTGTTTTAATTTTTAGATAAAATTGAAGTAGAAGGTAGAAAGAAAAGCCTGTGAGTTGCAATGGATACTTATGTGTAAGAACAACTAGACTGGGCAAGTGGTGTTCTCATGTATGAAGAAGCAGAGCCATTGAGTCAGAACAAAGTACTCACATGTGTGCTTCATAAACAGTCTGAAGAGAAGCCTTTTCTGACTTACTGCTGAAATGCACTGCTCAGCAGTAGTAGCACAGCTGGGTAAAAAAAGGAATCCTGGAATGCCTGGCATTGCAAAAGATGAGAGTGTGGCCTAACACAGGGTGAGCTTAGGGAAGCAAAAAGGTCAATTATAAAAGATAAAGAAAACAATATTGTAAAATAGTGTAAGTCATGTAACTGTGTAACTATGATGCAAATCCAGTACTTAAGAATTGTGGCCCCTTTTAACTTTCACATTTCCTGATCTCTCTTGTGCAGCCTAATGTGTACATTGTTTCATTTTGTATGAACTTGTAAAAATCTTGCTATATGTGTGTCAGTATAGCTCTTACATTATATTTTTGGGGCTTTTTAGTATGCTGAGTACAACGCAAGACAATTTTTATGTGGCTTTGGAAAAGCTTTTATGTTTTGACCAACTGTAGAGGCAGTGCTTCATTTGAAACATGAAGGGAGCCTCTAACAATAGATTAATGGACAGGCAGAGATGGTACAATCTAGCAACTGCAGTAAGTCAAAATGCTCTATAGTGATTAGAAAAAAAAAAAACAACACAGAAAACTTTATATTGATTTCAAGACTTTTAGCCAAAGCAGCTTCCCTTTTTGTTTTTAAGGAAAATATACATGATTGGGATGAGCCTCTTTGCCACTGAATTTAGCACCCCGCTTAACAAAGAGCTGGATCAGCAATCTGTGTTTATCTTCATCCAGGCCTGCTATTTTTATAGTCCCCCACAATAATCTACCTGCTAAATTGGAGGGATATGGGTGACAGATGGACTGTGTCCTGGTTTGAGCCAGGATTAAGCCGATTTTCTTTTTACTGATTTTTTTTTTTTTAATTCATTGGACTGGTTGGATGTTTGTGTCCAAGCAGTTACAGCCAATGGCTTAATGTCCAAGTGGAAACCAGTGGTGTTCCTCAGGGTCAGTACTGGGACAGATGATGTTTAACATCTTTGTTGGAGACATGGACAGTGGGATTGAGTGTGTCCTCAGCAAGTTTGCTGCTGACACGAAGCTGTGTGGTGTGGTTGACACACTGGAGAGAAGGAAGACCAGCCAGAGGGACCTGGACAGGTTTGATAGGTGGGCCCTGAGCAGTTAGTAGTGGGAAGTAAAAGTTTTGGTAGTCTTGTGGTGACATCCCTGATAGAAGTCCCTGGTAAGCAGCAGAACTCTGCAGAGAGAGGATCAGATTAGCAAATGGGTGCCTCTGTACCTTTCAGAAGAGAGTCTCCTACTACTATAGTCCATCTCTTCTCCTTGTTTGCACTGCTGGTTGATAAGCATTGAGCCGATCAAGCTGCCTTACTTGGCTCCATCAACTTACCTGGTGCAGCATCTTTTTCCTCTTCAATCTGCAGAACTGTGAAGTGGTTCTGCAGGGCCACCTCAGGCTTTGAGGGAGGTCTCTTTCTCCTGCTGGTTTTTACCTTTGAAGTTGTCCGTTCCTCTTCATTAATGACTTCCCTCCTTTCTGTGTGTGATAGTGGGGGAGTTACTGACTTTGTGGCCATAGGCTGTGAGTTCACTGCAGTCTGGACCTGGATCCAGCCATGTATCTCCTTTTCTGCCTCTCTGATGCTATGCAGTCTTTTCACCATTTTCTGCAGCTTGGCCACCTGCTGCAGGAGGTCCTGGGCACACCTTTGACCTACCAGTGTGGTGGTTTGGGCCCAGCACGACAACAAAGCTCATGTGTTGAGACAAAGAACAAGGAGGGTCCTTTACCAATTAAGGTCCTGGGCAAAACAGACTCAATGTAGGCGAAAAATTATAATTTAATTTCACACTAACCAAATGCACACAGGACACAGATACACACAGAGCAGGGCTTACACATGTTACCCCTCCCTTCTTCCCAGGCCCAAATCACTTTGTTCCCCATTTCTCTCCCTCCTTCCCCCCAGCGGCACAGGGGGTGGGGTTTAGAGTCAGTTCTCAGGCTGGTGGTTCCTGCTGCTCCTTCCTCCTCAGGAAGAAGGATTCCTCACAGTCCTCCCCTGCTTCCACACGGGGTCCCTCCCATGGCAGAGAGTCCTCCAGCAACCTCTCCTCCATGAGTCCTTCCCACCAGGTCCAGAGCTGCTCCAGCACTGCCCACAGAGTCACGGGTGCTTCGGGAACAGGGGCTGGCCTCCCCTGGCCCAGGGGCTTCCACAGCTGCATCATCCGAGTCCACTGGCCACAAAATTCAAGTCCACTGGCCAAGATCACCCTTCATGGTGCCTTCAGGGAATGTTCCACCATGTTCCTCCATGAATGCAGGAGCACAGCTGCCATCTCGCCATGGGTTGCAGGGAAACTTCTGCTTGGACACCTTCTGTCCCTTCTTCCTCACCCACCAGCAGGATCTTCACCCCAGCAGCTGCCTTTCACCTCTCCAGTGTGGCTCTTATCTTGGTTCTTTCGTATGTTATTGGCAGAGTTGCATCTATTGTCTCTCTAATGGCTCCTTGGCTGGTTTCGGAGCAGGGGGATCTTCTCAGCTTCTTACTTATGGGAGCCACCCCTGGGCCCTTCCCCCAAACCAAACCAGCACAGCAGGTTTCACTTGCCCCTGCCCCATTCACAAGTCTTTTTTCCCATGTAAGAAATGATAGGATGAGGGGAAATGGCCTCAAGTTGTGCCAGGGGAGGTTTAGGTTGGATGCTAGGAAAAATTTCATCACTGAAATGCTTGTCAGTCACTGGAAGGAGCTGCCCAGGGAAGTGGTAGAGTGGTAGAGTCCCCATCCCTGGAGGGATTTGAAATATGTGCAGATGTGGTGCTGAGGGATATGGTTTGGTGGTGGACTTGGTTGTATTAGGTTCATGTTGGACTTGATGATGTTAAGAGTCTTCTCCAGCCTAAATGATTCTATAATTTCTATTCTACAATCAAGCTGATTCCCCTGATACAGTTTCTTGCACGTATGTGATGATGAGTTATTGCTCCTTTCTGTGATGTTGAGCTGTCTCTTTCTGTTTCTCAGAATCTGTCCTGGGATTATCAGATTCCAGCAGAGCTAAAGTGAGGTGGCGTCTGACTGAGTTTTCCACCTCCTTAGAGAGTAAACAGCATCGTTTTTTGACTTTGGGAACTGCCCAAACTTGAAAGAGGCTATCATGGATGATGGTTCTGCAACATTTTGCTTTTAGTAGGTAGAAGTATGATTCATTAATCTAGCAAGTTAATTGAAGGGGAGATGCTGTGTTAGAACTACTAATATGCTTTGATTTATTTAGCCATTAATTATGTGGGTATCTTTTTAACTAATAAGTAGTATCAGCATCATGCTAATAACTGTCTTTGTTCAGTGATTGGTACTTCTGGGATTTCCAGCTCCGAAACTTAAAGGTAGCTTGCAAAGGAGAAACATGCTTGATTTGGTCCTTTGTATCTCTTCCTAACACTCAGAATGCACCCTCATAGTTAGGTTATAGGAGTAAGCCTTTTAAAAATAAATAAGTAAATAAAATACTGTCCGTGCTGGAAGGCTGAACATGGATTTTTATATACACAGTGATGCATCACTTGCTAAGAAAGTAAATGTGAAACATTTGGAAGTCAAGGTGCTTAACAAACACCACCAGCCCCTTCCTTGAGCACTTGCTTCAGTAACAATGTCTCAAGCATTTCTTTGATGATGGTGTGCCCCAAATAGTCCACTCCCTCTTCCTTGGCAGCCTGTATCACAGGAAGCACCACAAGGCAGGCACAAGGCGGAGGGCATGGAGCTCTCTTACAGTGGTTGAAGCAGCACTGATACTGAAACTGAAGTGATGGCCTGGTTCTGAAAGCCTTTCTCTGCATGGGGGATGCAGACCAGACTGTCCCAGGTCAGTTACTTTGCTGAATCTTGCATCTTCTCCTAGAGAGGTGGGGCAAATGGGTTTTAAGGTCTTCTGAAAACTATACCTTATAGCCAATATAGCAGCAAAGTCTACAGTACATAGGCTTGGAAATACAATAGTATTTCTCAGGGGGAAAAAAAAGGCAAGTTTAACTTGATCTCTACTCTCTAAAGTAAAAATGAACCATTGCTGAATATTCCAGGCTTTCTATATGCAGTGGTAAGGTCAGAGTGGGACAAAAAGTCTAATAATAAAACTTGTATTATTCATCCTTTAAAGGTCCTTATGATGCTGAAATTTTGATAGAAAAAAAATGAAAACCTGTTTCATATTGCCTCTGTGGTTTGTGTTTTTGTTTTCAAGGTGATTCTTCTCTGTGGAGGAATTCCTTTTCTCTGGAATCTTTCTGGTCAGATCTCTGGTCGTGCTGGGTTTGGACCAGAATATGAGGTAAGCAGCTTTGAACTTTTAGTGAAGAAGTTTGGTCAATAAGCTATGCAGTTAATAATCACTTTTATTTTTAAACTTGCATATACTTAAAGTTGGTTTTAGCTACAGGTGTCATCTAGTAAAAATAACATTTTCTGGTGAACACAGTGATTAGGCGAGTCTGAGAACTGTTAACAGTATGTAACTTCTCAATTAGCTTCCTAATTAAAGTAGCTTTCTATGTTAAAATATGCATGTCATAAAGCTACTGGGGTCAAACGAAGGGTTGGGGTTGGGTTTTTCATATCTATCCAAATTCTTGTCCCAAATCCTTAGTTTTTTATTCAAATCTATTTTATCAGTATTTTTTTTTCTTTCTCTAACACACTAATCTGTACCAGGGATTGGTAAGGTAATGATTTCTGTGAATTTATCTGTCTTCATTCTCTAACCAGTTTCAGTTAAACCACTGACATCTATTTTTAACATCCAGTAAGGCTAGTACAGGTCAGTAAATATCAGATTTTATTTATTTATTTATGGGTTTAATTTTTTTAGATTGTTCAGTCATTGATGTTTCTGCTGCTTGCAACACTCTTCAGTGCAGTGACCGGCCTCCCGTGGAGTTTATATAACACATTTGTCATAGAAGAGAAACATGGCTTCAATCAACAGGTACTGCAGATAGCACTTACACTGACCTAACATCTCAAGTAGGTTTGCTTGGTTAGATAGACTGGTGTGATGTCTTTGGTTGGTTAGATGGACTGGTCTGATGTCACGTTGAAGGCTGTGTTAGCAGTTAAAGGCCTGGCAGGTGCTCTGGGAACCCCCCTGCCTTCCCCTGTAGGGAACAGAGAGAATGAGGGAGAGAGGTGAACAGGTTGGAAACTGAACTGCACAGCTTTAATGGAACAGCAATGACGGAAAGGAACATAATGAAATATGTAGAAATAAATATACACAAACCCACTATCACTCCCTCCCCCATAAAGCTGATGTCACCACTGGGGCTGCAGGGCTGGCCCTGGGGAAGTTCCAGCCTGGGCTCCTGGAGTCAGTGGCAGATGGGAGCTGGGTGCAGGAACACACAGGTTGAGATAAAAGGCAGAGGAACGGAGTCCTCCCAGGACACCAGCTGTGGCTGAAGAGACCCTGACCCTTGTAATCCCTCAGATTTATCCTGAGTATGAGGTGTATGGGTCAATGTCTGTCACACTCCTCCTTGCAGGAGGGTCACAGTGGTGACCCCTTCACTCCCTTTTTTTTCTGGAGCATAAGGAGCATGCAGTAAATACAAACATTACTCCAGCAGTAAGTATAAACATCAAGCTATATTGGTGCTAGAAGCAGACACTGAAAAACATGCTGTTAATTTCAGCAAGTGCAGCTACTTAGAAGAGACTTAACTGAAGAGTAAAATCACTATGAAAAAAATTGCTTCTGTCCTGGCTCAAACCAGGACAACATCTGTGCTAAAGATCACTAGTTTTAGGAATATTTCTACTCTCACTGCATAAAAATAAGAGCAATGATAATTTGTGACTGTTGCAGAAGTACCTATGCTACACTACAATGTCTCTGTGTGAGCCCATGCCTCTTAGCAGAGAAGTGTGTGTTCTAGTGCTGGGTTAAAGAACATTTTGTGCCTGAGCTGATCATTTTTGGATGGACTATTCTTAGACCTTCATATGCCCTTCCTCAGAAGTCTGGATCACTGCTTTACAAGGGCAGTTCTGATTCATGGACAATAAGCCAAGAAATGAAACAAAGCCAAGAAATTACTTTCTTCTTCATTTTGTGTGACTTATTGATTTCTTGTGTCAGCCTTTATTAAATTACAGAATTCATAGCTTCATTTGTACTTCTCTTAAGTACTCACTTAATATCAGCCCTGGTTTTCTTAATTTCCCTCACCAACTTAGTTTAACTTGTTTCAGTATCTTTTTGGGAGAGGAAGCTCAATCTGGATGACATAATTAGCTATTTCATGCCACTTGTTGTCTGCTTTTGGACCCAGCTCGTGTTGTCTGCAGTACTTTCTGTTTCAGGTCTACTAGGAAGTCAGGGTTTTTTTACAGTAGAGTATAATTTGGATGGGTTGCAGATGTGGGATAAATCTGTTTGGCTCATTTTAATAAGGGTAGAGATGCTCTAGTATTTGCCAGTTTCATCTTACAGTTTCTATGGAGGCAGGAAGACTGAGCTCGACCTGAAGAAGTGGAATCAGTTTGTTTCTGAACTCATTCCTGGTAAATGGATAAGTGGGTGTTTCCTATTCCTTTTTATAAAACAAGTAAGAAAAGAAGCGAGGAAAAAGAAAAAAGCTCTAAATGCAGTTATCAAGTTGGCACCCTCTCAATCATCTTTGAAACAGAAGAGTAGAGATCCTGACACATCCTGTATTAGTTTGGTTCATGAGAACTACTGCGTGACATACTATTTTTTTTCCAGGGAAGCCCAACTAGGAACATTTTCAATGCACAGTTTTGCCTGTGTGTAATCCCAGAAACTGCAAGAGTTATTTGCTCTCCCCACTTCTCCCACCTCCAGGGTTTGGATACTGTGCCACTGGCAACTCCTGTTCCAGTCTTTGGGAAGCAGATCTGAAGATTGTTCTACTTAGTTATCAGCCTGGAGTCAGTGACCAACTTGGAACTCTTTTTATACTCCATTTAGCTCTTTAGTCTTAGAAAACAACCTTGTACTTCTAAAACTGTATGTGTAACTTCTAACAATAACTTTTTCCTCTCACCAGCCAGTTCTCACTATCAGAATGATGGTGCACATGGCCATTCGTATCCTAGGTGACTTGGAGACATAGTCCTGGAGATCCTCTTTCTTTCTGCAGACTTTACAGTGAGCTTACTGGCAGGCTAACATCCTGTTCCCTCAAGGGAGGAAGGAATGTTCCTGTGTTTCCAGACTATGAGTTCAAGCAATCTTTTCTTCACAGAAAATACCTATTTGATGTATTTTCCTGCTTCTCTGGCTATCACTTCTGTCCTGTAGTCCCCAAAAATTGTAAGCACTGGCAAAGTCCTAACTTGGAATGTGTTTATGCCCTGGCTTAGCCTAGACATCCTTTTGCCATTCAGAGTCCTTAAATATGCATCAAAAGCCACTGTTGTCTTTCATGTCAATCCTGAGTAATTGCATCAGGTCTGCACCTTGATTGTCTCTCCTACCTTAGTGAGGAGTGGGTTCCATCTTAGTCCCAGATCTGCAAGCCCTTTATGTCCAGGACACAAAAGTCCAAAGACTGTCAGTGTTGGGACTTGTAAATCACTAGAGTTAAAGCAAACCAGCAGACTCGCTGATGGATAGAGAGCTGGACTTGGATCAGGTCCTACTGCTAGTGCAGCAGCAGCAGCAGAGGGTCAAATACCGAACCTAGCAGCTTGGGCTTCTTTAAAACTGGCTTCAGGACTTGCAGAATCCATGTGTGTGCTTCAGGGAGGGTAAGGAGGACTCTGGGTATATCTTCTGAACATTTTCTCCCTGGAGCTGTGCTTTCTGGTTGTTTCACTCTTGTCAGTGCAAGCATTGTGCCTAATCAGATGAGAAACAGAGGACCTGGCACTGACACAGAATCACAGAATCACCAAGGCTGGAAAAGACCTGGAGGATGTCTTTTACAAGATTTTTTTCCACCACAGTGGTCTTCATGCCAAGAACTGAGGGCTGAGGTTATGATGTCGCAGTGGGTCCTGTCTCTCTCTCTGCTGTCTCGTAGCAGGATGTCTCCTCTTAACGGCTGCAACACGTGACCAGGTGTCTCTAGGGAGAATCTGGAGTTTACCTCTCAATCTGTTTGGCATCTTATTCTTTCTGTCAGTCATTCGTTCAATGGCTGAGTTGCGGAACTGATGGGAATCAGAGATTATGTCTCCATATTGTTGTGCTCTGAAAGCCACCTCATGCACAGTTGGTCTTGTGTCATCCTCAAAGTATCCCATGAAGGAGACTATCTGGGCATGTGCTGCTGGTACAGCCTGAGCAAACGTCCGGAACATCTGTGTGTCACACAGAACATGATCAGGATTTGTAAGTCCATCTTGATCATAGATCAGCTCTTGCACAGCTATTTCTCTCAAGTATGTGATGGTTTTCTCAAGAGTGGGTATTCTGCTTCAGTGCCAGTTGATGTCACCCTTGTGGGGGTACCTGCCCCTCACTGGAGGGGATTGGAGCTTTTGGTTTAATTTTGGGTTCTTGGATCACCGGGATGTTTACATGGCACCGGGGCTGCTGGTGAGAGATGGAGTGGAACTCTCCACAAGGGGGAAAAGGATTTTTGGCCAGGAATTGGCAGGGCTCATCAAGAGGACTTTAGACTAGGTTTGATGAAGGAAGGTGATAAAACCAGGCCAACTAGAGACGAGCCTGAGGATGGCATGGCAATGTTAGGAGTGGAACTAACAGCCCAGCTCAAGTGCATCTACACCAGTGCACGCAGCACGGGCAGCAAACAGGAGGAGCTGTGCAGCAGAACATATGACATAGCTGTGACATAGCCACCTTCACAGAAACATGGTGGGGTGACTCACATGATTGGAATGTCGCAAGGGATGGCTAAAAGCTCTTCAGAAAGATAGACAGGAAAGGAGAGGTGATGGGGGGGCTCTATATTTTAGGGAGTGTCTTGATTGTATAGAGCTTGATGATAGCAATGAGAAGGTTGAGTGTTTTGTGGGTAAGGATGAGAGGGAAGGCAAATAAGGCAGATATTCTGTTGGGTGTCTGTTATAGACCATCCAACCAGGATGAGGAGGCAGACGAAGCATTCTACAAGTGGCTGGCAGAGGTCTCAGAGTCACCAGCCCTTATTCTGGTGGGGGATTTCAACCTATAAGGCATCTGCTAGAAATATAACAAAGCAGAGGGAGGCAAGCTTGGAGGTTCCTCGAGTGTATGGAAGATAACTTCCTAACACAGCTGGTAAGTGAGCCTGCCAGAGAAGATGCATTGCTAGATCTGCTGTTCACAATCAGGGAAGGACCGGTGAGATGTGGTGGTTGGCGGCTGTCTTGGGCTTAGTGACCATGAAATGGTTAAGTTCTCAGTCCTTACTGAGGTAAGGAGGGAGTGTAGCAGAACTTCCACCTTGGGCTTTGGAGGGTGGACTTTGGCCCGTTCAGGACATTAGTTGAGAAGAGAGTCCCTTGGGGGACAGTCCTGAAGGGCAAAGGGGTCCAGGAAGGCTGGACGCTCTACAGGAAGGAAATCTGCACATCACAGGAGCAGCTGCCCTCATGTACTGTAAGGTGGCAGGGAAGATGACTGGCCTGGCTGAAAAGGGAGGCTTTGCTGGGACTCAGGAATAAAAAGAAAGTTTACGTCCTTCAGAAGAAGGGGCAGGCATCTCAGGATGAGTACAGGGATTTCATTAGGTCATGCAGGGAAAAAATTAGAATGGCAGAAGCTCAGCAGGAGCTCAGTCTGGCCACTGACAAAAGAGACAAGAAAAAAGTTTTTACAAATACATTAACAATAAAGAGAGAACCAGGGAGAGCCAGGGAGAATCTCCATCCCTTGCTGGATGCGGGGGGAACATTGCAATCAAGGATGAGGAAAAGGGTGAGATACTTAATGCTGTCTTCACCTCCATCTTTTGTAGTCAGAGCAGCTTCCCCCAGAATTTCAGCCCCCTGAGCTGGAAGATAAGGATGGAGAGCAGAACAACCCCCCATAATCCAGGAGGAAGTAGTTAATGATCTGCTTCTGCACCTGAACACTCATAAGTCTACAGGGCAGGATGGGATCCACCCCATAGTGCTGAGGGAGCTGGTGGGGGAGCTCACCAAGCCTCTCTCCATCAATTATCAACAATCCTGGTCAACAGGGTTGACCCAGATGGCTGGAGGCTAGTTATTGTGATAACCATCTACAAGAAGGGCTGGAAGGAGGATCCAGGGAACTACAGGCCTGTCAGCCCGACCTGGTAAAATTATGGAGCGATTCATCTTCAGTGCATTCCCATAGCAAGTCCAGCACAGTCGGGCCCAACCAGAATGGGTTCAGGCAATGTAGGCCCTGCCTGACCCAACCTGATCTGTGGCTGTGGATATTGTCTACCTGTATTTTAATAAAGCCTTTGACACCATCTCCCACAGCATTCTGGAGAAGCTGGCAAATAATGGCATAGACAAGTGTTAAAAACTGGCTGGATGGCCAGGCCCAGAGAGTTTTAGTCAGTGGAGTTAAATCCAGTTGATGACCAATCAGGAGTGATGTCCCTCAGGGCTCAGTTTTGGGGCCAGTCTTGTTCAATATATTTATCAACAATCTAGATGAGGGAATTGAGGGCTAATCATCAGCAAGTTTGCAGATGACACCAAGTGGGTGGGACTGTTGATCTGCTCGAGGGGAGGAAGGCTCTTCAGAGGGATCTGGGCAGGTTGAATCAATGAGCTGAGGCCAATTGTAGGAGTTTTAACAAGGTCCTGCATTTTGATCACAACAACCCCAGGCAATGCTCCAGGCATGGGGCAGAGTGGCTGGGAAGCTGTGTGGCAGAAAGGGACCTGGGGGTGTTGGTCGACATCCAGCTCAACATGAGTCACTGTGGGCTCAGGTGGCCAAGAAGGCCAATGGCATCCTGGCCTGCATCAGGAATAGTGTGGCCAGCAGAAGGAGGTGATCCTGCCCCTGTGCAGGGGGCCCCTGCACCTTGAGTTCTGTGTTCAGTTCTGGGCCCCTCACTACAAGAAAGACATTGAATTGTTTGAGTGAGTTCAGAGAAGAGAACCAAGCTGAAGAAGGGGCTGGATTACAAGTCCTATGAGAAGAGGCTGAGGGAACTGGGATTGTGTATTTTGGAGAAGAGGAGGCTGAGGGGGACCTCATTGCTCACTGCAACTGCCTGAAAGGAGGTTGTAGGAGGTGGGTTGTGGCCTCTTCTCTCAAGTAAATAATGATAGGACAGAGGAAATGGCCTGAAGTTACACCAGGGGAAGTTTAGATTGGATATTAGGAAGAATTTCTTTACTGGAAGAGTGGTTGGACAGTGGAACAGGCAGCCAGGGAGGTGGTGGAGTCACCATCCCTGGAGGTGTTAAAAAACCGTGTAGATGAGGGAATTCAAGACATACTCGAGTGGGTGATCTTAGAGGTCTTTTCCAATCGTGACAATTCTGTGGTTTTCTGATAAAGAATGGTCTAAAACTGTGTCTTAATGTCTGATTTGTGTTTCTGATAGTCATGGTTGTCTGAGGCGTCTAAGCAAATTCTTGCCCCAAATCTTAGTTGTTATTTGAATCTGTTTCACCAGTATTTTTTTTCTTTCCAGATGAGTTCCATATCTTTACTGTAGCATGGGCTTTTTAATACAACTTTGTTCTGAAGGATCTTTACCTAATAACCCCCTCACCTCCGTGCCTTGCAATTAGCTCCAAGGCCTGAAGTAACACTTCCTGAAAGAACTAGTTGGGTGTGTAATCACAGAATTACAGAATGTTGGGGGTTGGAAGGGACCTCCGAAGATCATTGAGTCCAACTCCCCTGCCAGAGCAGGACCAAAACTAGGGCAGAGCACTCAGAAAGGCATCTAGACAGGTCTTGAAAGTCTCCAGAGAAGGAGACTTCACAGCCTCTCTGGGCAGCCTGTCCCAGGGCTCTGTCACCCTCACAGGAAAGAGGTTCTTCCTCAAGTTTAGGTGGAACTTCTGTAACCGTGTTGCAGAATCACTAGATCAGATTCATTCAGGTAGAGGTCCTTGAAATATCAGTTGCTGTTATTAAATATGTGCTAATTTTAAAACCTGAGACAACTACATGAGTAGTAACTGCATGTGAGTGGAAGCTTGGAGTAAAATGCCCAATATATATCTAAAAATCTTTAAAAGAACTTCTGTACATTTCTGGTTAAGACAACAAGCTTAGTCATAACTGAAAGTTAAGGTGAATGGATGCAAGTGTTCAGTAGGTAGGTTTCTTTAAGAGTTTTCTATTAGCTAAAAATTGCATAATGTCTAGGATACAGATCTGTAAAGGAGTTCAGGGACAGATAAGCTTAAATTTTTCTTTCCTTCTTTAATTATGTGTGTGCAACACCAAATAAGGGTATGGGTTGGATCTTCCTGAAGAAGAATGCATCTGCATGGGCTTGGATTCTGTGTGGATGTAGAGAGCCACAGCTACAAGAAGAGAAGGTGAAAAGGTTCTTACACCTTTTCTTAACTGCCTCTGATTCCCCTAGCACATTGGTATGGCTGTTTTGCTGTTTGTCTTATTTTTTTCCTGTGCACCCACTGAAGGGATCAGTTCATTAACCACTGTGACACATCAATATTTATATTGAAAATATCACTGATATCCTTTTTTTCCAGACACTGGGATTTTTTTTTAAGGATGCTTTCAAGAAGTTTATCGTGACTCAGTGTATTCTGTTGCCAGTGACATCCCTTCTGCTTTACATTATTAAAATAGGGGGAGACTACTTCTTCATCTATGCCTGGCTCTTCACATTAGTTGTTTCCCTGGTAAGTATGAGAATATGCTTGGGTTTCTTCCAAATATTAGCTTAGTTGCATGGCTCAGTGTGCTGATGTTCAAAAACATAACTGGAAGAAAATGGAGAAAGATCTAAATCTCCTGAGAATTTCAGAGTCTACAAACTTCAACAGTGTGCCTTGTTCTCAGTGTACTTGTTCAGGAATTAATAGCTCATGTTAATTGCCCAGTTTCGTGTGATATCTTGTATTTTGACAGTTTAATATGGGATTACCTTCATCAATTGAAAAGTAAACATTCAGAAAGCTTAAGAATAGACACTGGAAATACAGCACTATGTGGTGACAGGTTTTTATTTTTCTTAAATATAGAAAGGGCACAGGGGCAACTGCCAGCAGCTGTTGAATTGCTGACACTCAACAGATTAAGCAGTTGTCTTAGTAGATGAGATGACCCATAGAGAGCCTGGCTACAGATCACACTTCATACAGGACTCTTTATCAAGTGTTTTTTCTGAAATTGTGCCCTTTTTTGTACTTACTCATGCTCCACTTTTAGTACTAAGCACACATTTATATGCCCTGTTTTTAATCTATGTGTTTGCAGGTGCTTGTTACAATCTATGCGGACTATATTGCACCTTTGTTTGATAAATTCATTCCGCTTCCTGAGGGAGAGCTCAAGCAACAAATTGAAATAATGGCAAAGAGCATTGACTTCCCATTGACTAAGGTGTATGTTGTTGAAGGTGAGATTTTTTTTTTCAATAAAAATACTGTAATTTTGAATTTGTGGATTTTTAGCTTTGGTTGTGGATGCTGTAGTAGGGCAGTTGCTTGTATTCCTCAGCTATTATAATACTTGTCACTGTATCATTTTTCTTTTTGTGCCTTGAGGCACAAGTGAAGCTGAATTTACAGTGTTAATTCAGCATCTCCTTAGCATTGCCTTGGCTCTGTGGAATGGAAGTACATGGGATAGTCTGGAATGGAAGCAACAATCAAGATTCCAATTTTAGAACTTTAAACCAGACAGAAAAGGGTTTATTTATCTTTTCTAGTCTCAGTTTAGCATTAATTTTCTTAAAGTTCTTGGTGAAACAGTTTAAAAAGCTATGGAAGATAAAACAACTATTCCTTCTTAAATTGTTGACATGATCTGTTTCTTAGAGTATGGCTGGATGGTCTCATACATTCTACTTGGGCTGTAATTTTTTCAGTTTCTAGTAAAGAATTTATCATCCTCTTTTCTTAGGTCATGGGATGTAAAATGAAGCATGGTAGCTGCCATGTCACATCCTCTCCACTTCATGGTCATGGAGCACTTTACTGCTTGACTTTTCCTCTATTACTCATTTTGCTTCTTTCTGAATTAATGTCAGGAACTTTCTCAAATTTTGTTTTGTTTTTGTGACCCATCTGTGAGGATCAGGGGTGTTTTAATTGCCTTGGTGAAAGCAAGTACGAGATGACATGAAGAGCTGAAATGGCAGAATTTTCCTGTAAGAGAGGGTGATGAAGGCTTTATCTAGCATGGAAGCTGTGGCTTGCAAAACTTTGGACTGTCAAAATCCAGCCAGTGCTCTGCCTCAGTACAGCCAGAAACTACTACTATGGATACACCTGGGCCCGAAGAAACTCCTCTCTTTGCCAGTGTTTTTCTGCACTGTCTTGGCTCTTTCCACTCCAGAAGTGACCTCTGCAAGTCCTTTGATTTCATGGTTCATTCTGTAACAGGCAAATTCTCTACCAACACTTGTTGGAGGAGGAAGTTTTTTGATACACAGATGAAAGAGAATATTGCTGCCCTGACACTGTTCAGATTTCTTCACTGAGAAGGGACTGGATGCTGATGCTTTATACTCTGACTGGCCTCTCTTCCTGTTATTCTGTCTTGGTTTGGTGCTGAAGGTTGCCATGACTATACTATGGGTTGGCTTGCAATGGAACAATGGTCATTTTGTGTTTTAAGGAGTTTATGCAGCTCACATATTTATAGTGAGAGTTGAAAGCAAACACCTTCAACTTGAAGTATCTCAGATTTTGCTGCAAAAGTCAGAGCAATCCACCCTTCTCTCATAGACATCTCTTTCAGTCCTGATGGGGCAACAGTTTTAACAGCTGCTTTGATCCAGATGCCTTTTTAATCACCTGAAACAGCCCATGTTTCTTGGCCCCAAGTATTTTGATAGAAGGAACAGTCCATGATTCACCGTTATCTAGATAAAAGTAGCAGTAAAAAATTGCCTATTTCAATCAAAAATAATTTTGAGGGACTGACTGATATCTGTACTTTGTCTCTTCTTTTTTTGAACAGCTTCATCCAGATCTGTTTCGAATGATCTTGCTGGCACATTGAAAGAAGTCTAAATGTAGTAGACATAAATCCTTTGCCATAAGGGCAGCACATGTTTTATGCAGAACATTCTTTCCACTCTGAACCTGAAATTCAAATAGAAACCGCTTTTCCTCTGGATATTAGATCTTCACCTGACTGCTCTTGTGTTTTTAGTCATTTTAGTGATGACAGGTTACAGATGAAGAAAATTGTTTCTCTAGCAGAGTTAGTAAATTAGATAATTATTACTTGGATAATTTTAAGATGCACTTCAAGCTGCAAACTAATTATATTTAGTTTGTCTATCATTCACTTTGGGACTTAAAGCATTGCTTTGGAATAATCCATTCTATGTAATGTTGCATAGTCTTCAGTGCATGGGATTATTCAGCTCATGGTCTTTGAATTTTCCACATCAGGTTCAAAGCGTTCTTCTCACAGCAATGCTTATTTCTATGGATTCTTCAAAAATAAGAGGATAGTACTCTTTGATACACTCCTGGAAGATTATTCTGCATTGAACAAAGAGCCAGCAGAAGGAGAAGATGGTGAGAATGAAGAGACAAAATCTAAAACCAAAGTGAGTTCCTAATTGTTTTGTATTGTGTTATTTACATTAACTTTATGTTGAGATATTCTCTTGCATTTTCCAAATGCATTTTAGAGGTGTTGAGAGAGATGTTAAAACCAAAAACCTAATGATTTTGACTCCTAATGATGTCCCTGAGCTGCTAATTGGAATTGCTGGGCCTGTGTGAGTGTTGCAGAGAGCACCAGATAGACCACAGAAATCCACAAAGGCTTTAGCAAAACATTGGTTCCCTGCGTGTACAGAATTCCTTGTAATTGTTTGAATAAAGGACCTGTTCAGGGTTTGAAGTTGTGTTCCCTCTGTTGGGACTGCCACACCAAAGCTTCCCTTCAAAGGCAATGCTTTAGACTGTCAGTGTGTCGTTTGTACCTTTTACTACAGGAAAGAATTTGATGCAAGAGGCATGTGCGTGTGTACACATGCAGATCACAGAATCACTGAATATTGGGGGTTGGAAGGGACCTCTTGAAGATCATGGAGTCCAACCCCTTGCCAGAGCAGGACCAAAAAAACTAGGGCAGATTACTCAGAAAGGCATCCAGACAGGTCTTGGAAGTCCCCAGAGAAGGAGACTCCACAAGCTCTCTGGGCAGCCTGTCCCAGGGCTCTGTCACCCTCACAGGAAAGAGGTTCTTCTCATGTTGAGGTGGAACTTCCTGGGCTTGAGTTTGAACCCACTGCCCCTCATCCTGCCACAGGGCACAAGTGACAAGAGGTTGTCCCTGCCTTCTTGAGGCCCAACCTTCATGTAATTATTCTTAATTAGGTCCCCCCTCAGTCTTCTCTCTAGACTGAAAAGCCCCAGGTCTCTCAGCCTCTCCTCATCAGGCAGGTGTTCCAGTCCCTTCATCATCCTTGTAGCTTCTGTTGGACTCTCTCCAGTAAATTCCACACATGCATCGTCCCCCACCCTGGTCAAGACCAGGGTGATGGCCTTTCACTGTCCCTTCCATTGATGTGCAGCTGCACATCAAGAGTCTGCTCTAACAGCTTTTGTGACTTCAGGAGAGTGTAGGGATGGTTAAAATCAATGGCTTCACCAAGGGCAAGTACTGCCTGACCAACCTAGTCAACTATAATGGAGTGACTACATCAGTGGGTAAGGGAAGAGCTATGGATGTAATTTACCTGGACTTCTTGTGAGGTCTTTGAGATGGACCCCCACAACATTCTTCTTTCTGTAATTGCAGAGAGATGGATTTGATGGGTGGACTGTTTGGTGGATAGGAAATTGGCTGGATGGTCACATCCAGAGGGTGGTGGTCAATGGTTAGTGTCCAGACAGAGACTGGTAACAAGTGTACCTCAGGGGTCCATATTGTGACCAGTGCTGCTTAATATCTTGATCAATGACACAGATGGTGGGATTGAGGGCACCCTCAGTGCGTTTGCAGATGACACCAAGCTGGGTGGTGCGGTTGGCACGCCTGGGGGTGGGATGCCATGCAGAGAGACCTGGGCAAGCTTGAAAAGTGGGACCAAGTGAACTTCATGAAGTTCAATAAGGCCAAGTGCAAGGTCGTGCACCTGGGAAGGGGCAGTCCTCATGATCAATACAAGCTGGGGGATGATGTGATAGTGAGCAGCCCTGTAGAATGGGACTTGGGGATACTGGTGGACAAAAGGTTGGGACATGGGCAAACAACATGTGCACTTGCAGCCCAGAAAGCCAAGTGTGTCCTGGGCTGCATCAAAAATAGCACGGCCAGCAGGTCAAGGGGAGGTGATTCTGCCCCTCTCTTCTGCTCTCATGAGACCCCACCTGGAGAAATGTGTCCAGTTCTGGAGTTCCCAACATAACACAGACATGGAGCTGTTGGTGTGGGTCCACAGAAGTGATAAGAGGGCTGGAGCACCTCTCGTATGAAGACAGGCTGAGAGAGCTGGGATCGTTCAGCCTGGAGAAGAGAAGGCTCCTGGGAGAGCTAGTTATGGCCTTTCAGTACTTAAAGGGGACCTATAAGAAAGATGTGGATGAACTTTTTAGCAGGGCCAGTTGCAATACATGGGGTAATGGTTTTAAAGGAAAAGAGGGGAGATTTAGACTAGATATAAGGAGAAATGGTTGGACTCGGATCTTAAAGGTCTTTTCCAACCAGAACAATTCTGTGATTCTATGAAAAAATTTTACAGTGAGGCTGGTGAAACACTGACACAAGTTGCCGAGAGAGGTAGTGGAAGCCCCATTCCTGGAAACCTTCAAGATCAGGTTGGATGGGGCTCAGAGCAACCTGATCTGGTTGAAGCTGTCCCTGCTCACTGCATGAGGGCTAGACTAGATGACCTTTAAAGGTCCCTTCCAACCCAAACTATTCTATGAAAACTGATAAAATACTTTCTGAAGAGCCTGAAGGAGTCATTCTGAGAAGAATTGCCTGGTGCAGCCTAGGATTAGGCCAATGTATAGATTGTTGTTCAGTCCAGCTTCTGTTTCTTGAAACCATGTTGGTGGTAGAATTCTCTTCATCCACAGTTTGGTGTGGCAAACTGCAGAAGAGGAGGGAACATTGAGCTCACCTGCTCATAATGAGTCATAATGAGAATAATTTGTTGAATTTTAACAGGTTCTTCAGCTAGTTCTCAATACCCAAGTCCACTTGCTTGCTTCTGACTTGCTAGGGTATCTTTGAAGGCACAGATGTCCATCAGTTTTATCATAGTATCCCAGACTGGTTTGGGTTGGAAGAGACCTTAAGGATCATCTAAATCCAACCCCCTGCATGGGCAGGGACACCTCCCACCAGCCCAGGTTGCTCCAAGCCCCATCCAACCTGCCCTTGAACATTTCCAGGGATGGGGCAGCCACAGCTTCCGTGGGCAACCTGTTCCAGTGTCTCACCAACCTCCTAGTGAAGAATTTCCTCTTAATGTCTAACCTAAATCTCCCCTCTTCAAGTTTTAAGCCATTACCCCTTGTCTTCTGGCTATGTGAAAGAGGACTTTGCTCTCAATTCTCTTTTGAAAGTCTGTGACTCTCAGTGTCTGAATGTCACTGTAATGTCTTTTTTTGAGTAAACAAACAGGATGAGATCAAGGGATAGTAGGAGAGAGTTTGGAAGGCAAATCTTCCAGCATTCTTCCAGGTTTGCATAGGTGTGTCTGCATACATAGAAATAAGAGAACAGCACCTCATGGTAGAAATCTTGTTGAACTCAAAAGTTTAGTTTTTGAAAGTATTTTCTTGAAAAAGACTCAATAAGAAACTATGTGTGAGTTTCTCTTGGTAGAAAGGAAGAGCATGATCTAGGGAAATTAAGAGACCTAGGAACTAAACTAATAAGTAAGAAATCTGTATTTTATCATACCTGATAGTGCCTCTGCTTTGTTACTTCTTCAGAATAAGAAACAAGGATGTAAAAATGAAGAAGTTCTAGCTGTACTTGGTCATGAATTGGGTCACTGGAAACTGGGTCACACTGTCAAAAATATTATCATCAGCCAGGTAAGTTATGATAAACAGGTGTTTTTTCTAGAGCATTCTCTGATTGCTGTTTGCAAATGCCTGCTTCCAGATCTGTGTGTGTACATCTCCACAGCTCTGCATTGGTTGAATTGTTGGAAAGTTGGATTGATTTTTTTTCTTTGCTGTATCTACAATGAAGATGCACTATCCTTTCTCCCCCACCCCTGCTCTATCTGGTTGGTAGAAGGAATCTAAGAAAGCATGTCTGCTGCCATTTTAATTCATCTCATCAGCTTTTTGAAGTTTGGACACATTTTTTCCTCCTCTGTAACACATCTTGTCTGTTTGAATCTCAGGGCTTTCTCTGAAGGTCTGTTTGAATCTCTGGGCTAGGGATAGGATTGGATGTATCCTGTCTCTCAGCCTGGATTTTTTAGGTGTTTGTCATTGTCTCTAACAAAGCTGTGTGTCTGAAAGTTTCTATCAGTCTTGGAGGGCTGAGAAGGAATGTGATTGAGGATTATGAAATGTGACACAGGAGGGCATTCTTATTTAATTATATTGTATTTTCATACATTGTGCATTTATTATTGGTAGATAAACTTACTGTGCCATTCTTAGTGCATGCCCAAATGAGGGTGGCTGTTGAAGCAGTCCCTAGAGATTGCTCAACCTTGCCTCGGAAGAAAATGAGCCTGATGGTCTGTTTCCTCCTGCATATGCTGCTGGACATTGCACAAGACAAGGGAATTCCTCCCCCAGGTCTCCTACTTAAATTTCTGCTATTTGCCTTCTGTTAAATTACTGCCAACAGCCCTCTATATCTTTGGTGTAGAGCTCATTGCAGGTATCACTCACCCTTCTTTTCTCCAAGTTCCCAGCTTTTTTACTTCTTTTTGTTTTGTTTTGTCAGTTTCTCTTTGCTGCCCTCCTCCCCCTTCTGTAACTCCAGCATGTCTTTCTTGACATGAATGCACCATGCCAGGAATGCTGTTCTGTTGTTTTTTCTAAAGCTATTCACAAGCTTTTCAGGCTGTAAACATCACTGTCAGGCTCCTGCTTAAGAAAATACTTCTCTTTTCCTTTCCACACTGGCTTTTTCTTGGTGAATGCAACTGAACACTTCAATGGGGTCCTTCTTGCTTTCTGCTTGAAGATACCTCCCAACTTCAAACATCAGTGTTAATCCCTGCTATTATGATGCTTTTGTTACTCTGCTAACTCATGTAACTTTTGTCTTTGGATCCCCTTTCTAGATGGATAGATACTAGATATCTAGTATCTAGATACTATTATTTTGCTGCAATATGTAGATTTTTATCTTCAGTTCCAGAAGTTTTCATGAATGCAATGCCTTCTACTTTTTCTGTTCATTGCTTTCTGCCACAACCATCCCTCTTTTTTTTTTCTGTCCTTTGTGTCTCAATAACAAAGAATATTCTGGCACCTTCTACATTACTCTAAAAAGAGCAAAGAGCCACTTGAACTGACTGAAAAGATACTGATCTTCTCTAGAGAACTTGGTGAGGCACAGCTCTGCCTCTGGCCTCTGAAAAGCCAGGCAAGAACAGTGCTTGTACACAGGAGTGCATAGCTTAGATTGAAGTGTAGGTTGTTTTCAGCAATAGAAGTAGGACACAGCGCAGACAAAATGTGTTTGGTTTTAAACTTTTTGGAACCTATGTTTAATTCCAAGGAGATGGATTCTACGTCGTACTCCTCCTTTTCTCTTCCTTCCTCTTCTTGTGTCTTTTCATCTTCCTTTACTAGATGATATTTCTTTGCCCTGACAGAAAATATATTCCATGCAGTCACAGGAAGCAGGTAAAGGCCAGCTGCTTGTTCCTCTTTGTATATTAGTTCTAAAGTAATCTTTTTTTTTGGTAGAATTTCTGTGCAAATCTGTAGCATGAGTAGGCCATGTTTTAGACTCAGATGAAAATCTCATCTTAATCAAGAATGTTGTTTCCTTTCCCTAGATGAATTCCTTCCTCTGCTTCTTCTTGTTTGCGGTGTTAATTGGTCGAAAAGAACTCTTTGCTGCATTTGGTTTCTATGACACCCAGCCTACCCTGATAGGCTTGATGATTATTTTCCAATTCATTTTTTCACCTTACAATGAGGTAAATTGTTTACAAGATACAGATGCTGAAGTATCGTGCTATTTAAATAAAGATTTTATTTTGACTGAGGGGTAAAGTTTGAAGTTTCTGTGGGCTCTATCTGGAATTTAATTTTAATAAGTATTCTTAGTGCTCCATGTTGGGTAAGACTCCCAGTGTCAGGTGTGGCCTGAATAAACCTTAGTGAGATCATTCTACAGACGCAGAGATGTGTGGGTTGTGGGAAGATACAGGAGTATTTTCTGATACTGTACAGATCTTGCAGGCAGCTGAATTTTAAAATATTTGTAATATATTTCTCTCCACAGGTTCTCTCGTTTTGTTTGACTGTGTTAAGCCGACGATTTGAGTTCCAAGCGGATGCATTTGCCAAGGAGCTTGGGAAAGCTAAAGACCTATATTCTGCTTTGATCAAGCTAAACAAAGATAATTTAGGATTCCCTGTTTCTGACTGGCTCTTTTCAATGTGGCATTACTCCCATCCCCCCCTTTTAGAAAGACTTCAGGCCTTGAAAGATGCAAAGCAAGATTGACAGGAATCATTGTTGGTTCACAGATTGTGCTTCCATCCCAGAAGCAAAGTTCAGAGCTGCTTTTAAATTTCTTTTTAAAAATGGATAATGCCAGTCAAGTGCAGTGTTAACAGCACCACAGATATAAGAATCCTGAAACAGGTATTACATTATAAATTACTTTTTTTAACAAAAACAAAACTGTGGAACTTAATTTAGAAAAAGTACTACGTGAAGACCTTCCCCCCACACACACCGGCTTTTATCTCTGTATCACACTGTAAGTCTTGTAAAGGTAGGAAAAAAAAGTATGGACTTCAGAGCACCATTTCTTCAGTTTGTGTATGCCTTGAACATTGCTTTTGATTCTTTCTTACTCTCAGTATTCTGTAAGCCTTCCTAGTCTCAACCCTCTTCACAATGAAGAGGGTTTAAGTGACATGTTTTCTTGCGTATTAATACTTGTACTCACCAGTCACTGTCTTGTGTTTTTAAAAGCTGAATGCAAGCACAGGCCTTTCTCCTGGATTACTGTCTGTTGTAATTGAAAATGCTACTTAACAAAACCTCCTTTCTCTGAAGGGTGGGAAGAAGGATGAATTACAGCTGAGGAAATGTACCATGGCTTCCTTGAAAATGAGCACTAGTCAGTATTAAGTAGCATTATAGTGGGATCAGGCTTCTCCTGTACTGTGCTGCTGGGGGTGTGGAAGGATGTTACAAAGAATCACAACATGTTAGAGAAAAGTGCTAATCCTCTGTTCTTCTACCTTTTGTCTATGAACAGATTGGTTAACAGCTTTTCCATACCTCAGTTCCTCCTTTTTGTTGTGCTTTGCCTAAATATTTTGTATCTGTGGAAGTGTCCAGTTGCTCAGACAGTACATCAGAGCCACGCTTTGATTCTGAAGGGGTTTGTCCTCTACTCCACTGGGAGTTTTCCGTTAAGATGAAATAGCTGTGCTGGAATACTTAGAAAATATTTCTTCTTGTTGTTATGATATAAATAGCCCAAGGCAGTTTGTTCATATATAGGCTAGTGAAGGACAAATGGAATAATTGTGGAAATGGCTTCTGCATTGATTGTCTCATATTTTTCCAACAAAAGCTGGAATTAAATTTACTTTTGTTGAAATAAAGATAAAAATGAACGACAAGTTTGTGTGTGCCATACAAAGACTGAATGCACATATTTCATATCAAAATCAGGTGTTATATCTGCAGTAAATTCAAATGTTCTGCTCATCTCTCTACAAAGACAGAAGTCAACGTAAATTCTTTTTCCAGATGTCAGAGTATTCTCAGAGACTTCACAGTTAGCTTAAATTTGCTTTTCTGATTATAGGGAAAAATGCCTTACAAGATGACAGGCACAGTGATCTCAGGTGCAGCAAGATACCAGGTGTTTCTGGAAGCCCTTTGTGTGCCTTATTGTGTTTATATCCTAGTGAATATGAAGCTGAACTATATATATGGACTTAGGAGACAGTTTTACAAATATGGAGAGCATGTGTTTGTCATGTTAACTGCATTTAATAATGACCCTTAAAAATGAAAGGATTAACTTGAATCTGTCCATTCAGAAGAGTAGATAAAAGTCTAAAGTTTTGAGTTTGAGAAGCTGGCTCTTGTAAACCTATGGAGAACATGTTAAGTGTGCTGTAGGAAAACCATTTGTCTCGCCCCGTGGGTGAAACTTACACTCAAAAATTAATTCTGTGGCTATTTCAGAAATTTGGCTAAACACAAACTAAAGGAGAATAACATAGGATAATGAAAGAAATAATAGTTCCTGTGAAAGCATTAAATCTAGGGAGGACTACATCCATGGATAGAACAGAAGGGGAGAAGCAGGAAGTTGTCTTGTGATCTCTGACCTTCCTCTGAGCTCACGTAGCTCTATGGAATGGAAGATCTCTGGCCAGTTTTGCTGTCTGTCTAACTCAGCCTCCTACGGGGGGGGGTCAGAGATCTCCTGGTAGCCCCTGAGCCGGCAGAGTAAAGACGGGACCTTGGAGTCTTGTCAGTAACACAAACACTCCAGTGTTACCGCTGCACTGGCTGGAAAACTTACTGCTAGTTAAAAGAGCTCACTGAGGGAAAAAAATAATCAGTAAAAAGAAAGTTGTTCATCCTGGCTCAAAGCAGGACACTGGACTACACGTGTAGGCAAGGAAACTGGAAGAGATGCATGCAGAGGTCAGTTTGATGGTGTGAGAGTGAGTTGACGTTCATTGGCTCAGCTTGGTAAAATGATCTAAAGGCTGCGCTTGGAAGGCGCGCGGGACACACCCGGCAAGGAGCTCTGCCGCGCAGGGTTTGCCCGGGATGAAATTCACCTGTGAACTCAAGGCAGCCGCTGCACCTGCAGAACAGCCGGGGCGGCAGGGACCGCGGCAGCTCCCGCGGCCTCCGCCGGGGCCGGTCCGGGGGGTCCCTGCCCCCCGGGCTGGGGGCGGCCCCGGCAGCAGGAGGTGGCGCGCGGGTGTGACGTCAGAGGAGGTGACGTCAGGAGGGGTGACGTTACAGGAGGTGACGTCAGGAGGTGCCGCGGCCTCCTTTGTGCGGCGGGCCGGGGCGATGCTGTCGGGGGGCAAGAAGGCCGCGGAGGCGGCGGCGGGCGGCGAGGGCGGCCCTGAGGCGCCGGTGCCTCCTCCCGCCGCCGCGGGGGCCCTGGGCTCCTCTGCCGAGGGCGGCGGCGCCGCGGAGCGCACCCCCCGCAAGAAGGAGCCGCCGCGGGCCTCCCCCCCGGGCAGCCTGTCTGAGCCGGCGGCGGCCGGAGCTGCCCCTGCGCCCGGCGCCGAAACCACGGGCATCGCCGAGACCCCCGAGGGCCGCAGGACCAGCCGCCGCAAGCGGGCCAAAGTAGGTGGGGGCGCTGGGGCTGCGGGCCCGGCCCGGAGCGCGGCCGGAGTGCGGGGTTTGGCGGGCGCCGCGGGCGGGACGTGCTTGGGCCGCGGCCCGGGGGGGGCGGGCGCTGGGCCGAGCGGGCCTGGCGTGGCCGGGCCTCCCTGGGCGGCCATGGGGTCGGGAATGCGGGGGCTGCCCCGGAGCGAGGCCTCCCGGGCGGACATGCAGGCGTGCGGGAAGCTCATGCGGTGTAAGGTCTCGTCTGGTTACAGCTCACTTTCATAAGGTGTGGGGAGGACTCGTGCACTTTCACAAAGGAAAGCAGCCTGCAACTGTCGCTAGAATTCTGTAGGGCTTCCTGGTCAGATATCAAGCAGTAAAAGTATAAACACTCTAGCATTGTATCAGAGTTCTTATTAACTTAGATTTTCATGAGCATATTTATGTTGCTACTAGGGGTTTATGGATGCAGCTTCTTTTGAGGCTGGGATGATGCTGGTGTTGCAGGATTATAAAGGTGATAGCCACACTTCATCCACTGTTCTTCACTATCCCTTAGTTGGTGTTGGAGACCTGAGCCAATGCTGTGTTAAGGGTGAGATTGTGCAATGAAATCTAAAGGCCATAAAACAGCTTCCAGTAATTTGGGCCTGTGGTATGTTATTCTCCTGTGTTATTCTGAATATTTGAGGATGTTATTATTTTTTTTTTAAGAAACTTTGTCTTGAAAACCTGGTTGCTGAAGACCTTGGAGATCTTAGCTGTGTGTGTTTGATGTGGAAGCTGATACTACTTTGATGAGAACTGAAGCTGTGATACTGAATGTCTTGCTCTTCAGAGCTCATAAGTGATGTGATAGCTGGGCCTGTACCTTCCAAATAGAAACTGTTGAGAAGATCAGTTTGGTGCATCTTTTAAAATGAAGGAGGATAGATGTAGATTGGACATAAGGAAGAAATTTTTAACAATGAGGATGGTGGGACAGTGGAACAGGTTGACCAAAGAAGCTGTGGCTGCCCTGTCCCTGGAAATGTTCAAGGCCAAGTTGGATGGGGCTTGGAGCAACTTGGCCTAGCAAAAGGCATACCTGCCCATGGCACGGGGATTGGCTTTAAAAGTGCCTTCCAGCCCAACTATTCTGTGATCTTCAGAGGCAGCATACCTGGGTTTCTCTTGCTTTACAGTAGCTTGTTAAGAAATACGAGTTAATGCACTGTGTGGGTTGTATTTCAGTGATGTTTCTCTGCATTGGTAATACCCATTTGTTAAGAGTATTAATCTCTCTTAGCACAGCACATCCTGACGATGGCTTCAGCATGAGTTCACCTTACTGCAAATGTTTCTGGTGTGAGCTCAGTTGGGGAGCGTATCCAGGTTAAGAATAAACCTAGGAAAAAGTTTAGGTTTTTATTGGACTTGTTTGTTCTCTGAACGTTGTGTGAGCTCAGGGAGGATGGGATTGTTCAGAGGGCCTTAGGGCAGGGCTAGTTTGTGTTGGTTTCAAATACCTGTGATCTTCTAAGTATGATGTGAGTTAATTGTAGCTTGTGTCAGAGTTCACAAAAGATCCTGGTGGTGCAGCATTACCGAACAGTGAGAAAAACTGAATGTTATGGATGGGAAATAATGTAAATATTTGAAAAAAGCATATCGTGGAGCATCTTATTGTTTTACTGAACTTAGGCTTTCCTATACTCAGGCTTCCCAGTGCTAATTTGAATCGTGACCATTATTGCCCTTCCTAAAAGACCAAACTTTGACTGTGAAAGACTTGTCATTCTTTTGGTGGGAAATGCAGTTGTTTTTGCCATCCCATGGCAGAATCTGACCTGTAGAATGTTAGAGGTCCACTAGCTGCTTTTTTTTTTTTTTTTTTTTTTTTCCCATGGCTGCATATTGTGAGAAGTGCTTTTTTCTTTTCCAACAGGTAGGGAATTTCAATAATAGCATACAAAGCTTTCTTATTTTAGAAAAAGACCCTTGGTTTAATAAACAGTAAGAGATGCATCCCTTCTAGGTTATTTCTTGGTGTTTCCGTGTTTCTTTATGTTGGAGTGAGTATTTTTAACTGGTAATATTATTTATTTTTACCAGAGAACAGAACAAAGATACATGGCAATAAAGATTTCTTATTTTTGGTGTTGTGTTGAGTCAGTAGTGTGACCATCTGGGAGAGGAGGCAAATGTGATCCTCTGTACCAGGGCAAGATTTCCAAGGAATCAGGAGACTGTCTGTGCAACATATGTCCCTGTACAGGACATGAGTGGGTTTTATTCAGGAATTCTTGTGTACAGTTCTGGTCACCCATGTTTGTCACTTAGTTTACTGTTGGAACAAATGACTGGGGCAACAGGAACATACCAGAGCACAGAAAGTTCAAGGTAAATGTAAAGAAAAACTTCTTTACTCTGAGGGTAGGGAACCAGAACCAGCTGCCCAGAGAGAGTGTGGAGTCTCCTTCTCTGGAGACATTCCAAACTCATCCGGTTGTGTTCTCTGTGATCTACTGTAGGTGATTCTCCTCTAGCAGGCTGATTGGGCTAGGTGATCTTCAGAGGTGCCTTCCAACTCCAACCACTCTGTGATTCTGTGACTGGATGCAGAGGCAATTTGATATTCCCCAAGTTTAACAGGGAGGTGAAAAAAAGAAAACTAGAGGGGTTAAAGGGTGATAATAACAAATACACATAAACTGGGCTTGATATGAGTAGAAAGTTTCTACTGTTGGACAGTTGGGTGCTGAAGACCTTTTTTAGCAGAGGTGAAAACACATGCACCTTGTTAAGCTGTTGGATAATTTTATAACATGATAGCTGGGATAAGACTCTGGACAAGGTAACTCAGGCCACTTACTTTGAGCTGGATGCAGTCTTGTTGCTTGCAATGTTTGTTTTAGTAGTGAGATTGAAAGACCTCTTCAGTTTGTTCATTCTCTGTTCTGTTTTTACAGGTGGAGTATAGAGAGATGGATGAGAGTCTTGCAAACCTGTCAGAAGATGAGTATTACTCTGAAGAAGAGAGAAATGCTAAAGCTGAGAAAGAGAAAAAACTACCACCGCCACCTCCACCAGTTCCTGCAGAAGAAGAGAATGAAAGTGAGCCAGAGGAGCCATCTGGTGAGTAGAGACCTTCTCTTCTGACACCACTTACCTGTTTAATATCAGGGTCCAGTGCAGCATTGTGAATGCTGCATCTGACTTTGATCTGGTTTTGAATTATTGTTCTGGAGTGTTTTCTTTGATGGCCCCATATGTGGAAGGAGGGCAAAAATGCAGAATAGTAGCCTGATAAAGATGGAAATATGCACCATCTAATTCCAAACTAACCCAAGCCTCTCATACTAGATTCTTGTGATCCTAATTGTCTCGTCTTTGGAAACTTACTGATCAGAATAGCCTCTTTGGCACTTAGCTGCCACACCTGCTCAGGTACCGACATTCACTTGTTCCTCTGAGAGAAAAGAGGTTAGATTTAGGGGAGTTGCTATGAAGGAGAACAGATTTAATCTACAATGATTCCTGTGGCTGTAAACTATGACTGTAAACTGAAGTCTTGGTTGGACTGGTTGCTTAAACCTCAGTGCTTTTCCTCATTACCTTTGGCAGAGTTGGACAGCTTCACTTTTACATTGGAAGGTTCTTTGTTCAGGAACCAGCTTTTGAAAATGACAAGATTAGCAGTACCCTGTCCATTCTTTACCTCTGCTGTGTATACAGCTGCCACTCTTAGGTCTGGTGTTGGTGTATCACTGCTATTTACACAATCATGCTGTTGCAGAGTTCAGCTGTCAGAGAGTTTTCATGAGATGTATTGTGTGCTAGTTGGTTTTAGACAATAGCCAAAATCTAGTAGTCAGGCTTTTGCTGATTCATCACTGATGTGAATAATTGTTAGTGTTCAGTTCTACTGCTCTTAATTGGCTTCTGTTTGGCTGGCAGATCTGAGAATGTAGATAACAGTACTGATGTCAGTTTGGGGATACTTCAGTTTCAGAAAATATATTAAAAGCCATAGTTGTGTTTTATCTCTTAGGATTTGCCCCTCTAGTATCTCTTTAGTTGTGGCTGTTGACTCTTGATTTGATACAGGAATACTGCAGCTCATACACTTGACTGAAATATTTGCAATTGCAAAAATCTTCCCTGCCCCCTGTTTGTAGCTGATTTATCGAAAATGGACTTGTAATGGGTGCAATTAAGCAAGTAACTTAAGTTTACTACTTAGTTTACCTTAGACTTTGGGTTTCATCCTTGAGACCTCTTTTTGATATTTCTTAGATGCCGTTTTGTGCCCCTAAGAAAGATTACTGAAAAAGTGTGAGGCACAGTCAGTTAAGTACAGTGTTTTATCCCATGAAGGAAGAAATGTGTAAGATAGGCAGTGATGTACTCATGCTGTTCTATAAACACAACAGTCTGTTAAGCAGTTATTCTGCAAGCACTATATTTAGTCATCTAAATACAACCAATTTTAAAACAGGTTCTATCTAACTGCCTAGAAAAAAGAATTCATGTCATCATATCCTTTCTCCATTCCTAGAAAATCTGTGCTAGGCATGAAGCAGTGAAGGTGGAAGATGACAGATTTTCAGTTGTCATTCCATAGCTAGTCTTGCTGTATTTTTAAAGGCTTCTGAAATTATATACATTAGAGGATCTCTGTCTTTATTAATGCGGACATCAAGAACATCAGACCATCTTATGCTGGCTGTTAAAAGGCATTGAAACTTTTAATTCAAACAACCATTAGCAGGAAGAGGCAAGGAGTCTGCTGTGTATTGAAGCACTGTTGATAACTGAGGTCTTCTCTCTCTATCATTTTGAAGCAAAAATGTAAGAAATGTAAGAAATATTAAATAGGGCAGCAATACTAGAACAGGATTGCATATTGAAAAATGAACTAACTATAAAAAGTTAGTTTGTGTGTTAATGTTAATTTTGTCTCATTGCAGACCGTAATAGTTTCCTTTTATGTTTAAAACCTGCAGAAATGCAGGTAATGCAGCAGAGGTGTAAAGCTGCCATGTTATAGGTTATGACCTTTTGTGTTGAAAAGCCTAATTGTGCACACTTCAAAATGTAACAGTGACAGTAGATGGTATTTCATTACACTGTCCTGTCAGACAGTTTACAGTATAAGGAGGTTAAGTATCACACTTACGTGACAGTGAAATACTTGGTCTTTGGGGTAGGTTCTGTTAATGTGTTCGGCTGTGGGGAATTCCAGAAGTTTAGGCTATGCAGATTGCTATAGTCTAGGTTTGCAAGATTGACTGCATATTACTGCAGAACAATTTTTAAAGGTGGAACAGTATTATTAATACAATTTCCTTAAAGTATCTCTCCTTTTTTTTTATTTGAGAAATATTATTTGGTATCAGAAAGCTTCCAAACTCAACATTCAATGCTGAATGACATTTGTGTGCTTGTTTGCCAGTACCCTTTTAGAAATTAAGGAGCTTGCTGTTTTTGTTTTTCTCCTCTGAAGATCCTTTTTGTTTGCCCTCACCAAATTGGATTATTGTTTTTATAGCTTCCTGAAGATTTTCTTCACCAGGTCCTGTCTTTTTAGTTTTGTTAGTATTCTAACTTTGTGGTAATCATACGTTTCTGGCTTCTGTTTTCCAAGTAAGTTTGAGACTGAATATGATCCTGATTAACGTCAAGTGAATTGTCAAATTTAGTGATGCCCTGTCTCTTTCATCTGACTTGTCTGTTTTCCTAATTAAATGTCACTACTCAGTGGTCATCGTATGCTGCTATTCTTTATTTGTAGGCAGTAGATGATCGTATTAAGTGGACTCCTTTGTAGACCTTCCTGTTTGTAGTACAGCTCATGGTCTGTTCTTCTGTTGCATTGAGCCTTTCAGCACCAGTTGTGGGCAGCTGTAATAATGTGATGTTCACATGTACCAACAGTTTGCTTGCTGCTTTGCTCCTTTGCGGCTGGAACATGACTTCCTTACAGGCCAAGAGAGGAGATCTGCACTAGCAGGCCTTGTTTTTTGCACATCTGTGCTCTGGGGAGAGTTCAGAATTGTGTCCAAGCAAGTGGTAATAGTGATGCGCTTTTTTTTTTCTTTTTTCTTTTTTTGACCTAACATTGAAAATGGTTTAACTGGTATTAACAGGAGAGGAAAATACTGATTTCTTTTTGTGAGTAAACCAGAAGCATTTCTGTCCCCTCTACTCACTTCCAGTGCTGACTCAGGGACAGTGAATTGCCACAGGCTGATGTCAGTATCTTTTAGATTTCTTGATATACTGAAGGCACAAATGGAACTTTTCCTGCAAATTAATGGCTTATGCTGGAGTGTAAATATTAATGTTAGAGTTGTGTGAGTCTCTCCCAGCATGGAAGCAGTTCTTACAATGTTCCCATCAAAATGAAGTATGTAACAGTGTAGATGAAATTAGTGTTTCTCTTTTGCTGTCACATATGCATTAGTTCATAGAATCCTGACTTTGGGATTTCTGAGGTCTCTCAAAATGCCATGATTTGTCATGGCCTCTCTTGTGAGTTTCTGAACTTCCCTGCTGTTATACTGATTATGTGAAGGTACTGCTTCTCTGCTGTAACCAAGTGAAAATGTCTGTCTTGTTTCACATCTGTAGATGTGTAAAGTTACAGCATTCCAGATGTTAATCCAGGTTATTGAAGTATGAAAACATTTTATTTACTTTGTGTCTTGCTATAGGGGTTAAATTTGTTCAGATGAAATTCTTCTAAGTTAGAGCCTCGAATTACATTGTGGTAAAGTTGTCCACCCAATAATTCCAAACTCTGAAATGTAATCTTAACAATTGTGTGTTCAGCCTCAGGTTAAACCTTATTTTTGCGTGTTTGGAGATAACACCTTATGTAGTTGTGCTTTAGGAGGTGACTGTTTCATTTGCTAACTTGACCTCAGCAGTTTGTTTCTGAGGTAGCTTGTTTGGACTTCAGAGAACACTCAATTTGCTGGTTATTGAAGCTCTTGGTGTGAAGGAGTCTTGGTACGGGACTGTACCATCTCTGTATTGTCCCATAGCTTCCCACACTCTGGAGGTGACAAGACTTAAGGCAAACATCTGACTGTAGAAGAATATCCTTTAGGAGCTAGACTTGGAGCTATCATCTCCTCTGAAGATCTATGTGAGGTGACCTGTACTAACTTTGTTCCTGCAGACATCAGAGCTGTACTTGACTCTCTTCTAGAAAGGCACTTTTCCTGGTTGTGTTGTAGTCCTCTCAAAGCTGCTATTTAGGAATTAAATGCAGGATAAAGTAATTTTGAGACTTCTTCAGATCCTTCAGATTAATTCTTTGCCTTTCCTTGTGGTTCCAGCCCTGGATACATTGAAAGACCTACAGTGCTTGGTATTGATCACGTTACTGATCAATGGTCTTGACGTGTACTTGTCTTCAAAGGTGATCTTAGTGTGTTAGAACATTGTTGGTGTATTAAGGGTGCTGAAGCCAAAGTAAGTGGCTGAGCATTTCCAAAAAATGTTCTGTTCTCATGCTTAAAGGAAGGATTTATGGGGGGGAGCGGGGGGGGAGAATAATAGGCTCTGTGGGAAACTCTTGAAAATAAGTGGCTTTTCAGACTGTTTCAAACTATCCCTTTGCATATGGGGAGACTAGGGAGTATCAAGGGCAAGATTATACATTTCTTATGGTTTGAGATCCATAGAATCTGATGGTATCCATAGTATCTGATACTATCCATCCACCTGATCTTGGCAGTAAGAAATATATTAGTATTCAAATCTTAGCCGTTAAAGTTGATCTTAAGTATTTAGGCATCAGGAATGCTACGTATTGTGCACTATGAGATTTCCTTTAAAGGCTGATGTAAAGCATTCCAGTAACATGGATAACACTTCAGAATATCACAGAGTTTGGTGCCCTGAACCTAGATTCCAGAAGATGGGATTCTCAGAAAATTGGTTTAGTTAGTTGGTGAAATTTAATACCTAAAACGCCAACTGCCGGGCCTTTTGTCCAGTATGGTTTAACTTATGGAGTAAGGTCCCTGAGTTCTCCTCTTTCCTTCCACAGGGCAAGCAGGAGGACTTCAAGACGACAATTCTGGAGGGTATGGAGACGGCCAAGCATCAGGTGAGGGTGGCGTTTGATGCTTGCCACATAGTAGCAAGAGCCGCCAGTTAGGGTTGATGCTTGTAAGTGCGCATGGGTGTGGCTGTCCAGAATTTAGCAAGAGGTACAGGAGTTGTTTACCCACCTGTTAAAAAAGTGAGGAGTATTTTCAAGTTTCAGTTGAGGGCTATTCCAGCTGTGGGAAAGGACACTGACTTATGTTGAAATGCCTCAGGCCGATCTCTCATCCCTCCACTCCTCTCTGTGTTTAGAGGAGTCCAAACATACAAAAAGATAGCTCTTACCTAGCCAGTTTCTACCACTTAGAATGACACAGAAAGCCCTGGGCTTCAGCACGGTAGACCTTTTTTTCTAATTTGGTGAAGGAACATAGCATGGAGTACCTTTTTGCTCCTTTGTTTTTGTGTGGGGTTTTTTTTTTCTTTTGAAAGGGTTTGTTTCAGCTGTGTATCAATGGGTAGCCCAGGAGATTTATCTGTTGGGGAGATTCATAGTCTGCTGCTCAGTAGACTGGATTTGGAATGGCATTTGCCATTGGACCTGATGCTTGCAGTATTCATTTACTGTTTAATTCACAAAATTGGTGTCTGTACTCTTAAGTACTGCTTAAGTGCTACTGAAAATCTTCCTCCAACTCTGCCACTTTTATTCTCACTTGAGGACTGAGGATTAGAGTTTTCAGCAAAGGAGTCAAAGGCTCCAGAACCTAATCTGTACCTACAAGTTGCTCTTTTTAAAGCACATACAACTTGAAGATACTCATATGAGGGAGTGCGTCCTTGCTGTTCTGAAAAAAGGAGCATAGTTATATGTTTTGGATCTTAACACTTGCACAGAATTTCCGTCTATTATACATCATGGCCCTAGGGATGTATTACCTATCTCATTTTTTGGCTGGCATTGGCTACTTGGAAGTTCTGCATGTTTTGCATTTTAGATATATGCTGAGAGTATGCTTTAGCATTTTTGTGATTCAGCAGCCAAATAACTTTCCTTTAGAGTGTTTTTTTATCTGCAGATATTTCAGTAAGTCTTTTAAGTGAGCAGCATCCCTCAAGATTTCTTCTGTGGTGAAGAAGACAGCATATTAGTTGCTGATGCTGAATGTCAGGAAGTGGCAAGTGTGTGTGTGAAAAGATAAGAATCCAGTCTAGGCTGAACCATACCAGTCCTTAAAGAGCTGTCTGCCCCAAGGAAACCATGTGTAGTTCTAAACTGGTACTCACTTTTACGTGTTGCTTTGATGAAACACAAGCAGTAAGGGTGTGGGATGGGGATGATTTAATCAGCCTAAAGCTGATTAACTTGGAGCTGTGTAGTTACAAAAGTCAGTTCAAGGACATTTTGTTTGTACAAGATCTTCTGGTGGTAGGGCCAAATAAAACAGTATCTTTATATTCATAGCTAATAATAAGTTGGCTTTTTCTAAATTCTTCTGTCGAACCCTGTTGTGTTTGGGTTTTTTGGGTTTTTTTTCCTAAATCCCAGTGCTCATCCAGAGCTGTTAGTTTCAAAGTTCAGGTATTATGATAGAAGACATGTAGCCTTAAAAAAAAACAACCCAGTAATTCTTTCCAAGGCTGTTAGGAGTGTCAGCTCTCTGTCTTCTCAATTTTGAAGAAATAAATCACAAAGCTTTTCAAGAAAGCGGTGAGTTACCTTCAACCTGCATATCTGAGTTTCCTGGCAAGTGAACACTGCCTGACAGTCCACACTTTTTAGCAAATGCCTGGAGAAGGCTCACTCATTTTAGCATAAGCGTGGGAGAGGTAGACAGGTTCAGCATTACAAATCTTTAACTGACCATTCTCTGAAAATGGCCAGTTTTTTGATTGAGCTGAGCTTTTTGATAACTTGATGATCTAGAACCTTAATTAATATTTGTTAATATTAATCAAGTACCAAATATTAATCAAGATAATTGGTTTTTTGAGTTGATTTACATGCAGTTTTTGGAGCTCATTCTACATTCACGTGTAGATGTTTTCACAGCTGGTCCAGTGTTAAACTGGAGGACAACAAAAGGGCTGGGGGATGTTTACAATTAGAGAAGCTGAAGCTCTAGAAGAGCTCAGGTTTATATTCCTTAGCTGAATACTAGTGTCAAGAAGTGTTGAAGGTGTGTAAACTTTTCCTATTGTTAATTTCGTTTTACTTTCTTGCAGTGCTCTGTATCTTCTGTTCCTAATTTCCTCATGTTGTAAAATTCCTGTAAATTATTATAGACAGTTTTCTTTACCTTGAGTCAGCATGCAGTTAGTTCTTCTAATCTTGGCTTGTGAATGAGTTTTGTTAGAGTCACAACTGTTTCCTCACATTTTTTTCTCCATCTTTGGGATGTAAAAATACTTGGAAGTTAAAGGTGTGTGTGGTTGCACCAGAATTGAAAGAAAACAATTCTTGTCCCCAGTACAGTGACATGTGTCCCTCTGCTTCAGACTTTCACAGTGGCTTTCGTTTGTGTAACACTCTGCAAGCTTACATTTTCTTTGGTATTTATTAAAATCTTTTGAACTATTCTAGTTTCAGTGAATTATCTTAAACTTATTCCATTATTATTTTTTCCCCTGTGGAATGTATTGGCTTATCTTTCTAGACTGAATGTTCTCTTCTCTGTCTGTCTGATCTTGAGTCATTTTGTAGGGCATAGAAGATTTATTTTGTTCTTGCTGTATTTCATATCTGAGTGCTTCATTATGTTCAATGTGCCTGCAGGATTCTCCTTCTGCACTCTACTTGTGCTATAGCACTTTATGTGGCTGTGTCTTCACTTGTAACTTGATATATCAAATTTATAATAACTTTTATGCATGTAACTTTGTATAAAAGTGTAACTGTGTATATAGTATAACATTCAAATTAGGTTGAGGAATGTAGGCTACATGACTGTATTATTATTTCATTGCCAGAGTTTGATTTGATAGAAGCCATTATGAATTAAGTCTTTCCATAGAGAGCACGTCGCCTGTATGTGTTCAAATTAGTCTTTTATATGTGGAACATTTAAAAGGAAAAGTCAGAAATCTGTAGTGGCTGAGTGTAAACTGTACTTGGAGAGTACACCGTAAAAGTCTAGATAGGATTGTATTTCATTGCACTACCTGTTATGGATATATAAAATATACAAAAGGAGAGGTCAAGGTGGATTCCTGTAACTTGAGGAGTTCATTGTAAACTGAACCTAGAAAAGCAGGTGAGAGAGAACTGTAGGCATTGTGCTTCTATCTTACAGATCTCTTACCTTGAGCAGGATCCAAAATGTTTTTCATATTCTGGTAGAAACTGGAAACCATAATGAGGGACAGCATCTAAACCAGTTGTGATTTATTGATACTATATTTTGTATCTTTGTTATATAAAATATTACATATGTTACACTGATATGTGCTCTTGCCCCTTTACTTTTCAAGGTTTTTTTGCTGTTTTGTTTTTTCCCCTGTAGGAGAGCTTTTTCATTAACCCTAGATGATCCCTGTAATTCAAAGAGCTGTTGACTTGGGAACCTACATGTCTTGCAGAAAGGACTAATTGAAAGTATGACATGAAACTGGTCACCATAGAACTTCAAGGCTAGGTGCACTGGCTAGGAAGGGTAGTGTAAAAATACTTCCTTAGCAGTTCCTTTTGCAGTGCCTCTAGACAACTTGTCTTTTTGTTGTAGGTGTGGAGGGTGCAGCTTTCCAGAGTAGACTTCCACATGACCGCATGACATCTCAAGAAGCTGCCTGCTTCCCTGATATAATCAGTGGGCCACAGCAGACTCAGAAGGTGTTTCTGTACATCAGGAACCGAACAGTAAGTTTATTGTGAAAGTATTGATGAAAGAAGGGTAGTGCATTTGTGTACCTTGCAAAGACTTTGACAGTTACTGAGTCTAACAGTTGGTAAATATTTAGTTGGTTTGTTTTTGAGGTGGTGCAGTTTCATTTCTGACATCCTATCATGTAAGTTGCTAAGAAAGCTGTTATCCGTGTTTTGATGGAGGCAATGCTGGGAGGCAACATAAAGAATGTTTAGTATATTTACACTATCCAAAACAGCTATCAAAACTACATGATTCAGTTAATACAGCTGTTAAAAAGAAAATAAACAGAAAGCTGGTATGAATGTCCTAGTACTTGATCTCAGCTTAAATATTCAGTCAAATACATTGTTGCTTCAAACAAGGCAAACCCCTCAGCTTTTTTTTCTACTTTGGTTAGCATTCGTTTGTTGTAATACTGAATCATCAAGCCAGGCAAGTGGTTTATTCTAAGAAGAAAATAGTTACTGTGCTAGCTTTGATTTCATAAAAGAATTTGTAAAACTGAATAAAGGAAACTCTGCTGTTGCATGTTTGTAGCATTTTTGCCCAATTCAAAACTTGCATGAAATTTAAAGTATAGAAAGAAGAGGCAATATTTAAATAATTCACTAGAGAGTGATATTTCAAGTAACAAATGGAATAAAGAATTGAATGAATCACCTGGTAAGTAAAAACGTATTTTGGAAGGATGACAGTAGCTTTTATAAAGGACAGTTACCCTTTACAGCCCATCTGAGTTCTTCAAAGTTCATCAGAAAGTGAACAAAGGAGATGCACTTAATGCGCTCTACCAACAAACCCCTAACCAACCAATGAAAAAACCTGCCATGAAACAGTAAAATCTCATGCTAAATTCCTGTGCAGGGCAGTTGTGGTTTAAAGCCTTTAAAGTCTTTTAAAGCAGGCACTGTCTTGTGTATCCATAGTCTGAAAGTCAGAGCTTGTAAAGAAGTGGTAATTTGCTGCTCATACTAAATTACTTTGGGAAGTAAAATGAGGACTACAAAAGATGAAGACTCTTATACTGTGTGATAAAATAGAGTAAATTAATTTAAAAGTAAGCTAATGTGAATAATGGAAGTAATTGTATGCAAACATAGAGATATATATATTAAAATACAGATCATGGGCTTTGCATTCTTCCAGCTGAGAGCAGAATCTTAGTATTATGGTATGTAGTACTACCAAATGGTTAGTTCCACACGTGGAAATTTTCAGAAGGAATACCGTTAAATACTTGGGAAACAAATAGAATGGACTTTGCTAAAGATGAAATTGACCTCAAGTAACCTCCCAAATTATATGGTAATTCTTTCTTAATTTTTCCTATTCATTATACTTGTATGATTTCCACTTTAATTTTGTATCTTTGCGGAGCTGTGAAATAGTGCAATTTTAGAGAAATACCCAAATAAATTACTAATTCAGGAGTGTAAAATGGTGTAGAGATGGATGACCTAGATCTATTAACTGTTGTTAAGGAAGGAGGTGTTACCTTGGGAAAACAGTTGAAGCCAGTTAAAGCCAGGTTGGATGGAGCTCTGAGCAGCCTGATCTAGTGGGAGGTGTCCCTGCCCATGCAGGGGGGTTGGAACTCGATGATCTTTAAGGTCCCTTCCAACTAACCATTCTATGAAAACAGTTGAAATTCTATTATTCTGTGGCTCTTTTTTTTTTCCTAGCATTATGTGACCTAATTAATATTTCACAGGCAGCTCTTCCTGCTCGAGTTTTGAGCTGGGACTGACTTCCAAATGTTCTTTTTTGTGTATACATGGCCAGTGTAGTCCATGGTAGCATTAATCATGGATTATTAAAAGTGTGAGATAAATAGACTTCATAAGATGACAAGTACTTCCATAGATTTTCCAAAAATAGTGGCTAATTTGATGCCCAAAAGGCTGGCTAATGTTGCAGTCCCAATTAAAACATCACACATACCACACTTGCCAAGCAGGTGGAAGGAGGACATTCTGGCACTTCCATTTTGTAGCTTTTGTTCTTCCAGTGTGTGTTTTATTGTAGGAGTGATGAGGAGATTGCTAGCTTGATGCATTTCCACTTACCTGAAATGGTGTAGGAAGTTAAAATCAATTACATCTCAACACTGGAAGGTGAAGTTCAGTGTGGCTTGGATAGCACTGCTGACATCCAGCTCCTT
Organism: Apus apus; assembly: GCF_020740795.1. Classification (NCBI taxonomy): domain Eukaryota; kingdom Metazoa; phylum Chordata; class Aves; order Apodiformes; family Apodidae; genus Apus; species Apus apus. The sequence goes on from NC_067302.1 coordinate 155,791, forward strand.
AGAGGGCTTTTGTCTGCTAACAGTATTTGGTAACAAACAGACACATGGAAAAGAACTCTTTTGTATTGCTTAATATAATGTGAATTACTCTTTGTTTAAATACAGCTGCAGCTCTGGTTGGATAACCCGAAGATTCAGTTGACATTTGAGGCCACTATCCAACAATTAGAGGCACCTTATAATAGTAAGTCAAGTCTTCTACTACCAAAGCCATAATGCTTGTGTCATTGCTTTTCTTTTCTAGTTTTGGTTGGGGAAGAGTTTCTCAGAATTAAGAGAGGACTTCAGATGGGTCCTTGTTAGTGGAGCTCCATGGGCACTCATGCACAAAGCTCATGTTTCAGGATTGTTAGAGTTCATTTGTCTGGTAAAGAAATATATCCTTAGGAGCATTCCAAAAAGCTGGTAAAAAGATATGTTGTTAAAGCAGCCTACCTGCAAACGAATTCACATGCAGCTTTTAGTGCTTCATGGTGATATGCAGCTGTGAGATGGTCTTAATGATAAGATTTCTGGGAAGCATTGACAAGTTGCGTAGGACTTGAATGGATGGGCCATGGTGAAAGAAGGCAGTAAAAGAACAAGAAGTTGCTGCTTGCAAATGTAGGCCTTTCCATTCTTCTCAAAAAAGATCTCAGCCAACTGAAAAAAGAGTGTAGGGAAGCCACAAAGAAAGAAGAAGATAATTCTGAATTTAATGTGGACACACCGTGAAGTATTGCAAACTACTGAGTTATTGTGTTTATGAAAACTGCAGATGAGGCAGCAGTGTGCCCTGGCACCAGGAGGGCCAGCCCTGTCCTGGTGTGCATTGAGCAGAGCGTTGCCAACGGGTCCAGGGAGGGGATTGTCCCACTCTGCTCTGGTGCAGCCTCACCTGGAGCACTGCCTGCTGGGTTGGGCATCACAAAAAGGACATCAAGCTATTGGAGAGTGTTCAGAGGAGAACCACGAGGATGGGGAGGTGTCTGGATGGGATGCTGAGGTCACTTTGATTGTTCAGCCTGGAGAAGAGGAGGCTGAGGGGTGACCTCATTGCAGTCTGTGGTTCCTCACCAGGGGAAGAGATGGGGCAGGCCCTGATCTCTTCACTGCTGTGACCAGTGACAGGACTGGGGGAAATGGCAGGAAGCTGCATCAGGAGAGGTTTAGGTTGGATATCAGGAAAAGATTTTTCACTCAGAGAGTGGTTGAGCACTGAAACAAACTCCCCGGGGCAGTGGTCACAGCACCAACCTGCCTGCGTTCAGGAAGCCTTTGGATGATGCTCTCAGGTACATGGGGTGATTCTTGGGGTGCCCTACACAGGGTCAGGAGTTGGACTTGATCCTGATGGGTCCCTTCCGACTCAGCATGTTCTATGATTCTAAAAATACAAGTGAGAATTCAGTCCTGCGGTAACAGGTTTGCTTAATACTGGCAAATGGCAGTACAGTTCTGTGCAAGATCTCCAGAGTTCTGCAGTCAATCTGAGATAAGGTGTTCATCTGCACTAAACAAACAGAAGCATTTCATGTCCTGTAGAGCTTCTCAGGTAGCATTCCAAACTGCAGAATAGCATGAAAACACCTTGTGTGGAGGACAGAAGACAACATTGGCCTTCTTGAAGGAAATGGATTCTTCAGTAGGGCGGCTGGGGATGCCGAAGGGGATGTGTTTAGTGTGACTTTGCTGGGTTGCTGCTGTGATACGTTTGCTTGTGAGTATGTTTTCAGTACGTATGTGCTGCAGAATAATCTTAAAACATCACCCTTTTTAGGTGATACGGTGCTTGTCCACAGAGTGCACAGCTACTTGGAGCGTCATGGTCTAATCAACTTTGGTATCTACAAAAGAGTGAAGCCCCTTCCAAGTAAGAAACTTGAAAATTGTTTCTAATTGCAGTTTCGCTTTCTTGTTCGCTAATTTGTTAGGGTAAATTTTGGAGTGCTTCTTGTAGGCTTGCAATACTGAGAAAAGAACCAGAATGCCATCTGACTGTAGATGTTAATGTTTTTTTATTTTGGCCTGGCAAAGCTGTGTGTTTAAGTAAATAACTTCAAGAGGGAAAATGTTTGCAAATCTTCTGTAGATAATTTGGTGGCTGTCACTGTTTAATGAGTTATTCTTTTTTCTCATTTGAATAACAAAAGACCAACACGTGTTATGTGCTTATATGATACTTGAAAGTTACAACTGCTGAACTTGTCTGTCCATCTTAGGTTTTATTCTTCTGGGGCAGAAAGAAATAAAACTGATACTTTGTGCCAGTGTGATTAAAAAGAGTCAGTTTCTTTAAACAGTTGTCCTTCAGAAGTATTTTTGCTCCTGTTTTTGTCCTTGTCACAGCTGCAGTACTGGTGTATTTATCCTGTACCTGTCTCATTAAGAAAAAACATGAAGTTTTACTGTTACTTTATGATGTACATAATTACCTCAATTTTCTTTTTGTGGCTCTTGTTTTGTTAAATAGTTTGTTCTGTCTGAACTACCAATGAGAAGGAAGCTTCTTTTTGTTCTTGGTATCTCTTAAATGCAACTTGAACACAACTGCTTAGTAATGCACATAAAGAGCCTGTACCTTATTTTTCCCTTTCTTTAGCCAAGAAGACTGGAAAGGTGATCATTATTGGTTCTGGAGTCTCTGGATTGGCAGCAGCTCGCCAGTTGCAGAGCTTTGGGATGGATGTCACAGTCCTGGAAGCCAGGGTATGAATGTCTGTGGTATTTTCTTCTAGCTGGGAAATTAACCAGTAACCACACTCAGTACTGGCATTAGGGTCAGGATCCCAGCAGCATGCCCAAGCTCTGTAAGCTTGGGTATAGAGGCAGTGGGAATGTATTATTAAGTACTGGACTTGTCTTGCTGGTAAACAAGTGATTCTGCTCTCACGGGCAGTTGGCCAGTGCTTTCTCAGGGGTGGACTGCATAGTGAGGTGCCAGTGTCACATGCTTACAGGAGTAACAGGCTGGAATCTCCTTCCGTTAGAAACGGATTTTTCACTGGAAAGCAGAATGCAAGTCTGTATGTCAAAAACTTGCCCATTAAATAGAATAATTGTTTGGAATTACCGTGCAGTGTCAGGCAGATTTTTTTTCTTGCACCTTTTAAGCCTACATTAATTTATTGTTTATTACTGTGTACTTAACATAGGCTTTAAAGTTACAGAGAGCTACATTTTGTGTTCCATGAACTGGCTGATTGATCTTCCAGTAATAAGGTATTCTTTCCTATCCAGCCCTAAGTGGAAACTCTTTTTTTTTTAAAGTGGAAGTTTTTTCATATAATCTGATTAATTGAGAACAGCTTGATCCTATTTTAAAATAAATAAATCCCTTGACCTATTAAATTGGAATTGATTTTATGTTTTACTTGCTGACTTAATTTTCTTAGTATATTTGCTTCTTACACATTTGTAGCAGAGATTAAAATAATCTGGTTTAAGTTTTTTACAAGAGTAATGTTTCAGGCACTTCATTTAGGTAGTTACCACTCTTGTTGCAAGAACTGCTGCCTCTATGTTTCTCAGGTTCTATAGCACTAGAGCAAAGGAGAGTGCAATGATCTCATTGTTTAGGAGACTCTTGCACACCTTGTGGGTTTGCTTTGTTTCTTTGGGTTTTGTGGGGGTTTTTTGTGGTTTTTTTTTAAGCAGGAAGAAGATCCATGCTGTTACCTGCATTTTGTTCTGTGCATCTTTGTTATAATGAGTATGTAGAGCTGGCAACAGACATTTTAAAATAGCACATAATGCTTTTCAATCATTTTTCTCTAGACTGCTGCAATTGTTCTTGATTAGTCTGTGTGTTTTAATTTTTTAAGGCTGTCTGGTGTTTTCCCATGTTAAGATTTCAGTGATTCAGGTGGTAGTTCCTTTGTGTCTGTAATTTTTAGTCTATTAATTTACATGCTTTGAAGTTGTTTGTTTAATTGCTAAAAATCAAACTACATTTTTATAGGAAAGCTGTTTGGGATCTTTGCCCATTTGTAGTTGATATTTCTCTCCAATATCATCCTGCTAGCTGGACTGAGAATAGGAAAAGGCATTTTTTTTTTTCCTTAAGTAGAAAAAAATAGGAAAATAAGTATCATCCTTAAGTCAGCAGTATGGGTTAAGAATGAAAACCTTTTTTTCCTGCTTCTAAAATTAATTGTTGATTTGTGGTTATCTTCTTGTTTGATAGCTGGCTGTTCTGCTGAGAACAAATGGGAATAATTGGCTGATGGTTTTTCTAACCCTAAAATTTCATTTACTCAAGCACAGCTGAAGAACAGGTGCTCAAGGCCAGGTTCAATCAGGCTTGTGCAGACTGGTCTAGCTCATAGCAGGGAGGTTGGAACCTGATGATCTTTAGGGTCCCTTCCAACCTTCACCATTCTGTGATTCTATGATTCTATTACTAGATTTTTGTGGTAGGAAGTGAGAGGAGGTAAATTCATCTATCTATGGACAATGAAGGATTAGTTTTAAAATTTCAGGAGATCCTACTGTCCAAAGCAGGTTAGGAATCCTTTTTTTCTTACTCCCTTTTTTTTAATGCAACTTAAACATTTTATTCCTTAACAGGCAAATCAAGTGTTCATTTGCAGATGTTCTTGGAAAAGTGTACATTCTATTTATTGAACCTTTGGATAAGAAAATACTTAGACCATGTTCAGTAGAAGTTTCAGTGATGATATGTGAGATGTATTGCTGAATGTTACCAGAGGTTTAATATACTGTGCTTTTCAAAGGACCGAGTAGGAGGAAGAGTTGCCACCTTTCGCAAAGGGAACTACGTTGCTGATCTAGGAGCAATGGTGGTAACAGGACTAGGTGAGTTTTTCAAAATATAAAGGAGGGAGGAAGAAAATTGTGGGACAAGATACTACAAATATGAATCTTTTTCCTTTCATGTTGAAAATAACCCATTCTTTTGGCCTATTAAAAAGTAGATGTTCCAGTTCTGCCTCTTTGGCAGTTAGCATTTTTCATCAGTGGATCCAGAACAGACAATGGCCCATACTAAAACCTGGGAATTTTGTTGTCATGGCTTTCATGGGTCACTGAAGTAATCTCAGGTCATCAAACTTGTGCAGATGCATTCTTTTACAGTTCACTTGTGCTTAGTTGAATTATTTGCTCTTTCCTTGGCATGCTGTCCTTCTGTCTGTCTGTTCCTTTGCCAAATTCCTTCAAGGTGCTATCTATACTGGGTTCACTGCACTGGCTGAGCAAGTCTTCCTAAAGCTGTTTTAGCCAGCTGTTAGTGGCCTCTGAGTTCAGGTCCATGAACTACATTTTTTGGTGACTCTCTTAGTTGTTCCATTGGATCTTCCAAAGCATAAGCTTAAACTGAACACAGAAGTATGAATGTAGTAAGAGGATTAGTTGAGTAGCAAAGAGCAAAATAAATAAGAGCAAAAAAATAGCAAGGTTACAAGATAGGAGAGGCCCCAAAGAGAGGGAGTATATTTTTTCATTTACTCAGCAAAAAAGGAGAGGATGGGAATGAAGAGCAGAGCCATTCGGGAGAGAAAGACCTTCTTAAAGTCAGGATTTAAACCCCAAAAGTCTTTTATCTAAGTGATTTCAAAAATAATTGTAAAAATAATAGCAAACAAGCCATACTTCTTCCTATTTATGATGTTTTTTGAGATGTCATCAGTTATTGATACTGGTTACTCTGCCTAGAAAATGGGCAAGTGTTTAGTGTATAATATCCTTCAGTAATGCAGTGAAATACTGTAAATCCTATAATAAAAACCTGGGTTGTGGTAATTGCCATGACTTAGCGTCTGTGTTATGATTAGACTTATTAAGTTGTGTACAGAAACTGTTTACAAAAAGTAGTGACATTCCAAAGTCTTGGTAAAGCAGAATTAAGGTCACCTAGTGAAAGACACTAATGTTTTTATCTTTAATTGTCAGGGATGTTTTCTTTTCCAAAGAATTTGCCCTTTGCCTTGAATGAGGCAGTTTATACTATGGAGAAAGAAATATTTCTGTAGTGAAAGAGATGGTGTGAAGGGCATCCTTCAATATTTCTGAATCTGGAAGAGATGTGAGGAGCGAAGACTGTTGAAGGAGTTGAGCTTATGCTTTGGGAAAGTGAAAGACTGAAGTTTGGGGATCTTTTTTGTTGAACTTGAAGCACAAACTTATTTAGCCATACTTCAAAACTCTATTCTGCTTGTTCAGTCACCTCTCTGAAGACAGGAAGGTATTAGGGTGGCTAAATTTCTCCCTCTATTTTGAACTGAGGCTATGGGTTTGATTGGATTGCAGAACCAGAGAACATTGGGAAGCTAGATCTGAAAAACTTTTCCCAAAGTTAATTTTGTGGAGGAAGCCCATGTTGCCTCTCGCCCTTTTGTGTCTTCCTTTTCCTTTCCTGTGCTGTACTTACAGAGCAGCTTTGATGCTTAGTGATTCTGAATGCTTAAAGTTGATGCTTTCTGCCTTTTTTATGTTTCTACATGGAATCCTATAGATTGTTTTCTAATCTGTTTAGTTGCGCATCTCCCAGGTACAATTGGTATATGTGGTTCATCCTCAGATTGTGTTCACTCATGTTACTTGTTGGAGTTCCACTGGTGTTTTTAGGGACTAAATCTTTGTGTTCCATCTCTATGTCACCACACTTTCAAAAGCTCTAGAAGTTACTTTGCTGCTATGGGAGCTTTCCTTGGCTTTTCAAAAACACTCTACTTGCAAACATTTTTTGAAGATATATTTACGGCTGTAAACTCTCAGTTGCACTAAAGTTGCTGCCACCCTAGGACTCTGCTTTTATAACCAGCCCTTTTTACATACAGTCATTTAAGTGTTGGTGGGCAAGGGGTTTTTTTCATGACCTTGTTGCAATAAGTGCTGTGAAGAGTACACCTTTTGCTAGTGTTATGCTACTTCACTGGAATGCATTTTGCACTAGAGCTGGTATGTTTGGTCTCTGAAATTGCTTTAACTGTGGGATTTTTATCAAATTGCAGACAAACTTTGCAGGAGTACTCTTAACTATACAAAGTATTTTTCAGGAGGAAATCCCATGGCTGTGGTCAGCAAACAAGTGAATATGGAATTGGCTAAGATCAAACAAAAATGCCCACTTTATGAAGCAAATGGACAAGCTGTAAGTCTCATACTGTTTTCATTAATCTTTTAGAAAGAAATAGTATCTCAAGTGTATCTGTTGTAAGGCAAATGATCTAGAGAAGAAAGGTTCCAGGAAGAGGGATTAATAGCAGTGCATCTCTATTTTCAGACAGTGTAGGAATATTCTAGTATATCCTCTGAGGTGTGTCTGTTATTTTAGTCTTTGCAATGGTGTTCCCTAATTTTAAAAGACTTCTTTCTGAAGAAGTAAAGATGAAATCAAATTCTCTGCATATAGAATGGGATCTCAATAATTGCAAGTTTTGCATCCTTTATTTGTGGTGAGTTGTTTTCCTGAAAAAATTTACCATTGGGGTTCCAAGTAGTTTGGGAAGTTCTGTCTACACAGCTGCTTAAACTTCTGAATGAGGTATTGATGTCAGCTGTGAAAAGGTAGGCAGCACAAAGACCAAAATGTCGTTTTGCTTTCCTTTCTTCAACCTAACTTCACGTTTCTGGGAAGTGTGCATTTTGTAATGCCATTTTCAATTGTTGTCCACCAGGATCCTCACATCCTTTTCTTCAGAGCTGATACCCAGAAGTCAGTCCTCAGCATGTTCTGACATGTGCATAATTCTGTCACAGTTTCAAGGCTTTGCCTTGGAATTTCATCAGGTTTTTGTCAGCCCATTCACCCAACTTGTTGAGATTACACTGAGAGAGAAGTTGGGAGGTGGGAGAGCAGACCTCACCCATAAAGTCTTGAGGCAAAGTAGAATTTATTGTTTTAGCATTTTCTATATCCATTACCTCTAGGTTCAGCAGGAGGTCTGCAGTCTGTATGATCCTTTTTTGCTACTGTCTATGTAGAAGGCCTTTCTTCTTTCCTCCTTATGTCCATCATTTCAGTTTCAACCCTGGCTGACTTTTGGTTTTGCTGGTGCCAGCTCTTGCATCAACCTTCAGAAGACCTATCCTTCATCTTTTCATCCAGAAAAGATCTTAGAAATCTAATAGTTCAGGGAAGTCTGCCCTGTGTCTCTGGCAAGCCCCTCCTCAATCTTAAGGCAGGGCTTAGTAGTAGCAAGTCCTCTTTCTTCCACTGAGATAGAGCAGTGAGATACTAATAGAACTTCCCAGTCAACACAGGGTGTGCTTTGAGTTAGGGGTGAACAACAGTTGAAGAGCCATCTGATAGTCATGGGGATAGATGGGCACTGTTAACAGCACTTTGCAAGCTCTTTTTACTCTGGTTAGCAGTCATACCAGAGCTTTACCAGGATTTCTGAAGTGTGTGCTTTTTTTTCCTCCTCCTTGTGCTGATCTTTCCTTTGTATTCATAAGTGTTTTCACTCTCTCCTTTATTTAGCCTAGACTGGGTTTAACAGATGTTAATACCATGTGGTGCCTGCTCTTTTCAGCATGTGCTAACAGATATTTCCATGCTGGCAGCAGGAGACACTATTTAAATCAGTGCCTTCAGTACAGTAAAATGCCACTCTTCTGGAAGTGTCCAAAGTGTCTTGCAGTGCTTCCTCCTTTATCCTAGAGAATCTGTGTTGGTAGTTTAGTCGCACTGACCACTCCAAAAAGATAAGTTACTGTCTGTCTACTTTACCAAGCTGGGCTAAGCTTTCCAAAGTTTTGTGATTGTGTAGAGCCATCCTACCATCAGAATGGTCTTTTGTCCCATTGATAGGTTTCTGGAACTTCAAACACACCTTCGAGTCAGGAAATTTTTGTGTGCCTATAAATTCATTTGCTTTCTTCATTCAAGAGAAGTCTTTTGACATCATGATTTGCCAATTCTTGTAGCTCTTTGGCCAGACATCCTAGCAAAGTGGCATGGCGTTGTACAGACCTTGGTGTCTGACCATCTGAGAGAGTCAAGGCTATTGAATTTCTCTTTACAAGGGCTATTCTCAGCTACATTTTTGTTTTACTCTGGAAGTGTTTCTGTACTTCAGGGTATGTGATACCCTTTTATTTTGAGCATGGCTCTATGAATTGATCTGCACCCTGCTGTACTTATTCCTCTGATTCAGGGAGTAATAGCATTTTGAGTTTGTTAAAAGATTATGTGAATTTACACTGCTCTAGAGAAAGTAATCTGTGTCATTGTTCTGGTTTCTTTTAAAATTTTCTTGTATTTTCATTTGTCAAGTGTCTTGTCTCTGAGGCTTTGAGCTCTGGTGACCTGTCATAGAATGTGTGGGGTTGGAAGGGACCTTTAAAGGTCATCTAGTCCAGCCCACCTGCAGTGCACAGGGACCTTTTTAACTAGATCAGGTTGCTCAGAGCTTTTTCAAGCCTGATCTTTAATGTATCCGGGGATGGGGCCTCCACCAACTCTCTGGGTAACCTGTTCCAGTGCCTCACCACTCTCATAGTAAAGAACTTCTTCCTGATATCCAATCTAAATCTACCCTGCTCTAGTTTAAGGCCATTGCCCCTGGTCCTATTGCTCCTTGTCCTTGTAAACAGCCCCCAGCTTTCCTGGAGCCCTTGTTTGCTCATGTCCCAGCTTTTTGTCCACCAGAATCCCCAAGTCCCATTCCACAGGGCTGCTCTCTACCACATCATCCCCCAGCTTGTATTGATCATGAGGACTGCCCCTACCCAGGTGCAAGACCTTGCACTTGGTCATGTTGAACCTCATGATGTTCACATGGGCCCAGTTTGCCAGCTTGTCCAGGTCTCTCTGCATGGCATCCCATCCCTTTGATGTGTCCATTGCACACCCAGCTTGGTGTCATCTGCAAGCTTGCTGAGGGTGCCCTCGATCCCACCATCTGTGTCATTGATGTAGATATTAAACAGCACTGATCCCAGTATGGATCCCTGAGGGACACCACTTGTCACCCTCTCCATCTGGACATTGAGCCATTGACCACCACCCCCTGGATGTGTCCATCCAGCCAATTCCTTATTCACTGAACAGTCCACCCATCAAATCTCTATCTCTCCAGTTTAGAGAGAAGGATATTCTTAGCGACCTGGTTTAAGCACTGGACTTGGTAGAGTTAGGTTAATGGTTGGTAGAGTAAGGTTATGGTTGGACTTAATGATCTTAAGGGCCTTTTCCAACCAGAAGGAATCTGTGATTCTGTGCTTTTATAGGGGATCATGTCAAAGGCCTTGCAGAAGTCCAGATAGATGACATCCACTGCTTTTACCTTGTCCACAGATGCAGTCACTCCATTGTAGAAAGCCACTAGGTTAGTAAGGCAGGACTTGCCCCTAGTAAAGCCATGCTAGCTATCTCAAACCACCTCCCTGCCTTCCATGTGCCAGGAAAAATACAGAACTTCAAGGAGGATCCGTTCCATGATCTTCCTGGGCACTGAGGTGAGCCTGACAGGTCAGTAGTTCCTGGAGTGCTCCTTCCTGCCCTTATTTAAAATAGGTGTATTGTTTCCCTTCATCCAGTCACCAGGGGCTTCCCCTGACTGCCAGGACTTTTCCAATATCAGGGAGAGTTCCCTCAGGACTCTGGAATGTATCTTATCAGGTGCTCTAGACTTATGTATGTCCAGATTTATTTATTTTTTTATGAATAATATACTAAGAAGAAAGTTTGTTCTTTTGACTTCTAGGTTCCAAAAGAGAAAGATGAAATGGTGGAGCAAGAATTTAATCGTCTGCTGGAAGCTACCTCCTATCTTAGTCATCAGTTGGATTTTAATGTTCTCAATAATAAGCCTGTCTCCCTCGGGCAGGCTCTGGAAGTTGTCATACAGTAAGTGACCTTTGTCTTTGTGGTAGGCTTTCCTATTTTGGGGATGGTTTTCCTCAAGATACCTAAACCAATTGTGCTGCTCCTAGTGTAAGCAATTCCCACTTCATCCAGCTGTTTGGTCTCTGCTGAGTTCTTGTTTGTGTAGGTGTTTATTGTTTATTGAAGCAAAATATGCCAAGGGTGGTTAAAGGAGAAAACATCTTTTCTTGAAAGCTTACTGAAAATCACTACTACAGTAATTGATAATGGATGATTGATTTAGTATTTATATACATCCAGCCCACTTAATTTGTAATATGCCTTTTAATAATACTAGGTAACTTCATACTTAAGTTTTAGCTAGTCGAGTATCCTTTATTTACAGAAACTTGTGTTAGTTTTCCCCTTGCCATACAAGTATTTACTAAAATATCCCATTCCATGTGCTTTTATTGCATTGCACTCCATAGATTGTGACAGTGAATTTTCTCAATAACAGGAGGATTTTATGATGAACTGACTCTCACTCCTCACCTTTTCCAGATTGCAGGAGAAGCATGTGAAGGATGAGCAAATTGAACACTGGAAAAAAATTGTGAAAACACAGGAGGAATTGAAAGATCTTCTTAACAAGGTCAGATGGTGACATTTAGAAAAAGAGGATAGCATTGTGTTCCTCAGAAAGTGGCAAAAGATGAAGAAACTTATACTGAAAGATATAAAAAGGTGTTAATTTAAGACCTGCCTAGAAGAACTGTTATGTCAAAGCAGTTTCCAGTTTTGGAAGAGAAGCACTAATAAGTGATTGGAAGACTGTAAAACAAATACAGGAAAAGAAAGGGAGAGGTGCTGTGTCATAACTTCCCTTTAGAGATATTGATAATGAACTGAGGCTTTTGGGAGGCTGTTTTAAAATGTTGACTTTCTTTACCATAATCTGATTTCCTATTTACAATGTTTTTGGTTGTAGTAAACGACATTTTCCTTCTCCAAGGATATTTCTTAAGTTGAAAATCACAGAATGTTGGGGGTTGGAAGGGACCTCCAAAGATCATCAAGTCCAACCCCCCTGCCAGAGCAGACCAAAACTAGGGCAGGTCACTCAGAAAGGCATCCAGACAGGTCTTGGAAGTCTCCAGAGAAGGAGACTCCACAGCCTCTCTGGGCAGCCTGTCCCAGGGCTCTGTCACCCTCACAGGAAAGAAGTTCTTCCTCATGTTGAGCTGGAACTTCCTGGTCTCCAGTTTGAATCCATTGCGCTTCATCCTGTCACAGGGCACAAGTGACAAGATGTTGTCCCTGCCTTCCTGAGCACTCATGTAATTACAGACATTAATTAGATCCCCCCTCAGTCTTATCCTCTCTAGACTGAACAACCTCAGGTCTCTCAGCCTTTCCTCATCAGGCAGATGTTCCAGTCCCTTCATCATCCTTGTAGCCTCTATTGCACCCTTACCAGCATATCCCTGTCTTTCTTGAACTGAGGAGCCCAGAACTGGACACAAAACTCCAAGTGAGATCTCACTAGGGCTGAGTAGAGGGGGAGGAGAACCTCCCTGAGGGCAGCTCTTATATCCTAAGTTATTTGCAACATGTTTTTTAGAAATCAGTTGTGTTGGGGTTAAGCCACGTTGTTTCAGGGTTGATGGTATTTATTGTGGTTTCTTGGACATAGAATTATATATAAGTAACATCTGCCAAAACCAGGAAATATCTTTGATATAATGACATTGTTTGAGATTAATATCCATTTTACACAGTATCTTTCATGAAATCTGCCTTCCTTAATTTTTTTTTCCTTCTCCCTTTTCCTTACTGCACCTGAAAAAGATGGTTAATTTAAAAGAGAAGATTAAAGAACTTCACCAACAGTATAAGGAAGCATCAGAAGTGAAGCCACCTAGGGATATCACAGCAGAATTCCTTGTGAAAAGCAAACACAGAGATCTGACTGCACTTTGCAAGGTAAAGGATGACATGCACACAGTACTTAAATGAGTGGTTTCTTTAGGACTTTGACAGCCAGATAAATTTAGCCAATATAAATGTTTCCACATCTCTAACTCTGACCCAAGACTCTGAAGAGAATGTGATTGGTGGTAACTCTGGGTTGAAACAGGACTGCATTAAGTACCTTTTAGGTACCTGTTTTTCATGGCTCATGATGGAGAGTATTAACACATTGAAGGCTCAGTGTTAGTTAACAGTCTGTGCTGGCCCATATCAGATTGCTTTGAATATTTTGAAGGGTAAATTTTAGGTTAGACCTAGTCATTTAGTACTGCTGGGTCTCTTAGTATTCTGTAAATGAAATCTGTGTTTAAAGAAATATATTCTTTCTTTAAGACAAAAACAGTAGTTCCTTGAATAAAAGGCTTCTTTCTATGCAAAGATTATCAATTTGAGAGCTCTATCTTGTCAAGAAAAGTTAGTCCCCCCACCCTGTGTATCATGATGTGGAGATACGCCTTAAGAAGGAAATCTTATAACTGTTCTTTCTTTGATAGTGAAAGACACCTTCCTAACCCCAGTCAGAAAGAACCAAGGTGAATTTTTCAGCTACTTGTTCAACAGAAGATACATACCTTTATTTGGAAGCTCAGTATTTGTGTATACATCAGTAGCAGCTCCCAGCTGTGTGCCCTTGTCACTGTTATTTTACCTTGAAGGAAGAAAACTGTTGCCTTTAGTTCTGCTAATGTTTTTAAAATGAGAAAAAAAACCACACCTCTGAACCAGGCTTGGATTGGATAATGTCTTTGCCTTTTGCATGACTGTTTCTGCAGTGTCCACTAAGTTTGATATTAACTATAATCTTTTAAGAGAGAAAGAAGAATAGAAGGAACATTTTGTGCAATATGAAGAAGCTCTCAGTGCTGTAGGAACCCTTAAAATACCAGGACTGTAATGGATCTTCTTGTTCTTCAAATCTGAGTGTTTAAACTCCTGAAATCTTCACATACTAATCTTTTCAGCAGTGTGGCATAGTCTTCTGGGTATTTAAACAGTAGAAGGGCAAAATATGCTGGATTAAGTGTTGAAAAAAATACTGAACTTCATTTAGATTCCACTAAAACCATGAATCTTGCACTGATTTATCTTGAGATTAGGTCTAGTCTGCTGCTACATGGTGATGTTTTAAGTCATTTTGCCTGTAAACTGATTTCAATCTTAGCTTTTGATCTTTTTAGGAGTACGATGAATTAGCAGAAACACAAGGAAAGCTGGAGGAGAAGTTACAAGAACTTGAAGCCAATCCACCGAGGTAAAGATACAAAAACTATAAAAGTAAATACTCAAGAAAACAGGGGTTTTAAAATTTCAAAAATGGTATGGTTTGTTTTAATGATGGTAACTCCAAGAATTAAAGAGGTGTGAACACAAAGTTCAAGCTACCTCAGCTTTAGAACTTACCTTCCTTGGTTCCAGAGGTGACTCAGGCAGAAAAGGTGTTCTCACCTTGGGTGCATTTCAGTAGAAATCCCAACTGTAACTAGTGTCTGGTGTCAGGAAGCCCTTGAGATGTGAACTCTTCATTAATAATGACAGCACACTATTGTGGGTTAACCTGGTGCAACCAAGGTCCACAAGGCTGCTTGCTCAGTGCTCTCCACTGGTGTGGGGAAGAGAGTCGGAAGGGTGGAAGTGAGAAAACTTGTGTTCAGATAAAGACAGTTTAATAGGTAAAAAAGCAGCCATGCACATAAGCAAGGCAAAACAAAGAATTCTGCTTATTTTGGCAGAGTATTATTTTGTGCTCTGTGTCAGTATATCAGATTTTTAGTTGTCTTGTTTACACATGCTATGAAAGCCATGATTTACGTAACTTTTATTTCTCAAGCTGAGATTCTAGCTTTACTTAGAATATTTTACATGAACTCTACTTTGAAAATGTGAATTTTCTGGGTTTTTTATATTCATTTTCCATGAAGGAGGTCTCAATGTTTGAAACACAATCTGCTAGTGTTCTTTAATTATTTGTTTTTCTAATTTCTCCACTAAGGAGGAACTCAAAAAAGATTCAATAAATTTTCAAGAGCAATGCATTTGCAACATGTTACTCTGGCAAACTAAATGTCTTTGTATTATTTTTGTTTTTTTTCTAGTGATGTTTATCTGTCATCAAGAGACAGGCAAATACTTGACTGGCACTTTGCAAACCTAGAATTTGCTAATGCTACACCCCTGTCTACCCTTTCCCTGAAGCACTGGGACCAGGTAGCTAATGAATCTATTCATTCAGCAATATACTAAAACTTCAGCTGTATTTACTGCATTTTCATGGAAGCTTCTCTGTGTTAAGGTTCTAAACACATAAGTGCCATCTGCTTCTATACAGATTCTGAGCATTATTATTATTTGTTGGTGACATTCCAGACAGCTTTTGTTAGTGCCAAAACGATCTGTAATGATACTGTCTGCTTGTCCCAGTTTGACCCAGGATCAGCAATTGAATCAGTGACAATAATGCTCTGAATCCCCTCCCTCCTCCTCCAGGTAGGGAAGGGGAGAGGGAATAGAGAGAGACTTCCTGGATTGAAAACTAAACTAGGCAGCTTAAAGAGTAATGATACAAGGAAAAAAGTACAATTACATACAAGTGTGTTCAGGAATGTGCAAACCCCTCTCGCCTCCCCACCCCAGCAGCTCCCCTGGCATCTCCTGAGCTGTGAGCAGCCCCGAAATGTCCCGGAGCTGCTGGAGAGAGGGCAGAGCAGCCAGGAGCTGAGGGGAGAGTGATGAGGGGCAGGGATGCACGGGCCTGGGGATCAACGGGGATGGACAGACAGAGTCCTCCCTGGACACCAGCCATGGAAAGGAGAGAAGGGGAGAAGAAGCAGGAAGGGGCTTGACTTCCATGATCCCCGACCTCACACCGAGCTCACATGGATACATGGAATGGAATACTTGGGTCAATTTGCTGTCCATCTGGTCCACTTCTCCCTGCAGTGGGGCTGCAGATACAACTCTGCTCCTGTAGCATCCGAAATGGAAGCAGATTCAATAAGCAGAGCTTATTGGTCTCTCAGCTGCAACACAAACATTCCAGTGTTATCAGTCCACTGGCAGGAAAACTTGCTGCTAGTGAAGAGAGCTCACAAAATGAGAAAAAAATCAGTAAAAGGAAAATTGGCTTCTTCCTGGCTAAAACCAGGACACTACTGAAAAGTTCCTGTATGACTTGAGTCATAAACAGGAAGGATTTCCAATTTATTTTACTCACTTTTTCAAAAAAATTTTTGGAAACATTTTGCCATTGTGTAGAGTTGCTGATTATTTTCTGTTGAATTACGTTATTTAATTATAAACACATGCTTTTATGAATCTTCATTTCAGGATGATGACTTTGAATTTACAGGCAGTCACTTGACTGTGAGGAATGGATATTCCTGTGTGCCTGTAGCCTTGGCAGAAGGGTTGGATATTAAATTAAACACAGCAGTTCGTCAGGTTCGCTATACAGCATCAGGTAAATTTAAACCCCTCCTCTGGAAGACTGCTATGAGGGAGGGTGATCATAGAAATTAGATTTCCAGTGGTTCTGGAAGCAGATTTGAAGGCTGACTTCATAAAAACACACCCATTATACATTTTGGGTTAGATAAGCAGCCACGTTTCTTATGGTGATTGTTTAGGGAGCTGTTAGAGTTTTATTAATCTTGAATGGTTTTTACTTATTTCTTGTTTGACTTAATAATTTTCAATTGTTTCAAAATTTACTAATTCATAAATCTGTATTCATTCTCCCGTTTACTTAATTCATTGATTGGAGTGTTTGGAGTAAGTGGTTTTGGACTGCTTCAGGTGTGTTGCCACAGGATCTCATTTATCTCAGTATAAATGAGTGTAATATGTACTCAAAGGAATGCATCTTTTTATTCTTCAGAACATTGGGCTTGGGAAACTGTCAGCTGGGAGAGCAATTCAACAAGAGGCTCACTCTCTACTTGCTATTTATTTATGCATATGCATTCTATGATTCTATATTTATGTATCATTTACTGGTCTAGATTAACCTTTAGGCTATTCTCAGTATGGCTGTTTTCAGATGCTGTGTAATTTACACTTTCTGGGATGTGGCCAGTAACATTCACTTGCCTGCAGTTTAAGTAATTGTTATTGTAAAGCTGTCTCCATAAACAAAATGTTTTCTGATGGGGATATGTTTTTATGGTAGTTTCTTTAATTTTTAATCCAATGCTCTTGTCTCCTGGCCTACTAAATGATTGTTTTTCTCTCTCGCCTTTCCAGGATGTGAAGTGATAGCTGTAAATACCCGATCTACTAGCCAGACTTTTATTTACAAATGTGATGCTGTGCTGTGTACTCTTCCCTTGGGAGTATTGAAACAGCAGCCTCCAGCAGTACAGTTTGTGCCACCTCTTCCTGAGTGGAAAACTTCTGCAGTGCAGCGCATGGGTTTTGGCAACCTTAACAAGGTGACTTGGTCATTGAGGGAACTGCAGCAGACCTGAGGTTGCAATAGGTAGAATCTGGAATATGTGGTAGATGAGAGGAAGCACGACTTGCCCATTTCTGTTTTGCTAGATTTCCATGCTGAAAATGATCTGAAGAACTGCAAGGACCTCTTCTCTATTTCCCACGCAGTTTTTAAACAGCTAAATTTCAGAAGTAGGTTGACTCAGTATGTTTGCTGTAGCTTGTTAACCAGCAAATTGGTGAACTTTGAGAGCATAGTAACCTATAGAAGGCAGTATAGGTGTACACCTTTATGTATGTGCAATATATATTCACTAGATTTTCCTCTCTTGATCTTTCCGGTGATAAACATAAATGACTGTAATTGTCTTTTGTTTTTTCCCTTGTGTGCTCTTCCTAACTCTTGATTCTTTTTGTTTCTAGGTTGTATTGTGTTTTGATCGTGTCTTCTGGGATCCAAGTGTCAATTTGTTTGGTCATGTTGGTAGCACTACAGCAAGCAGAGGAGAACTTTTCCTGTTTTGGAACCTGTACAAAGGTAGCTGTGGTGCATATCTCTTTCTGCCAGTGTCTTTGTGTAGTTCCAGATCTAGAAGGCACCACCAACTTGCAGACAATTCTATAGTAAATTATGGTGGAATGTGGACAAGTAGGGGTTTACTAATGCTGAATTCCAGACTATCAGTTGCATTGCTGCCTATCTCCTGTAACATTTGCTTTCTTATAGGCTACTTTTTTGCCTCGCACTTTGGTGAAGTTGTCCTGTGACTTACTCTGTGTTATCTTCAATGTTTCTAGTAAGCATTTAGTTGCCATGCTATTCTGAAACATTTTTTCTATCCTTACTGTACTGTGTTAAGAAAAAAAAACACCAAAACAAGCCCTACTCTAACATGTTCATTTAGTATTAGAGAAATACAGCAAATAATGTGTGTTTGCCAAAGGGCAGTGTTGTCTTACTTAAGTATTGACTTTGTCAGGAATGTGTAATGTATGATATCTTCGTGTACTGGTCAGGGCAAACCAAAATCCAGAGAACAGAACTGCTCTCTGTGACTCCTCTCCACCCTCCAGGGGAAGATAAAAGGGGAATAAGGAAGAGAGACTTCAAGACTGGAAGTTAAAACTGGAACAGGGAAGGGACTGTAAAATGTGAGATAAGTAAGAAATAATCACAAAAGCCAATATCAATATTCACTGATGTAAGTGTCTGAGGGTCCCTTGCAGCAGGGACCACTCAGGAAGAAGGTCCATTGCTCTTCACAGCACGCAGTGGATTCAGATCCTGCAGAGCACATGGAGAGCTTGTGAGAAACGTTTGTCGCGCCAATGAGCAGGCCCACACAGATCCTTCAGCGAAGCACAGTTTATTTACATTCTTGCAAGAATGGGTGACCTAAGCAAGTAGGCACACCTATAGCAAGGTGAATAACGGTTTATATTCCCTATTCCTGATGCAAAGTTCCATCCCCTGTTTCCCCACTGACTGGGTACTCCAGGGTTTACAGCCTATCAGACGCTTCAAATTATCCTATAAGTTTCCCACCCCTATTTACACATTCCATTCTAGCAGTTTACTTTTTACCTTTTAAGGTAAAATGTTAACCTTTCTTGCCCCCTTGGCTGTCTTCCCAATTAACAATCTACTGGTGTCATCCTGCCCTGAGAAGCAAGATAGAAGTAGCTTTGTTCGGCCTTATCTTGGGCCATAAATCCTTCTCCATGTTCAGATCCCCCAGATGGAGCCCAGTTAAGTCCCTCAGTTTCTTGGGCCGTAAACCACTCTTGGTGTAATTGAAATGTGCAGATATCTCACTTATCTCAAGCAAACTATTATATTCCTAACACTAAAGTATATATATGTGCTCAAACAAACTATATGTTCCTAACACTAGAATATATATATGTGAACCAAACCCAACACTACGTTTCTAACACTAGAATGCAAAATCAACACTACATTTCATTTCTAACAAGCTGATGATAAAGGGCAAGAAATGGGATAGAATCCTGACTCCTCTGTCTTCTGGATCCCTCAGGGTCCTAAACAGCCTCTCTTGAGGTTCATATACTGATACCACAAAATTATCCTCGGACCCTTCAAGCCATAACAGTTTTGTTCTCAAAGAAAAGGGTGATTTGTTTTTGAAGTGTTTCTGAATTAAAAGCCATTCCTTAGTTCATGAGTTTCTTTGAAATTGAGCTTCTCTCTGGCCACTTTGAGCTCTTTGAAGATTCTTTGAGCTTTTCCCCTCCTTCACTTCTCATGCAAATGGGACTGGTATCCCAATTGTACTTGTTTGGTTTGGTGGGTTTTGGTAGTGGAGGAGGGGTCCCAGAGGTGGCTCCTGTAAGAATCTGAAAAGCTTCCCGATCTCCAAAACCTCTGGCCAACAGAGCCATTAGAGAGGCAATAGGTAAGGCCTCTGTGATTAACAGGAAAAAAGGGAGGAAACCTGAGAGCAAAGGCAGCAAATCAGAGAGCAGAGTCATGAGCAGTGCTGTTCTATGGGGAAGGAGAGTGAGGAGGTGCCTGAGCAGAAGTTCCCCTGCAGCCTGTGGTGAGAAGGCAGGTTGTCCTCCTGCAACCCATGGAGAAGCAGGGTGGGGTAGATGTGGATGGGCAGGCCGTGAACCTGAACCTGCAGCTGTAGAGGACAACAAGCCAAGGGAGGTGGCTGAGCCTGAAGCAGCCTGTGGCTCTGCAGCCCATGCTGGAGCAGTTCCTGAGGGAGGTGGGAGGGACTCATGGTGGAGGGTTTGTGAAGGACTCTCTCCCATGGAAGGTACCCTGTGGAGAAAGAGGGGAAGACTAGAAGGAATCCTTCTCCCTGAGGAGGAAGGAGCGGCAGGAACCACCAGCCTGTGAACTGGCTCTAAACCCCATCCCCCGGTGCCGCTGGGGGGAAGGAGGGAGAGACATGGGGAACAAAGTGATTTGGGCCCAGGAAAAAGGGAGGGGTGAGATATTTAAGCTCTGATTTTTGTTTTATCTGTGTCCTGTTTGTATTTGATTAGTGGTAAAGTAAATGGATATTTTTTTCCCCAAGTTGAGTCTGTTTTGCCTGTGACCATAACTGGTGAGTGAACCCTCCTTGTCTTTGTCTCAACCCATGAGCTTCTAGTTGGGTTTTTGTCCTCCCCATTCCACAGAGTGTGTGGTGGGGGTGATGAGTGAGGGGGTCATGTGGCTGATTCTTTCTTGTCAGTTAGGCCCAAACCACAACACCCATTTAGTCTTAATTTTGAAAATTTCAGCTTCCTGGATATTTTTCAAGTTGAACTGACAGTATGAAGCTAAACCTCTTTTATGGGGCTGTCTGTCTGATTTGGGATGATTTGATAACTCTAGATGAGCCTCTTTCATCTGCAACCTGAAGTCATTTATGGTACAGGTGACATCACTGCCCAGGATTTCAAACCTAAGTGTCTAGGATGTAACAAAGATAAATTACTTTTTTTTCCAGATGTAGGGAGTACTATTGACGTATATTCTCTTACGTGGCGGAGTTGCAGAGCTCAATGCTTGTAGGTTATCCTGCTTCATTTTCTCAGAGGGCTACAGCACAGCCTTTACAGAGTATCAAACACTCCAATTTCAGTGGAGCAGATTTTGCAATAACTCCATTCCTCTTGCTGAGCATTACCATTCCAGCTTGACAACCTGCAGACCCATCCATATGGTTAAGATATAATGTGCCCTGGAGGAAACGCAAGATGTGATGTCTCAAATTTGTTGAATTAATTACCTTGTTTCCCATTTTGAGCAGCAAAATGGCTGTGACTGTAGACTGTGACTTTCAGACTGACAAATAATTTTAGAACTCTTTAGAAAATGCTTAAACAGGTAAACGTTATTGCTCTGCCTGTTTCTACAGCTGGACTTTGCCATTAGTAGCTTTGTTTTATCTGCAGCTGGTGTTTGCCACCGGAAGATATTTTCCATAAGCATACTGTTCTTTTTGTTCCCATTTGTCATATTAAAAGCAGAGATGCAGTGCAGTGAGCATTATGAAATCAGTTATTTTTCTTTCTTGTCCCAGACTAGCTGGCCTGTGCTCTTGGTGTGTCTTGCTCCACCATACTGTTTGGACTATGGTTGCAACTACCTCAAGATGGAGAGATGATATCAGCACAGGGCAGAGGAACTCCTTGCAGAAATCCTCAGTGTTGGCTGGAAGTCCAGTGACATTTTAACCTCTTGCTTTTTTGCCTGTCTCTTCTATTTTTCCTGGAGATGTAATGGAAGTGAAGACAGCCTTTCTCTCTTGTCATTGTTTAGTGGTTACTCACTGATCTCTGAATAAACTACATTCTCTCCTTGCTACTTGGTATCAAGGCGTAATAAATAAATATCACTGTCACTTTTGTGGAGCAGTGACACGTTTATCATGTAAGAAGCTTTCCTGAGCATCACTTTGATATTTGTGTAACAAGAATTCCCAATGCCTGTGGATGATAGTAAACAAGTTTTTGATTTTTTCCTTCAATTGATTGAAAGACTAGGCTTAGTCTTTCAGAAAATTGAGTTTAATTAAAGGAGCCATACCGTATCTTTTTTTCTCTAATAAACTGCATCTAGTCCCAGAGGTTCTGTGTATTGAAGTGTCTTAATTGTATTGTGAGTAGTGTCATTATATTTGTAGTAATAACAGCCTTAGTAGGATAACTTCTTCAGAATTCCAAAGATTTTTGGTTTTAGCTAGAATATGTTATTGGGTCTTCCAATGTGAATGTATACCAGAAGATCTCCATATATACCAGGATATAAGGAATTCACTAATTATATTGGAAACCTCTACAACAGTTAAAGCCAGATTTTTAACAAAGACTTTATTTCCCATTTCAATATACTTGACATATGTTTCTTGCTGTAGTTTTTCCTTTGCTAAATTTAGGAATTCAGAAATATCTCCAGGAGGAGAAAGATCAACTGAGAGAGTTTTTGTTAACTGTGCTTGAGTTGTCTTGTAAGTGCATGTTCCTTGCCATTGGTTTGTTTTGGTAGCTCTTCAATACTTACCTAAGATTTTCCTTGAATTAGTGACCACCAAAAGATATGCTTAGTCTTACCATGGTTGGTTACAGGTAAAATGATCTTATCTTATTAGTTTGTATATCCTGTGGTCACATTAAGACTCTTCGCTACAGCATCATATGGACAGCTGAGTTATTTGGTGTCTGTCCATTTGACTTGTGAATTCCTCTCAGACTTGCTGCTTTCCTGGATGATGATCTACCATTTGTGGTTTCCAGTCCACTGATATTAGTTAATGTGAATGTGGATGGGTACTGAAGAAATCTAGATACTTTATATGAGTTAAGTACTTACACAGGTAACTTAACTGCAATGTTGATGTTAATTGTACCTATACTAGATGGTTTGGAAAGTACTGAGTTCCCTTAAGTGTAGCACAGATGACTGCTAAGTCCCAGTGGAAACTCATATGTCAAACAGCTGATGCCTTCACTAAAGAAAACCTTTCTTCTCTTCTCTACTTCCTAATGTGTGTATTTATCAGTTCTCTTTGTAATTCTAAATAATACCATAGCATATATTAATCCATTTTACTTTTGGTAATTAGATCTGATGGTGGAAGATGAAGTTTCTTTAGTCTTTAACCTCATGACTTAGCTGCAGATCCGTGCCTATTCAAGTTCAACTTGTCTGATTAAAATGTTCCATTTCAATAATTCATTTGTTTTTTCTTTCTGCTTTCCACCTCATCCCCAACCCCAGCACCAATTTTGTTGGCCTTGGTAGCAGGAGAAGCAGCAGGGATCATGGAAAATATCAGTGATGATGTCATTGTTGGACGTTGCCTTGCCATCCTGAAAGGTATATTTGGTAGCAGTGCTGTGCCACAGGTTAGTGCAGACAGTGTCTGTGGGGACCTTCTCAGCATTTCAGAGTGTACTACAACTCTCAGTAGCTTGACTGCAGTGTGGAGCTCTTAGCTGCATGTACCACCTTTGGGTTGTTCAGAGTTTTTTGGGAGGAGGGGTTGTGTGTGGGTTTGAGGTTTGTTGGTTGGTTTTGGTTTTCCCAGGTTTTTTTTATTCTTTTGGATTGGGTGCATTTTGTATGGGTTTTGTGCTTTTGGGTTAATTTGGGGGTTTGTTTGGGGTTTTTTTGAGAAGATTGTCTTAGACTGACTAAGACTTTAGCTTTTCCAGAGTGTCAAATACTTCAGTTAGTTTTCTACCTTTTACATTTCTGGAGTTACAGCAGAGCTGTCCATGGCTAGTGAGAGCACTGATTAGATACTCCCTGCCATGTTCTGCACCTTCTCTAAAGAGCTGTAAAGCTCTTGACCAGTGAACTCCACAAAGATGTTGGTTTGGCTGGAAGGTGACTCGAGGGGGGGAAGAAGAGAGTAAAGGCAGTCTTTCATCTGGATCAGCTCCTTATGCAGCTAGCCAGTGGTTATTTAGGCACAAGAAGTGTTAAGAGAATGGTTAGTGAAGAGGGAGTTTAGAAAATAATTAAATATTACTTGGGGAAAAAAAAAACAGCTTGCATGCTTGGGACATGAATTTGAAAAGTCTTATAGCTGTTCAACCTACAGTGTGTGTGACTTAGTTGAAATCTTGGTCTGTTCTCCTAACAGGCAGTGTGGGAGCAGTTTTTACAAATGGCATTGGTTGTAAATAAATAGTTCTCCTCTGCTGGGATTTCTATATAGTACAGTAATAAAAAAAAGTACATGGTAACTTTAACGTACCAGTGTTCTCTGAGCATTTGGTCAGGTGTAAATTGGACTGTTTGCTTGCTTGGTATTTCACATGAGGAATAAATTCACTTCATTGTCTTGGTTGTAGAGCTCTTCTTTATCACGGTTTTATCATCCCCAGTATTTTACTGCTTTCTCTATGATGGACAGATACTCACAGCTGATCGTAAGCATAGATTTTATAGATAATGAGTGGAGCAAAAGCTGTGTGCAGTAGATTGTGGTAATATACTGGAAAGAATTAAGGTATTGCCACTAAAGACAAGTTATTTACGGTACTATGTGTTATCATGCAATATAAACTTGGAGTTCTACCGTTAACATCAGCCTAGGGAATTTTTGTCTTTTATTCTTGCAATGTGTATCTTTTGTATTTTGCACTAACTGTAGAACTTGCACTGGGTAAACAACTGAAGTTTCTGTCTTGTGTCAGCCTAAAGAGACGGTGGTGTCCCGCTGGCGTGCGGACCCATGGGCCCGGGGATCATATTCCTATGTAGCAGCTGGATCTTCTGGAAATGACTATGATTTGATGGCTCAGCCAATTACTCCAGGGCCAGCCATTCCAGGTGCTCCTCAGGTGAGAGATTTCTCAGTTCTTTTTAGAAAATCCTCAACAAGTTTAGATAATGTGCATCTTCTGATGAACGTTTAGAACCTGTAAAATAAGTTTTCCATCCATGATTTCTGCCTTCCAGATTTGGTGTAATTTGTTTACTAGAAAAGAGCATTTTTATTCAGAAAGTCAATTTGGTAATGTCTGAAGAGTCTTATACATTTACTGGGTTTCATACCCCATATTTGTGTTGTCCATCACCATATTTAAGAGGGTTGTAGTGTCTTGAAAGAGGGTGAAGGCCAGAGTGAGAGTAACTGGAATCAAAAGGTCCCACCCAACTAGGGAGTGAACACGGTGAAGGTATAAGTAATTTCCAGTGTTTTGAAAGCACTAGCAGAGAATGATGTATGGGTCTGGCTTTATTTAGGATTTTTTCCCAGTGATAAAACTCTAATAAACATAGCCATGGATAAATAATTCTCTGCAGAGTATAATATATAAATAGAATAGAACCCCTCATAGGGGTTGGAAGGGACCTCTGAAGATCATGGAGTCCAACCCCCCTGCTGCAGCAGGAACACCCAGGGCAGATCACACAGGAACGTGTCCAGATGGGTCTTGGAAGTCTCCAGAGAAGGAGACTCCACAGCCTCTCTGGGCAGCCTGTCCCAGGGCTCTGTCACCCTCACAGTGAAGAGGTTTGTCCTCATGTTGTGTGTGCAAGTTAAAATTTTAAATATAGCCTCTTTTATATGCACTACCTTCATGTTAATGAGACTGTGGTGTGATTAGAAGAAGACTTTAAACATTTTTGGGGCAGGACTTTTTGCGTGGACGTATGTAGCAAGAGGACAAAGGGCATTGGTTTTAAAACTTGAAGAAGAAAAATTTAGATTAGATATTAGGAGGAAATTTTTTTCTATGAGGGTGGTGAGACACTGGAACAGGTTGCCCAGGTTGGTCATGAAAGCCCCATCCTTGGAAGTGTTGAAGGACAGGTTGAATGGGGCTTGGAGCAACCTGGGCTGGTGGGAGGTGTCCCTGCCCATGCAGGGGGTTGGGACTGGATGGTCTTTTAAGGTCCCTTTCTATGATTCTAAGATTTCTATGGACATTGTTAAAATACTTTGTTAGGGTATCTGAAAGAACACAAGCCTTAACAGTGTTCTCTGTCCCCCCAGCCTATCCCTCGCCTATTTTTTGCGGGAGAACACACGATTCGCAACTACCCCGCGACTGTTCACGGGGCGCTGCTGAGCGGACTGCGAGAAGCCGGTCGCATTGCAGACCAATTTCTTGGGGCCATGTATACTCTACCTCGCCAGCCTACGCCTGGGATCCCCCCACAACAAGCTACCAGTATGTAAGAAAATCAGAAGGTATTAGAAGAGGAGTGACGAGGCCACAGTGCTGCTCTGGTGAATGCTTTGGGATGAAGATACTCGTGTAGTCAGTGACAGTGTCTCCTGAAAGGACCTCACCATGAATTACTTCGTAATAATTCCATTAGAATGGCCTTACAAAACCAGCTTTTGGTTTGGCATCCTCTTATAAAATCTCTTATAGCTATCTGAAGTGTCAGTGTACACAGAATCCTTTACTACCAAGCTGGTCAGGGATTTCTTTTGACTCTGTAGATACTTTTTGAAACTCAAACTAATAGCCAGAGGGTTTTTCCCTACCCCTACATGTATTTGCAATTTGGTAATGACACAAGGCCCTCTAGAAGCTGATTGGTACAAACAGTAGCTTTGTGTAGAATTTGTGAACTTCCATGTTATTTTGTTGATTTTTACTTTTGTTTGTTTGTTTGTTTTGTTCTGTAGAATAATAGTTTTTGACCAATCTCGTTCTTCTCTGGGATTTGAGATATGGGTGCAACTCTTTCCCTACCAGTAGCAGCAAATCATACCCCTCCAAAATAGTCCATTGGCAGCTAACCGATATGCATCCTGTTTTAGAAAGAAAGCTGGGATTACTGAGACTGTGCTAAGCAAACTGGTACATTAAATACATTCAACAAAAGAAATAGTCACAATTGGATATTTGTTAAGTTAAAAACTAGAGAATTTATTCACATTTGTTTATATAGACACAGAATTGTCTAGACATTGCCAGCTGAATGGCCTAATCTCTCTTGATTTCTTTGCTGCGCTCTGTGTACCTGTGGCGTTTATTTCTGCTATGTTAATGAGGTGATGTTGAAGCTGCCATTGTTGAGCTTCTGAAAATCACTTTGCTTTGGCTGCTTTTCCAAATATTTTCCCTCTTACTCATTCAGCACTTAAAGCATTCCTTTCATTTCAGAGCAGTCTTATTTAAACATTTAGGTCCTTTTCCCCCCTCTCCTCCTTTCCTCATTTAGCATTAGACTTTTATTATGTCTTTCAGCTTTTCTCATCCTCCTCTTTCTGCAGTTTATTTCTCCCTCTAACTGTGGTTTCTGGGCACACTGTTTCTTCTGCTTTTCAGTTTTTCTATTCTCACTCTCTCTGACCCCATGTCTATACCATGTGCAGTCTGTCCCAAATTCTTTTTGTCCTTGCACCTTCTGTTCTGGTAGAGGATCAGTACCTCCACTTGTTTGATGCTCGTCCCTCTATAATTCCATTGCCCACACTTCTTCCTGAAGAAAATACACACTCAAATACAACTGCAGCCACTACTTGCTTGTAGCTCTATTGTCTTTGGCCATGGACTCTCCATCTTCTGGCATTATTCCTTCTGCTGTTTTCTTGTGTCTCCTCCTTAGTAGCTGGAGATCATTTTTCTGACTACCTTTATTGTCTCCTGGTTGCTTTCTCATTAGACATAAAAGTCTAGGAGGGGATGTCTCCATAGGCAAGCTATGAGAAAGGGGAGGATTCTGTCTGATGTGGCAGGAATAATAGTCTGACTTGAGGTGTCAAGGACTAAACTCATTTGGAGTGGCTGGATTTGGAGGACTCTATCTCAAACGTGGCTCAGTGTCCCTCTCCTGTATCTCTAATTTTGCAAATGATTTTGCACCTTGAGATCTCCCCAGCAGCACTGCTCATCCTGGCTTTCCTTCCCAGGGGATGAGACAGACTGAAGTGGAACAGGAATTGGAATTCCAACAGGGCATAGAGGAGGTGTGTCCAGGGGATGACTGAGAGTAAATCTGAAACTCAAGACTCCCTGTCTTATGGTAAAAGCCTGTCAGTACCACTACCCAGAAAAATCACATTCCAGAGTCAGAGGTGTGACAGGCCTTTAAAATCCACCAACAGCTGATCACTGGTGTGTGATACTCATCATTCCTCAAGGAGGTGCTCTCCCGGCAGTTAGCAGCTCTTGCCCTGCTGCTTCCGTCATCCCAGCAATGCCTTCTGCTGTGCCTGAAATGGTGACTCTGAGTCCAGATTATCAGTGTAAGTGTTTAGGAGCATATTGCTCTCCTCTCCCTGTGCCAGGGTCTGTTAAATGGACCTTTGGCCTGACCCATAATGGCTGGTCCTATTTAAGTGCTGCCTGTGCAGCCTTCCTACCCACTGACCTACTGAGGAGACGGCATTGTAACTAGATCACTAGGCCCACTTCATCTCAGCATCCTTCCTTGTGGTGTAGACCTTCTTCCCATTGCTACTGTCTGCTTGCCCTGACCCCCCTTGGAATTGACTTACCTGTTTCAGCAGGTTGTGAATGACCTTTGTCAAAGGTTTGAAGCTGCTGGACAGTCACAAAACCTTGTGATCGAGTCTGGTTGCACCCTTTGAAGAATACCTTTCCACCTATTCTCAGGGACTTGCCACTTCTCACCCTACTCCACAG
Organism: Apus apus; assembly: GCF_020740795.1. Taxonomy (NCBI): domain Eukaryota; kingdom Metazoa; phylum Chordata; class Aves; order Apodiformes; family Apodidae; genus Apus; species Apus apus. The sequence goes on from NC_067302.1 coordinate 184,091, forward strand.
GTTGGTGAATTGCATTTCTGAAAACAAAAATGATTGGTACCCACTTCAGAAAGAGAACTTCCCTAGTTGGACCCCTCTTTCTGGACTGAAGATGAAGGACCACAGTAATCTCCACAGGGTTCTGAGTCATAGAATCATAGAATGGTTTGGGATGGAAGGGACCTAGAAGATCATCTAGTTCCAAGCTCCCAGCAAGGTCAGGGACACCTTTTACTAGACCAGGCTGCACAAAGCCCTGTCCAACCTGGCCTTGAACACCTCCAGGGAGGGGGCAGCCAAAACCTCCCTGGGCAACCTGTTCCAGTGTCTCACCACCTGAACAGTAAAGAATTTCTTCCTAATGTCTAACCTAAATCTCCCCTCTTAAAGTTTCAAACCATTACCCCTTGCCCTGACACTACACACCCTGGTAAGAGGTTCCTTCCCAGCTTTTCTGTAGGACCCCTTCAGATACTGGAAGGCTGAAGCCTTCTCGTCTCCAGGCTGAACAATTCCAGCTCCCTCAACCTGTCCTAATAGGAGAGGTGCTCCAGCTCGGATCATCTTCATGGCCTCCTCTAGACTTGCTCCAAGAGTCCTGAATGAATGGATGCATTCACTGGTCAGATGAGGGTTTTTGGATGGGGTCCATGTGCAGGAATACTTGCACTTTTCTGTTCTCCAGATCCTGTGGGTTTGGCATCTACTCTGCAAGAAACTAGTTAGATCAGTCTTTGTATTCAGTCTTTGTATGGAAGTGAGAATATTTGCCATGGCCTTGTCTATAGTGGAAATAAATTGCAAAGCAGGGGTTTGCAATTACTCTCTAATTAAGATGTTATCTTAGTAATTGGCAATTATAAACTTGGAGGAACAATTTCACTTGGGTGCTTCTTTTTTTTTTTTTCCATTATGAATCTTTTCATCTGACAAGATCTCTTACTGTATTTCTTTGGTCAGCAAGGTGCTCAGTGTTCATTTTGTCTTTAAGCCGTGAATTGGCTCCATAAAGTAAAGTGATTAAACTGAATTTATTTGTACATTTTGGATTCTTTTAAAGGTGATCATAATTCCATTAGTTACTTTTCCCCAGAATGTTTACCAGACCATAATTACAGCGCATGGACTGGTTTGTTTGCAAGTTTGCTGCTTTTACCAAATATTTTTTGCAATTTCCAACATCTCTCATTTCTGAAGGTGCAATATTTTGTTGATTTGGAAGGAATATTGAAATTGACAGGAAATGCCTACAGTGACAAAGCACTCAGATATTACAGAACTATTGGAACACTTCTAAACCTTGTCTTCTGGGTGTTTATCAGTATTTATCCAGCATCAACTGGATAAAAACCCACAAGAAGTCACCTTTAGAAGGTTGGATGGAGAGTGGAAGCATCCCTATAATTACCTGTGTGCAGCAGTTGTGGAATGTGTCTTATCAAAAAAACAAACTGTTTTAAAATTAGTTTTTTCCAGCTTTGCTGGTTTGTCTGCTAAAAGCTGTTGCTTCTCTGCTAATACACACAGACTGACTTTGTAAAGCTCTTAGACAGTTTTTGGAGTCTGTCCATTCCTTCCAGCTGCTAATAAGCATCAAGTCAACATGGTGTTTAGAAATTTCCTGGAAAACAACAAATCACATAGGCTGAGAAATGCAATAAAATATCCAATGCAAGTATTCAAGTCAGGAATGCAGCTGAGGCTGCACAGTCCTGCACTTGTGTGTGTAGTGTCATCACATTCTTACATAGGTACATAAATTTGGGGCAGAGGAGCTGACCCAATTCTCTGTCCCCGTTTCCAACCAACTAAAGGTCCTGGTGATGTGGTGGTACTGGGAGCCTTCCAGCCCTATGAGGTGCAGCTGTGTCAAAGAAACCTGAAGAGGAGACGCTTTCACTGTGAGCTGTGACCAAGGGTGTCTTGCCAATGAATTTATGAGGAAGGCTGACATCTAGACTGGCCTTTCCTCAGTGATGAGAATGGGGCTGTTCTTGCACTGATATACTCAGAATTTGCAGTTTCTCATGCAAATATTGTCTGATTTCAGAAAATAACAAGCAAAAAATAGCAACAGGAAGGTTTTGCAGAAAGAATTATTATGTTTTAAGCACCTGTTTTCTCATGTAACGTTACACATTTTCTCTACACCAGTTGTCTAGACCCTGTCCAGCCACACTTCAGAGAAACTCATTGTGTCCCTGTGTCCAAATAATTTCATGACCCTTCAGTCTGTTCATTAGGGCTTTAAGTTCTGATAATGTGGGACCTACACCTAGATCTTTCTTACTAGTATGTGACCAAATGTACCATGCTCATGGACCTCAGGTACTGTTAGTGCAGTTATGTATCATCAGCTCCAGGACCTCTGGAAATTGTTTCCATTTACTACTTCCATGTTCCAGACCCAGCTCACAGCTTTCCACTCTCACGTAAGCTTTGGATATATTGTCAAGGGCAGCTGCTCCAAAGCAGCGTGAAGCTGCAGTGGAGCTGTAATGAACAAGTGGTCATCGCCCCACAGAAGAGGACCTAGCTAAGGTTTGCACTCTGCAGAAAGCATCTCCAGAAGGAATGTGATGACCCAAATGGAGCTCCCACTCACACACATGGCTGTGCAGCTCTGGCTACAGGGCTGCCTAAGCCTGACACGGGTACTGAAGAGCAGCAGGGATGACACCTGTGGTGTGACCAGGGGAATGACCTGCTCCCCTCGTGGCAGAGCTGAAAGAGGAAAGTGAAAGGTTAAGGAGTAGTGGTGAGTGTGAGAGGGTGATAGGTCAGTGGAGCCATGTCCTACCATCCCTGAGGCAAAGGCAGCAGATGGAAGCTCCACAAGATGCAGAGGATCCCCTACTCTCTTGACACCAAGCAGATGGAGGGGACCTGCGAGATGGGGGAATAGGAACAGGTCCCTGCTCAGGGCAGCAGGCAGATGCCCACCCAGCCTCCCTCACCTTCCCAGGTGCCCTCACACTGGAGATATGGGGCTCTGGCACATGAGGGCCCAGCAGATGAGGATGTATATGGAAACCCATCCAGGGCCACGGCAGTCAGCCCCACTTCTTATGACTGCTTCTGTTGAGGAAAAAAGGAGGGTAATTGTAGGAGATTCCTTTCTGAGGGGAACAGAGGGCCCAATTTGCTGACCAGCCCCATCCCACAGGGAAGTCTCCTGTCTCCCTGGGGCCCAGGTTAGAGATACTAGTAGGAAACTCCCTGGTCTGGTGCAGCTCTCTGGTTACTGCCTGCCATTGGTTCTGCCGATGGCCAGTGATGAGGTGGAGAAAACTAAAAGCAATCAAAAAGGACTTACAGGCAGTGGGGCAATTGGTTGAAGGATCAGGAGCACAGTGGCAGGAAGAATACTGAAAGGAATGGAAAATACATGTCATTAACACATGGCTCAGACGCTGGTGCCAGTTTTGGTTATTTTGGACCATGGGGAGGTTTACATGGCCCTGGGCCAGCTAGTGATAAATGGAGTTCAGCTGTCTCCAAGGGGGAAAGAATTCTAACTCATGAGTTGGTGGAGTTAATCAGGAGGGCCTTAAATGAGGTTTGAAGGGGGACGGGTATAAAAACAGGGCCATTAGAGATGAGCCCAGGGGTGGCATGTCAATGTTGGTGTGAAATTGATAGCCTGCTGTCTCTTGGAGCCAGAAGTTTGCATCTCTCATTAAATTGTTGGTCCCCATCAATGGAGTGTTAATTACACTGTTCCATGAAATGACTTCTGCTTGCTGGTACTGTTCTCTTCACTAGACTGTATCACTGCACCCCAAGACTTTAAGGCTATTTCAGTTGAATTAGGGTAGATTACCTGATTTTTATACTTTATGCTCAAAATAGAGATATCTTTGCCAGCCCAGCCAGGATGACAAAGTATCTTTTCCATGCAGGGGTTCTTCTCTTTAAGAAGTTCCTGGCTGGACTTACCCTGTTTGTGGAGAGGTCCTAGGTACATCTTTCTGCAGAGACCATCTGTTTAGATAATCACCTGTTAGAGATTGCAGTTATCTGAGTGTAGTCCCTGGCTGTAAACACCTCATGGCAGGGCACTGTAGCCCCTGCTTGTGGTGCTCAGTGTGTCCATCCTTTCACAGCTTCAGCAGCATTCTGTCTTCAGACCTGCACTAAATGCTGCTCCTCTGCTTGAGCACCTGGTAATCGGTGCAATATTTTTGGCAATAGTGAAATTACCGTTTGCTTTGCTTCCAAGCCACTCCTGGGTAGCTGCACCTCTGTGTGTTTGAAGTTACCCAAGGTTAGAACAGATGTGGCCAACAGACACCTGGAAATGGAAATTACTTCCCTAGGAGCTGTATGACAGAGGTACTCCACATGCTCAGTATTATCCCTCTTACTCCTCAGAGTCTCACATACTAATTTATTTATTTATTTCCAGTTTTTTGGTTAAGCCCTTGTGGCCGTGGCTGAACACATGGGGAGGTTCAGGTCGTAGCAATGATCCACTGTTATAGGGCAGAAATGTCTCCAATGTCAAGTTCTTAGGCAGTGTTAGAACTGATGTTTGGACAACACGCTCCTGGTTTTAATCACTTTTCCTCACTCACAGAATATATTCTCACTTCTGAATAACGTAAAGCTTGTCAAGCTGTTCAGTTTGAAGGCTTTTTCTGTATTCACTGAGAATGCTTAAAGCTTGGTGGTCTCAGGTTAGTGTGCAAAAAATAGGAATCCACCTACTACTGTGTGTCAGACACTGAGTTCTGTTCAGCAGCAGAAGATAACTTTAGCTGTTGATGGTGGAGGATGTAGTTTACAACTGAGCATGACTGGACTACACCATGTACTGCATTTGCCTTCATGAAACTTTTACATGGGCCTTAGGAAGGAAGGGACAACCTCTTGTCACTTGTGCCCTGTGACAGGATGAGGGGCAATGGATTCAAACTGGAGACCAGGAAGTTCCAGCTCAACATAAGAACTTCTTTCCTCTGAGGGTGACAGAGCCCTGGGACAGGCTGCCCAGAGAGGTTGTGGAGTCTCCTTCTCTGGAGACTTTCAAGACCTGTCTGGATGCCTTTCTGAATGACCTGCCCTAGTTTTGGTCCTGCTCTGGCAGGGGGTTGGACTCGATGATCTTTGGAGGCCCCTTCCAACCCCCAACATTCTGTGATTCTATGATGTCCTGCCTGGTGTTCCACATCAGCCCAAAGGGGCCAGAGATCTCCCTGTCTCCTCAGCACTCTGCAGTTTGCTCCTCCATGCAGCTTGGTTTGGGTCAGCACAAGAAGGAAAATGCTTTTTAAGTGGATAAGGTTTTAGGAAATTATTGACCTAGGCTTCAGGGTGTTCTGTTGGGTACAATCCACCCAGGATCAGAGTGTGAAGAGTTTGGACACTCTGCCTGTTTTCAGAAGGAGCTGAGATAATGCAGCTTTTGAGGAAAACAAGATTCCCATTTACTGGCAACTCATCACAGTTTTGGAAAGGAGACAGGATAGACAAGCTGAAGGGAGGTCCTGGAATTTGTCCTGGGATGGGAAGGGCTGCATTTGGTAAGAATTTGGAGACCTGAAGGCACCTGGAGAAAAATCCAGCTGAGAACACTGAGCTGGCACATAGATTTCATGAAGGAACCAGCAAGGGGTGATCATGTCTTAGCCTTCAGCTTTCTCTGTTTGTCATGGTCAGCTGACTTGCCTTCATTTCATTGTTTACCCTTTATAATCCCATTTTTGTTACAGACATCATAGGAGCGTCCCGCATGGGAGCTTGAGGTTAATGGCTTCAACTTGATGATTAATGCAGGCCTAGTTCTGTCATTGCAAGGGGGGGATGTTGGTTTATTCTCCAGGGCACAAGAACTGGGGTGACGAACAGAGGCTTTGCCCTTGGTGCACCAGAGGAATAAGGGCAGAGCTGGGCCCCTGTCTGGCCAGTAAGAGTTCACGTCAAACACCTTCACTGACACCTTTGGGGCTTCCTGTGCCAAAGGAAACAGCTTGTACTCCCAGTAACAAGGTGGTTTGTAAAGAAGATAAGGGGAGCCCTTGAGGGGTGCCTGATAAGGGAGTGTGGGAAACTGTTCTTTTCTTCCCCACATAAGTCTAAACAAAATGTCTTTTCAGCCAGCGAAGGCCTCTCCTGATTATCCCCAGCTAAGGGACTAAACCAGACTTGCTTCTCAAGGACAACTGAACCCAAAACAACAGCTGTGGCCCGGGACAGAAAGGATGGGCGACAAGCCACCCTGTGCCCCTGGCAGTCACCGCCCTAACGTGGGGCTGATGGACGCTCGTTGGCTCTGGACAGTGACACTGACTGGACAGGTGGGTCAGGGGGTATCAAAGGGGCGAGGGCAGCAGGTGGGCCCTTCCCTCCTCCCTGAGGCCCGTTCGGACGCTTTCTGCGTGGGACACCCCCCTGCTGCGGACACTGGTGCTGGGACCCTGCCTGCCTGCCTGCCCCGGGTCCAGCCTGAGCCTCAGCGCCGAGCGTGCCGGGGTCCCGAGCCCTGGGGTCGGGGCCGGAGCCCCCCCCCCCCCCCCCCCCCCCCCCCACATATTCCTTTCCTCTCGCACACACAGCGCGACCTCTTGAGGACCGGCGTCAGGCTTCCTTCCCTCCTCCCTTTGGTCCTTAACCCTCTCCCTCAAAAGCTCAGGACCTCTTGCATTGCCTCCCTAAAGGACACTTTCTCACTACACACATATTGATATCCCTGGTAGCCATTCACACCTGCATTGTCCCTGAACATCATCCCTCGGTTTGTGTTAACCCTTAATAAACTGATCAGTTTGTGGAGCAAACCTTGGCTTCAGAGGCAATTTCTGAGCGTGGTGGGGTGGGGGTGCTTTCTAACTCCCCCCCTGAAATACGGCCCCGCGGCGGCCGTTCCTCCGTGAGAGGCAGCGCCGCGTGTGACCCTCGGGCTCATTCACAAACCCCTCCACATTGAGAGGGGGAGTCGCAAAAGCACCTGACAGCCGGGAGCCCCCGGTACCGGCTCGCGACAGGGAGTATGGCTGAGGATGAAAGATGGTATTTGTCTGGCTCCAGAGAGACAGTTTGGTTGTGGCCATCAGGGGGCTAGAGGGAAATGTTTGCCCTCATGTTTGTGGTGTCGGGAGATGATGGGGTCATGGTGTGTGAATAGGAGCCACCTGAGGCATCTTGGCATTGGAGTCCTAGGAGAGGCTTGGAACTGATCTCATGCAGACTAGTCCAGGGAAGCCTTGAACCAAGCTGGGGGATTCTCCTCCCAGCTGAGCTCTGCAATGGCAAAACCTCAGTCTCAGCCTCCTGTTTGTTAATATATTTTTTCTTGACTTAGCTGCATTCTTGTTTGTCACACAGCTACTTCATCAGGAGGGTGCCCTGCACCCTGCTTCCCTCTTGTTTTACCCTGGTCTTCTGAGGCCTGACAGATGTCAGTTGAAATTCTCAGCAAGCTGAGGAGAATAGGCTTGAGAAATGGGCTGGTGCAAACTGCATGAAGTTCAACAAGGCCAAGTGCAAGGTCCTGCACCTGGGTCAGGGCAATCCCAGGCACAAATACAGGCTGGGTGGAGAAGTGATTTGAAACAGGCCTCAGGAGAAGGACCTGGGGGTGATGGTGGATGAGAAGCTGAATGTGAGCCAGCACCATGCACTGGAGCCCAGAAAACCAACCATGTCCTGGGCTGTGTCAAAAGAAGTGTGGCCAGCAGGTCAAGGGAGGTGATTCTGCCCCTCTACTCAGCTCTCATGATACCCAACCTGCAGTGCTGTGTCCAGTTCTGGAGCCCCCAACATAAGAATGAAATGGAGCTCATGGAATGAGTCCAGAGGAGGCAGTGGAGATAATCCAAGGGCTGGAGCAGCTCTGCTCTGGGAACAGGCTGGGAGAGTAGGGGTGTTCAGCCTGGAGGAGAGAAGGCTCCAGGGAGACCTTAGAGCAGCTTCCAGTGCCTGAAGGGGCTCCAGGAAAGCTGGGGAGGAGCTTGTTACAAGGGCTTGTAGTGAAAGGCCAAAGGGTAATGGTTTTAAACAGAAAGAGGAGAGACTGAGATTAGAGATCAGGAGGATATTCTTTAGTGTGAGGGTGGTGAGACCCTGGCCCAGGCTGCCCAGGGAAGCTGTGGCTGCCCCAACCCTGGCAGTGTTGAAGGGCAGGTTGGATGGGGCTTGGAGCAGCCTGGGCTGGTGGGAGGCCTGATGATCTTAAAGGTCCCTTCCAACCCAAACCATTCTATGATGCTATGAATGAGAGAAGACCTGCCCTTTCCTGTGGTGTCTAGTTCACAAAGTCCCAGACACAAAATACACCTGCTTTATCTGGTGGTGTTTTTGAAGGACAACATCCTGGAGGGAAGAGGAGCCCATGAAAGCTGGCTGATATTTAAGGTCCATCTTCCAGGGCCAAGAGCATTGCATCCCAACTAAGAGGAAGTCAGGTGTGGATGAGCAAGCAGCTCCTAGAAAAGCTCATACTTAAGAAGGAAGCCTACAGGGGGTGGAAGGTAGGGCAGATACCCTGGGAGGATTGCAGAGACGCTGTCCGAGCAGCCAGGGTCACGTCAGGAGAGCCAAATCCCAGATAGAAATAAATCTCACCAGGGATGCAAAGAAGAATAAGAAAATATTTTATAGGTGTGTTGGGGAAAAAAAGGCAGCCAAGGAAAATGCAGGCCCTTTCCTGAAGGAAATAGGACCTGGCTACACAGGATATTGAGAAGGCTGAGGTTCTCTAGGACATCTTTGCATCAGTCTTCACTGGCAAGTGATGCAGCCTCATTGCAAAGGTCACAGCAGGTGAAAGCAGAGGCTGGGAGAATGAAGCACCCCCCACTGTAGGAGAGGAACTGGTGCACAAGTCTATGGGACCTGGTAGGGTCCATCCACAGGTCCAGGGGAGCTGGTAGATAGTTGCTGAGCCTATGCCCATCGTATTTGAGAGAACATGGTGGTCTGGAGGAGATTCCCACCTATTGGAAAAAAGGTCCCACAGCCCCTGTTTTTAAAAAGGGCAAAAAGGAAGACCCAGGGAACTCCAGGCTGGTCAGTCTCACCTCTGTGCCTGGCAAGGTCATGGAGCAGATCCTCCTGGGAAGTCTGCTAAGGCACATGGAAAATAAGGAGGTGATTGGTGACAGCCAACATGGCTTCACTAAGGGCAAGTCATGCCTGACCCATCTGGTGACCTTCTACACCAAGGCTACAGAGATGGTGGATGGTGGCAGAGCAGCTGATGTCATCTACCTGGAATGGTGCAAGGGGTTTGACACTGTCCCACATGACATCCTGGTCTGCAAACTGGCAAGGCATGGATTTGACAGATGGATCACTCAGTGGATAAGAGATTGGCTGGATGGCCCCACCCAGAGTTGTGGTCAGTGGCTCCATGTCCAAATGGAGGCAGGTGATGAGTGGTGTCCCTCAGGGGTCAGTACTGGGACCAGGGCTGTTCAACACCTTTGTTGGAGACATGGACAGTGGGACTGAGTGTGTCCTCAGCAGGTTTGCTGGTGACCCCAGGCTGTGCAGGGTGGCTGGCACCCTAGAGGGAAGGGATCCGTCCAGAGGGAGCTGGACAGGCTGGAGAGGTGGCCAATGCCAGGCTCCTGAGGTTCAACAAGGCCAAGTGCAGGGTCCTGCCCCTGGGTCAGCACAACCCCAGGCACAGATCCAGGCTGGGGGGAGAATGGCTGGAGAGCAGCCCTGAGGAGGAGGATGTGGGGTGGGAGGAGATGAGAAGCTGGACATGAGCCACCAGTGTGTGCTGGAGCCCAGAGGCCAATTGTGTCCTGGGCTGCATCCAAAGAAGTGTGGCCAGCAGGGCCAGGGGGGATCCTGCCCCTCTGCTCTGCTCTGGTCAGACCCCACCTGGAGTAATTTGTCCAGCTCTGGAGCCCTCAGCACAGGAGAGACATGGAGCTGTTGGAGAGGGGCCAGAGAAGAGAAGATGATCCAAGGGCTGGAGCAGCTCTGCTCTGGAGACAGGCTGTGTTGGGGTGTTCAGCCTGGAGAAGAGAAGGCTCTGCTTTGTGCAGCCTGGTCTAGTGGGAGATGTCCCTGACACTCTTTAAGGTCCCTTCCAACCTAACCCATTCTATGATACTATAAGCTCACCAGGCAGCTGATGGACAACAGGCTGCTGGTGGGAACATGAATAGCTGGGCAGTGTCCCCTGGGCCAGTGACAAGGGAGGCTGTAGGCAGAAGGCTCCCAGAGATCAGTGGGGCTGGTCCTGAGCCAGGGGGACACTCCCTACCTGGCTACAAGGGTAGTGGGCATTAGGACTGTTTTCCTGCTGAGGGGGTGGTGAGCAGATCAGTTTGCCAGGTCAGGAAACACAGTTAATTGGAGCTGTCAGCTTAGGTAAATCCTGCTTTGGATGTGATGCCAGGAGTGTAAGACACTCCATAGACCTCTGTGAGTGGCTGATCAGGAACTCACAGGAGGATCAATGCTTGGTCTGGGCGTGGGCAGTACACATCATCTGGCTCCAAATCTTGCCAATAAAAATATTCTCACAGGTATGACTGAAGCAGAAATGTTCACAGCTGGAGTTATACGAGAGTACACTTGTTTGTAGGCAACATGAAGACTAAATCCCACCAAAGCAGATAGATGTGACTTACAAAAAAAGACCAAAGAAGGAAAAAAAAAAAAAAAAAAGGTTTCAGAAAAGGAGTGAAGTCTCATGGCTAATTGTACCTGCATATTGCAAAAAGTTAGGAACTGTGACATAGCCTTTGTGACCTATACTGACCTCTGTATCCTCCAGCTGCTTCCAGGACAAGCCAACAGATTTTGGTTCCATTACCATCTAAACTGGCTGAAGGAATGAGATCTAATGGAGCAGTGGCTCATTTCCCTCTGTAAGGCCCTTCCTCCAACCTGCTCTCAGCAATGCCAAGTACAGGTCATCCAACCTAAGTGTAGTGTGGTTGTGTTCAACAATTTCCCATGTGTGTATGAACTGTCCTTGCCTTAAATACAGCCCAGGAATGGATATATGGGATCTGCCTGGACACAGGCAAAGAACTAAGAACAAGGGAGTCAGACTCAGCACTAACACACAGTGGTGCAGGATGGAGCTGCCTCAGCACTTCTCCGAGGGGCATCAGCACCTCTGAGTAATAGACACTGTGCAGATTCAGCCAGAGATACGAAGACCACAACACAAGCGTGTACAAAGAGAAGTTTTTATTGGTTATATACTGGAGAGCTGACAGTGTTCAAGTCAGGAGAGACATGCAGATAAAGTGTGTGTTTACATTTGGCATGCAGGCTAAGAGCACTGTGTAACTGGAAGGAAGTGAGCACCATCTGAACCCACTGCATGGGCAGCATGGGGAGGAAAGAGTTGGCTTCCCTCTTCTGAGCATGCTGAAACATGGAGAGTTTTGAGAGAGTGATGATGGTTCGATTGGCACAAATAGTTTTAGGGAAATAGGCAATACTGTAACCCTGGAAAATTTGCTTAACTTCAATGAGTCTGTGATTACAAAAAGATTTATTGCATTACTTGTCTTCTAACTAAGCTGGCCCAGCCCAAATATATGTCTGCAAATACAAAAAAATAGATGTATTATCTTAAAATACATTCCATGCAGCCTGGAGTGCTGCCTCTCCAAGGCAGGAGCCTGCACTGCATGCTGGGCAGCCCAAGGAGATGATCCTTTGGGTCCTTAGGTTACTGACCATCTGAGGCATCTGCAAAGAATGGCTTCATGGTTCCTCACATACAGAGCAGCCCCTGGGAGGCTGGCCTTGGAGCAATGCTTTAACCACGCTGGTGATGTGCAAGGGTGGCAGAGATGAGGTCTACTAGATTAGAGATGACACCAATATAACTATTGCTTTGATCTGTAGCTAGGAGATTGCCCTTGTCAAGGGTCTCTTGAAGCACCAAGGTGTATCACCCTGCCCTGTGCTTCCTGCTCTTTTCCCTTCCTGGAGGTACCATCTGCAGGACTGCGGGGCTCCTCTGTGTCCACTGAGCTGCAGTGTGACAGTGCACAGCCCTGGGTGCACTGGGGGGCTGTCACCCCTCCGTGCCACCCGAGCAGCTGGAAGTCACTCTGTGCACTGCGGAGCTACCTCTGGACACAAGGATGTTGCTCCATGAAGCTGCTGGCTCCTCAGGCTGGTGCCAGCCACTCTGGGGAAAGCCACTGGCTCTCCTGAAGGGACCCTGGGACAAGTGAGCACTCCTACACTTCCTCTGTACAGCAAATACATTTACAACTTTGGAGTTACCCGAGTGCTTGATGCAGCCTCATGGCACCATCAGGCCTTCTGAAAAGCCTGTTACATTTATATGCTAAAATTACAAATACTTCTTCAGTGATGGCAATATTTACACATATACTCTATTTTACAGCTCTTCAAAAAAAGTGTGCAATTTGAGTAAAACACATTGTGTTTCCTGAAGTCATTGCTATAAGTTTAATAATACAATCAGCTCCTATTGCACTCATGATTAGAGGGCATGGCCCCTTTCCATTTGAAGGAGAGTTTACTTTCTCAGCTTTAATCTTGGTTGTGGTCAAAACAACCCAGTGTACAGTTACTGAGTGACATCTGTGTTCATTATTTATAAGCAGTGAGACTGAGTCTAGAGCAAGAGTTCAAGGCATGTGCTGTAGAATATTGAACAAGTGAGGCAACTGGAGATAATCATCACCTGTGGGAAGCACCTGAGGAGAGCATACAATGCCAGAAGAGCTGCATTGCTGGGTCAGCAGCTGTTCCTCCTGCTGCAAGCTGTGAGCTGGCCAAGCAGCAGGGTGAGGGCATCTAGTTGCCTGTGCCTAAGGGAAAGCCTGGTCCTGGCTGGCAGAAGGGGAAAACAATCAGTTATTGCTGCTGGTGGTTCTTCCCACACACACTTCAGACATGGAGTTGCCTTACTGGGGTGCACTGTGGGGTGGAAAAGCCGACAGGTAAGGCAGAGTTTTGTGGGCAGGTACAGGGAAGTCTGTGTTAACCCAGCATGTCATGTTGTAGGGATGCAGAGCCTTCCTGGCCAGGACTGAAACCAGTTCCTTTGGAAGTTGCTTTGGAAGCACCATGCTAAGCTGGATCCATGCCAAGAGTGTGAGAAGGAGAGGGCTGGGGGCTGTGTATAGCATTCAAGTGTCCTGCAGGAGGTGAAACACTGTCTGCAGCAAGATGCAGGCTCATCACTGAGAGGAAAGCCACAAAGTCACTGCTCAAAGTGAGTCTTGTCCTCTTCAGTGGGGATGTGCTGTCCAGCTGTTTGTAAAACCCAGGGGCAAGTCCTGGGCAGCAGTGACCCGGGTGGGCGAGCGTGCTGAGACTGAACTGCAGTGCCAAGCAGGGCACCAGCAGCTCTTCTTCCATCTGACTGTAACTGGGTGTGTATCTAATATTATATTGGAGAGCTGCTTAGCAGCAGGTTTGGAAATGTAAAAGGAGGTAAATAATTACTGTGATGGCTGAAGAGTCAGACAGAGACCAAGCTGGGAAGGCCCAGGTTCTGCAACCAGGTACTGCAGGAGGCAGGTGGGTTGCTGGCCAGAGCAGCTGCACTGGCTTGGAGGGGTTTCTGCAGCAGCATCTCCCATGCAACAGATGGAAGAGGATCTGAGGCAGCATAATTGAAAGGAAATGTCTTCTTTAACAGGAAAATAAAGGACAAAGAGTCCGAACGTAGCATCCTGAGGCTGGCAGAGGCTAGGAAGCCAACCCTGTGAGAGCACTGCTGAGATGTGGCACTTCTGGTCACACTGCAGGTCTGGTCACCAGCAGGGGAAGCCCGCAAGGGCGCTCAGGGAGGCAGGGGAAGCTGATGTGGTTCAAGCAGTCGATCTCAGAAATGTCTTTTTGTGTGGTGGTGATCGTGCCATACAGTTAATCTCTGATCAAAGCAGGGTGCTCAGGGTGGATTCTGCAATTTCACAGACTCATTAAAAATAAATAAATACATTCTACTGTGGTTTTGAAAATATGAACTAATTTTCAATACATCCAGATAAACACAGGACAGCAGGAGGTGTTTCAGAAATCTGCATTTAACTTCAGAATTTCAGTTCCTTTCACTTTTAGTTTGGAGTTCGAGCTTAAAATTTTTTTCCCATGATACTTGATAATATATTTATCCCATTCTCTACAAGTACTGCCATGTCATGAAATAGTAAGAGAGCAGTTGATATGATTTGTTTTTATATAATTTAAGATGAGAGCTGCCACTTAGTACTAATTTATCTTTTTCTCTTGTTATGCAACTCGACACTTACACTTGTAATGAAATATAAAAGAATAACATGAAGGGTTAAAAATATAAATTTGGGAAACCATCTAAAAATAGCAAAAAAATGCTTTTTTTCAAAAATAATATTTCCTTTCCTCCAAACAATCTTTATTTAAAAAAAAAAATAAAAAAAATCACGTCACTGAAAGACTTTCCTTTGTATATAAGTTTTCATAGAGCTTTTCCAACCAGCTCTTTTTTTGATTCATTTCCCTCTCAGAATTGAGGCATGTAGTTGATACAGGGAGGAGACACAGCATTTAGCTGTGCACTGCTCTGGTAGCTGCTTGTCTGGAAGGTGAGATGTGGGGTACAACTCAGACATGGGTGCTGCTGGGTTCAGACAGCACCTCCAAAACAGCAAAGGGACCTTCTCCCTTCTGCAGCGTTGTCCTTGTCTGTCCCCCCACACCCCAGGGATGAGCATCTGTTTCCAATAGGCAGAAGAAAGCAGTGGAGACAGTCAGTGGTGGTTGTGTACAGGACACAGCCCTGCTGCTGGGTTGTGGAATGTAAAGGAAGAACTGGTAGAGTTCCAAATGTGTGGGCCAGATGCAATCACCTTGCATGGGGCAGCTGCTGCTCCAATACCTGAGCACCTCCTGGAGCTGCATGTGCCTCCCCCAGCAGTGATGCCATCTGCCCTCGGGGGCCCATGGGCACTGACAGGGTAATGTACCTCTGTATTGACCATATCTGGGTCCTAGACTTTGCAGATGGGGTGGTCCTGAAGAGGGACACAGACCAAGGCTGCCTAGGTAGCCATTCTGGAGCTCAGCTTAGAGTCCAATTCTGCGGTCTCCACCCTGTTTGTGGAAGGAACAAGGACATCCTGCTTGTCTGTGTCTTTTTCCCCTTAGAGCTCAACTGCTAAGAACAAGCAGCAGAGTAGTTGCCTGCAGAGTGTGATTGGTAGACACAAAGCTTTGGGTAAAAAAAAAAATCACCCCAGTCTAAATAAGGAGGAAGTTTCACTGCTGCACAAACTGCTGTTTGTTTGGCTCAGAAGCGACTTCTTGGTGCAAGATCACAGCTGGTGATTAGGTCATGCAAAGCTTCTTGCAGAGACTGATGGTAATAGGGGAGAAACTGTTTCTAAATAACATTTTCTGCTCTCTTTCCCTCTTAATGTGTAAAGCAATCAGTGAGGAATTGTTTCCTGCTGCCTAAAGACAGAAGGTGCTGGGAAGGCAGGTACTGAGGTGTCCACAGTCAACAAGGCTGTATTTGGAGAATGCAAACTCTCCCTAGGAACTGAAAGCTTTCAGTTGTGGAGCAGTGTAAAACAGTTGTCATGGGCTGGTGGACTGTACTCACAAGGGTACCTATGGCATCATGTCTAAACGCAGGGAGTACCAGTGTTCTGAGTAGCTCTGTGGTCCAGGTTTCCAGATGGAAACAGAGCTATCATCCTATGGAGGAGATTAAGACTGCAGGTACAGAAATGAGAAGTGAGAGTCCCCTGAGTGAAGTCTCTGCAGCTGCCTCTTCAGGAATGAAGAAAAAGAATTCACTGGTAAAGCTCCTGTACCTTGAAAATTGCATTAGAAAACTGGTTTCAGGCTGGCTAAAGCCTCTGGAGAGGTTACACACAGCTGCGACACCCATGAGCTGCCTCCTGTCCTGCTCCTTGCTCCACCTTGCAGCGTGTTTGTTGAGTGAAAGGGAACACAACTCATCTCCGAGATGTTGTCCAGCAAGCACGGGAAGCATCCTGTAAGAGACAATGCCACAACATCACAGACTGCTCAGGACCCACAGCTGCCTCTGGAAGAATATCTTGATTGCCCTCAGACAGCCATCCCAAAGCCTACCAGGTTCCTAGCCCTGTGGTGGGGCACGGGAAGACAGCAGCAGGGTCACTTTGGGAGATCCAGGCTCTGTCAGGGTTCAGAGTGTAGTGAGCCCAAAGCAGAATGACCCAGCCCTGCCCATGTATTACCTTGTTTTGAGCTGTACCACACCCCACACCCTCTTCCACACCCAGCAACACGGAGGAGATGAAGCACAGTCTGTGGAAGTCTGGGCAACACAGAATGACGGTGTGTATGTTATGGGGACCTGGTTTTACCCAAGTTCTTATCTGCTGTTGACCCAGTCTGTGCAGACAAAGGAAGCACAGCACAGCTTCAGGTACAGGAGTCTGCATCTGGCCAGATTAATGTTACTGCAGGTAACACCTCTTGGTGACCACACAGAGCATTGCTGTGGTGTCACTTTCCTCAGCTACCAACAAGGACATTGTCAGTTCACTGCAAACTAAATACTAGTCTGCAAAGCTCAGCTGGGCCCACATTCCTCTGGGCTCTCAATTTTGTGCAACTTCACTGAGAGGCGTGACTACGCAGGCCTCCCATCTGCCTTGCTCAGCCCTGCTGCTCTCTCATCAGGATTTGGCAGCTCCTGCACTTGTCCGGTAAGATACAAACTGACAACAGGTTTGAGGTCTTAAAATATTTCCTGCTCTAGGTGATGTGTAAATAAAAATGCACTTTGCTCTGGATAGCTGCACAGGCAAACAGGGAATGCCAAGATAAAAAGCAAGTCTTTTGTACAGACAGAAGCATGTCTGCACACCTAGGAACTGAAGCCTTCCTGGACCCCTGTCTCCTTTGAAGGGAGCCCCCTGGGAAGAGGCTGGAATATACTTTTTTTTTCATATTTCCAACAATAAGTCATTGTCACTATCTCAGGCCATTTTCCACTTCTTTGTGTATCCAGAAAGATGTCTTTTAGGAGGCAGGGCAGCAGGTATATAGCAGCAGACAAGCAGCCTAGTAGTACTGCAGCCAGCTGAAGCAGGTAAGTCAGGGGCTCTGATTTTGTACCTCCAAACCCTTTTTTTTTTCCATCCCTGATTGTCCAGTTTGTGCCAGAAAATAACTAGATACAGTGCCTCTTATTCCCTGGAGAATGTTTCTAGCCATAAAGCTGGCTGAAACAAGTTTAGAGCAGAAAAATAAGTTAGTATTTTTTACCTGTCTAGAAAATTATTAGAATAATTTGCTGAGGCAGTACAGCAGACACTCCTCCTCTGGGCAGTGCTAATTTAAGACTGGATTTCTCCTAAAAGGTTTATATTCATTTTGGACAAGTTCTCTAAGTTATGTTACTGGGAGGTCAGGTCAGATTTTGGCTTTTTTGCCTTGTAGCTCTTTTCTGGATGGTCCTTGAATCCACATACCTGCTCCTCCATTTGGAGACCCAGTGATGCACGGGGGCTGGATTCTGGGTCCTGCATCCCCACCTTGGCTGCTGGCCTCTTCCCTGGTGTGTCAGGATGGGAGAGGTACTCAGAAGAGCCATACTGTTTTCTTCTGGAGCTGGGCACAAAATCTTTGCTTTCATCCTGTGCAAAGGAAAATAAAGAGGGTTGGGGCTCAGGGACTTTGAAGGGGTTCCTGGCCTGGGTTTGCAGTACGAGGTACTGGCTTGAGTCCCTTTGGCAAGGAGGTACTTGGGCCACCAGCCCAGCTCTCACATGTTCTCAATTATGTGATATTTAATAAAGATTTTTTAAAAAACCCAAACATCCAACAAACCACAACAAACCTGTGCTCAGCTTGTGGGGCTTGCTGGTCCCAGAATGCTTGTATCTCTAAGGGACTATCAGCAGAAAATCCTGTGGTTTAGTGACTGAAGCAGTTTCTTCAAGTTATTAACTCTAAGTCCCATGGGTGAGGGATGCTCAGCAACCTGAACCTCACATTTTCTTGGCAATAAGGATGTGATGTGGGAGTGTTCTACACAGTTTTTCTGCTATGGGCATCTAAATGGCACTTTTAAAGCCACAAATGTTTTCTTCAATGTCTGCAGAGACCTTTATGGGATCATACCTTGGGATTCAGATGCCTACAGTCTGCCCTAGGGCTGGTTGGTGAACCTCTGTGTTTCACTTGAGACTGCACCCTACTGTGAGGAGTCCCCATCACCCTCCAGCTCCCTGGGAAGATGGCAGTGCTTTTGCTGTTACTGGCTGGAAAACCTCTTTATCTACAGGTTCCAGCACACTGTAAGACTGTCTTCTCAGCAAGTTTGCTGATGATATGAAGCTGGGAGGATTGGCTGATCCACCTCAAAGGCTGTGCAGCCATTCAGCAAGATTTGGACAGACTGGAGAGCTGGGCAAAGAGGAACCTCATGAGGTCCAACAAGAGCAAGTGCAGAGTCCTGCACCTGGGAAGGAACAACAATGCACAAGTACAGGCCAGGAGGTGATCTGCTAGAGAGCAGGTCTGTGGAGAAGGACCTTGGAGTCCTGGTAGACAACAAGTTATCCATGGAACAACAATGTGCCCTTGTGGCCAAGAAGGCCAATGGTATCTTGGGGTGCATTAAGAAGAGTGTCTCTAGGAGATCAAGGGATGTTCTCCTCCCCTCTACTCTGCGCTAGTGAGACCACATCTGGAGTGTTGTGTCCAGTTCTGGGCTCCTCAGTTCAAGAGGGACAGGGATCTACTGGAGAGAGTCCAATGGAAGCTACAAGGATGATGAAGGGACTGAAACATCTGTCATACAAGGAAAGCCTCAGAGACTCCAGCTGAGCCTGGAGAGAGCTGAAGTTTGCTCTTCAAAAATCTGGGATTTTTTGCCACTGAGGAAGGGTCTCCTGGTAAGATCCCCACTCCAGACCTCTTCACCTCAGTGATTTCACTGAAATGATCTATGAAAATACCAGCTCTGAAATCAGGTAGGAAAATTATGAGCTCTGCTTGCTTTAGGGATGGCTGAAAACACACAGTGTTTGCTGAAACACACAGTGTATGGCCCTGAGAAGGGGCTGCAGGTATGGGTGGGACAGTTTTTCTCCCCACCCTGTAGCAAAAGGGATAACAGGGAAGGGAGAGGAAGCAGCCCCTATCCCTATAAAAGCACCTCTGAGTTGGTCACCAGGGTTTGATTGGTTCTCAGAAAAAAAGCTGTGAAGTCTGGTGGGTCTGGATGAGCAAACACCTGCCCTTGCTGTGGATAACATCCAGCAGACTCTGGACCTGACCTCATCCTTGTGATCCAAGCCCTAGAACAGAAGTGAGATATGAGAAGCAGTAGAAGCACCTTGGTGAACAGGAATAACACAGGCACAGGTTCCATAGGGACCTACAACCAACCATGGCCCAGTCAATAACCATGGTGGGCCAGGTGAGGTGATAAATTTAATGTAATGAGTGGCAATCATCTTAATGGACCCAGACAGCTTAGCAAGGGCTAGGCACCTTTGTATTTCTGATACAGTTGTTGTTTTGGAGATGAGGCCACTGGGTGAGCATGTAGGTGCTTCATCCCCTTGGGCATCTGACAGCATCAGTCTGTCCCTGCTGTCAGGCAGCATGAACTTATGACTACTAACCCAGACACACTGCTTTCAAAGAGTTTCTTAGCTGAAGAGCTGAGCGAGAGCCTTCAGGCTGGCCACCCTTCTAGTGTGTCAGCAGTGCAGAAAAATGCTTCCTGGTAGCACACAAGAGCCAGGTCGGTGAGGAGCTCAGGAAATTCCATGGCAACACAGGAGGTGATGGCACCTCAGAGGTCAATCAGCTGGGCACTGACAAGCACCTGGGAAGCTGCTCTGGGCAGTGTTACACCCCAAGATTCACATAAAATAAAATCCTTGGACAAAGTTACAGAGGTCCAAGGAAAAATTAAAACATGGTGACTGGTGTGGTTGGCTGCTTAAGTAGAAGCTCATGTGGAGGTAGCAATGGGTGAAGTGGTGCTGGCTGCACTTTTTTTTAGTCCCCAAGCAGAGGAGAGAAGGGGTGAGAGGTAGCACCCACTATCCAGTATCCCTGGATACTGTCAGGGAGACTTTTCTGCCCACCACATGAAGGTACACACAGCTTCACTTGAAGCACACAGCCCAGCTCAAATCATATTAATGTCACAGCCATGAGAAAACCAAATTAAGTGCATCCATCTTGCTGACAGCTTATCTGCTTGCTGCCTTCTTGTGCCTTTGGACTAATTCAGGCATTGCACATTTTCAGCAGTCAAATGTCACACCAGAGAAATACCAACTTAGAATCATAGAATCATCCTGGTTGGATGGGACCTTGAAGATCATCAAGTCCAGCCATAACCTAAATCCCCTACCATAACCTATTCTACCCGTTCAGTGCTTAAATCATGTCCCTAAGCACCACATCTATATTTCTTTTAAATACTTCCAAGGATGGTGACTACACCAGCTCCCTGGGCAGCCTGTTCCACTGCCCAACCACTCTTTTGGTAAAGAAATTCTTTCTAATATCCAGTTTAAACCACTCTTGGTGCAACTTCAGGCCATTTCCTCTCATCATGACAACTTTAGCAACTTTTCAGACAACTTTATTGTCTGAAACACTAAGCACAACAGAAAGACTGCTTGAGGTCTTGCATCTCCTCAGGTCTTTCATGGGAGCTGGAGACAGGCTGGCTGCTAGCACTAGAGGGTGCTGCTCCTTAGGCTGCAGCATCCATCCCTCAGTACCTACTGCTTTCTGGGTCTCTCAAAGAGCTGCTGCTTCTGTAGCACAGGTATTGCTAAGAGCTGCCAATACCTCCTGTAGCTTCATTAGGGACATTTGCCTACATTAGCAGTACAAAAATGGAAGGCTGAAATTGCACCTTGTGCCTTGGCATCTCCTTGCAAGAATTATCACCAGGTGCTCAGTTTGGATATGTCCTGAGGGACAGGCTAAAAATGTGGGGGCCAAGCCTCCAGCTTGCTTTAGCCTCCTGCTGTGCTGCAGCAAAGCGTCTGACATAAGGACTTCATGGA
Organism: Apus apus; assembly: GCF_020740795.1. NCBI lineage: Eukaryota > Metazoa > Chordata > Aves > Apodiformes > Apodidae > Apus > Apus apus. The sequence goes on from NC_067302.1 coordinate 205,060, forward strand.
GGAGAGGAAGATGTATTTTGGCAGAAGCAGCACAGACCCTGTGTTTCACAAATATGATTCTTCAGGCAACCTCAGACTTTGGATAGTAGAGATGGGAAGAGGTGACAGCAATGCCTTCACAGGAAAGCTGAATGTGCAAAGTTAGCAGAGATCAGCACCAAGCCTTCTGCCAGAGGAACTGGCTACATCTTTAACTGAAACACAAATCTCAGCAGGAACAGCCTGCTTGTGATATGAAGCCTGAAGATGCCCTTCAAAGGACATGATTCAGGTTTTTTTCTAAGGGCAGATTCAATAATTAGAGCTGCTCAAAGACATAAAATTCTGCAGATGTGGTATATCTGTATCTGCAGTCTTTCAGGGTAACTTCACGCTACTCTCATTCGCAAACTAAAAATATACTTAATTTATTACCAAGAGGTCAGATTTGTGGTGTCAGGGTAATTTTCTTTTAAAATATCATGCAGATAGATACCTAACTCAACACACAACTAACCACATGGTTGATTTCTTGCCTGCTTGTCAGTTCAGACACAGGCAAGGCTGGAATTCATCGAGGATGAGAGGTCAGGATGCCCTGTGAGTTACACTTCAGCTGCTGTTGCAGGCACATGGCATAATCTGACAGTGACCTTGAGTCCACCCACAGAACATTCTGCAGAGCTACATCAGCCACAGGTGGGCTGCCAGGGGGAAGGTGGGAAAGAGACATGCGAGTGCTCACACTTTAGAGCTCCATCACTGACCACACATAAGCACAGCTGCAGGTGGAGAACTCTTCAGCTGTAAGACTCAAAGTTGTGGATACCGTGAATTCAAACTCCTGGGATAAAGGGAGGCCCAGGGCTGGGTCTTGTTTGCCAAGCACATAAGCTGCCATCATGCAAAAGGACAACTTCAGTCATGTCAGTTCTGCCTGGATTCATGGAAGTACAGACTGCCTGTCACCCATGAGTGACCCTGGCCAAGGAGATGATCTTGGCTTGGAATCTCCTAACCTACAAGTGGGACAGAGGTGGGGTTGTACACACCTTTGTGCCCATGATCTCCCTCACCTGCTCCAAGTCCAGTATCTAGGTGATGCCATTCCTAGACGTGCCCTTCAATAGAGGGAATTTTATTTGCTCACTGATATTGATGAATGACAGACATCATGCCTTAGGTCCCTGATGTATTCTTAGCATCCAAGTGTAGCTGGAAGGCCAACCTGCACTTTGTAACAGCAGCCAATAGACTCCACAAGGCAATGCAAGAGTGCAAATTCTTCTGTCCTTCTCATTGCCAAGGAAGTGGAAGTTTTCCAAATGTAAAAGTTCTTTCACATCTTCACCTCCTCACCTTTGTCAATGCCAGAGTCAAGCAGTTACGAATCTGCTCCCTCTGCCATGAGCCCCATCAGATTACTGAGCTGGGCTCTTCCTGGAGACTGGCAACAGCAGCAACTGCTTAGAGCAGCTCTAAGTATGAAGCAGAGGCAGGAGCTGCAGCAGGATCTTGCATGTGCATGAACAGCCCAGAGAGGCACTTGGTGCCAGTGAGCTCACTTGAAATATGCTGGAGCCTGCAGCTCTGGTGGTGAGTACACCTCACCAGACTAACTGTCTGCATGTGTCCACTCTGCTTTGAGGGACTCCCCTTACTGGTACCAGCCAAAGGAACAGAAGAGCACAACTATCCCTGTGCCTCTTGCTTCCTTTCAGGCTGCATATTAACATAGATGGAGAAGGGAGCAGCCCTGTGTAACCAGCCACCACTCATGTTCTTTAGGAGATGCCTGGGAAGCATTTCCAGACCAGAGTCTGGTTTCACATGGGGAAATCATGCAGCTCGTTCCAAAAGGAGCTATAACTTGCCATTAGAGCTACAGCTCTGCCTGAGGCACAACCCTATTAAAATCTGTTCATTTCCATCATTTACTACTCTGAGTTGACAGTGCCATGCAAAGCCACTCTGAAAAGCACACCAAGTCCTACATGAGCTGTGACTAGATTTTCTCTGATCTTGGCAAGATCAAGTGCTACTATATAGTTATTCATATGGCATGACAAGACCCAAGCAGATGGATCTAATTTCAAGAAGTCTAAATCAGGTACTTCACATATGAGATGCTCCACTGAAGACAGAAGGAGCTGGGAGAGAGCAGTGTTTCAGAAAATAAGCTGTAAGAATTTCAAATCAGACACTCTACAACTAACATGCAACTTGGAAAACTTCATCAGCTGGAAGACAAGACTGTTTAACATAGGATACTTACATGTACCATGGTCCGGTTCCAAGGAAAAGCTGCTGTGGGATCACTTGTGTAGTTCCTGCGTGTTAGCAGTTCAGATGCACTTAAGTTACTTTTGGTCCTTCGGGACCCCATTTCCGGGGCACTCCAGAGATTTGCTGTGGTCCTTGCTGAGGTCTGCTCCAGTGAGTTTGTTCTTGCACTGTTCTCTTCCATTTCAGAGAGGTCTACTGAGGACCTAGACACGTTTGTAGTACTGGAAACTGCACGTTTCTCCACGTTGGTTTGAGAGTCCTCCAGGGAAAGTAAGCCTTGTCTTGTTCTCCAGGAACTTCTCACAGTGACATGTTTTGTTTCAGATGAAGCTGCATCTGAAGAGCCATGGCTCTTCCAGCTGATTGTCTCCGAAGGTGGCTCACTGTCCCTCTCCATGTGCTCAGAAGACTTTATCATAATGCTGCTTCTGGAGACCATTGTTTCTGCTTTACTTCTCAGAGCTGTTTCTCCAGTTCTGTCTGACTCAGATAACTTCAGAGCACTTTTATTAATTGATACCTCAAAGGGTGTGGGGACACTGTTCGTTATTAGTGAAGGTTCACTTGGAGCAACTCTGATATTGCTGGTGGTAACCAGCCTTTCCCTTGCTGCTGTATCTGCACTAGTCCTTGGAGCTGTTGGCTCTGAAGGGAAGATTGTGATGCTGCTTGTCATTTTATTTTTTACCATTTTGAAAACAGACTTCTGCTTTTCCGACTCTGCCTCAGCAACTGTCCCTCCCATGACTGCCTTCATATCCTTTTCAACAATTGCAGGTTTAATGACAGCTTTTGATCTCAGAGCTTCTCTTGGGCTGAATGACCTTTTGGATTTAAATCCTCCAGTGCTGGCATCGGATGATTTTATACACTTTGTGGAATCTTCATCATTGGTAGTGTTTTTGTCATTTTCAAAAAGTGATGCTCGAAAAACTCCTCTAGAATTGGAGAACTGCTTGGAACTTGCTTTCTTTCTTGTCTCAAAATCTGATTGAGTGGTTGTTTTTTTGTTTCTTCCTGATTCTTCATCTGAATTGAATTTTTCCTGGTTACTCTGGATGGTTTTGGAGTCTGTTTCTAAGCCAGCATTTACCTGATCTGTTGCTGAAGCTGAAGACTGCTCTGTGTCTTCTTTATCAAGACCTGTAAGAGTCTGCAGAATGTCTTCCTGGCTTCTGCAGCGATGGGAACACTTTGTTAGTGTTGAAACCTTTGCACTTTCAAGTGATGTGTCTGTAACTTCATTTTCCTGGGACACTATTGCTCTTTTAGCCCTCCCCTCTGAGGGCTGTCTGTGTGATGCAGCAAAAGCATTCACTGCTTCTGCTTTACAGCCAGTGGAGTCTGATGTGGACACATGGGAGAGGTGGTATCTGTAACCCGAAGCTGTCCCATTGGAAGAGGCATGATTGCCCCTGGTGAGCAGAGTGTTTTCTGAGCAGTCACTGACTTCTGCCTGACTTGTTTTCAGCTTCTCAGCCAAAGAAACTACTGCTTCTCCTTTGCTTGTCTTTTCATCCCGTGTGTCAGCACTGGTTTGGCAGTTGCCACGGAGCACCCGAGATGGCTTTTCAGCCTTGGATCTCAGGCCTGTGTCACCAACAGGTTTGGAAGGTCCTTTCCAAGATTTCTGCTCCTGTGCAGCAGGAGGATATCGGCTGAGGACAGATGGCTGCTCTTTTGATCTCTTGCCCTCATTCTGAGTGATGTGGCCTTCCTTCTGACCAGAAGAAAAAGTGGAAACTAAAGATTTCTCTTCTAGTCTTTTCATATCTGTCACAGTAGTGTCTGAAAGGGCAGATGTACCTGCTTTTCCTCCTCTCCTGCTCATTAGGCTTGGACTTGACCCCTGCTTACCACTGTGGCTGTAGCTGTCGTTACTGACAGAGAAATCTCTGTTCCTTGCTCTTTCCCGGCGCTGCTGTGGTGAGAGCTCCCTTGGCTTGTGCCTGGCAGCTGTCAAATCAGCTGTGAAACCTCTGTACTTAGGTCTGTCATGTTTTCCCCTGCTAGAAAAGCTTGTATCTTCATTTTCAACCTCTCCATTCTCCAGATCTTTCTGTTTCTTTATTTGCATTTTGATTTCTTCTAGCTGACCCATTAAGAGTTTGTTTTTATTCTGTTCACTCAAGTAACTGTCTTGCAGGTCACTGTTTTTGGCTCTCATTTTTTTAAGTTCTTCTTCTAAAGATTCAAAACGTTTTATCTGAGTTTTAAGTTTCTCAATTTCTTGGGTGAGATCTTTCACTTTGTTGTCTTCCTGATTTTTATTCTTTTGGTTTTCTGATTTATTTCTGGTTTCATTTTCTACATGTTTCAGGTAATCCACACTTCCCTTCCTCCTGGTCTCCTTCGAGGGCAATGCAGAGGTCAAGTCGTCTTCAATTCTCAAATCATTTCTGTCCAGGAGATTATTTGAAGACCTTTCTAGCAAGTTGGATGCATTTCTAGTTTGATCTGTCCTATTTAGTTTATTGTTTTGTTCTAGTTTTTGTGTTAGCTCCTGGATTATTTTTTCATTCTGCTTTTCTCTTTCATTAAAATGCTTTCTTTCAGTGATAAAGCTCAGTGCTAAGGATTTCAGTTTTTCTAACTCGCCTGTTAAGCTCTGCTCAGTTTTATCCAGCCTGTCCTCAGATGCTTCCAGTTCTTTCACTTTCACTCTAAGTATTTCTAATTCTGTAGATATCTTTTTGGTCAAGTTCTTTTCTTCATTGAGGCTAAGACACAGCTGTGTACAGTCATTCTTGCTCCTGCCAAAGGCCTCCTCCAGCTTCTCCAGCTCTGCCATTCTCCTCTGAAGGTGTTCAATTTCTGACTTCAGCTCTCGGGTCAGGCTCTCTTCCTCTTCAAGTTTTTCTTTCATCAACCGGCAAAGCTCTTCAGCCTTCCTAATCTCTTCATCCTTGCCTTCGATCTTCAGGACTCTTTTCCTCAGGGCTTCAACATCAGCCAGCATGCTGGAGTTGCTGCCTTCTGCCTGGATAACTTTGTCCTGGAGGTCAAGCAGCTCATCCTCTGCTTTCTGCAGATTTTTGGTTGCTTCCTCCAGTTCATCGAGGCGGCGACTGAGACTCTGCAATTTGAATCGTAGGTGTCGATTTGAGGTTTCCTTGTAACCTGTATATTCTGCCATGTTGGATTTGTTTTCCTTTTAGGTAGCCTGGGTGGATGGGGTGGTCTTTAACACCTTGTCTATTCCTAGTACGTAACAGTTTCCTTGAACAGAGGCAATCTCACCCTGAAAGAAAAAACGCTTAAAATCAATACAAGAGCTCAGAATGTAAATATTCTCAATGTGTAAGTTAGACTATAAGTGCTTCTATAAATAACTTTTAAATTAAGCACATTTCTGAGTGCTAAATTAGGAAAAAAGAAACTGAAGAGCCACAGTCAATTTGCTTCAGTTATACAAGGTTTCCAAAAATAGCCTGTTCCCACTAGCTGAGGGAAGGAAGTGCCCTCCTCTCTGGGTCTGCATAGGCAGTGTGTGCACAACCAGCAGACCCTCTCCCCACACTCATCAGCCACTACATGCTGCCCACGTGGAAGCTCTGGGGCTGTAGAGGTTCATGCATGTGCAGGACTTGGGTCCCTGTATACGGACGTGCCCAGGCAGCAGACACCTCTCTTCAGCACTGCACCAGGCTCCGGAGGATACCTTAGAGATGAAGATTCAGGAACCATAAACAAGACCTGGAAATCAGAAATGCAACCCACAGCCACGTGGTGGCCACTGAGGACGGGGTAAGGCTCCCCACCTGACTCCCAGACAAAGGTTGTGACAGCTGCTGCCAGTCAGCTCTGCCCCTCACTGCCCGTACTTCTCATGCAGCCAAGGCTGCTAGTCAGAAATCCTCACCTGGGTTGCAGTCACATCCCAATGACACTGTGCTAGCAGAGTTTCAAGTTTCTCCCTCCTGATGTTGTTCTTGGCTGCCAGTCACTTGCCTACCCAGCAGATGAGCAGTTGTGAACACGTCTCCCCTCCTTGCTGCCTGACAATGACCAGTGATTGTAGCACATGGGCACACTGATGCACTACATGTAGATCTCTTCCCAGCTCAGCAGGGACAACAGCCTGTCTAGTGCTTGGCAGGGAGTAGCAGGGAGGGGGTCCTGAGCAGGCCAGAATGGCTGCTGGGAGGATGTGAAGTCTTCTCTGGTGTTCACCATTAGCATCATCCTGTCCTGGACCTGAAGCACATCCCCAGTATGTGCAAGGGCTACTGCAAGCTTCAGGGGAGGGGGTGACTGCACCTCTTTGACCCAGCCCTTGCTCAGGCTGTCTGCCTTAAAGCAGGACTTGACCTCCAGCATTTTTGTGGAGCTCCCTGTGGAGGAAACACTTAGGAGTTTCCTACTTCATAGTGCCAAGATGTGAAAAGCAGGATGTGGGGAGGAGACGGGGCTGGGAGGGCAAGAGCAGCAGCACCCAATGCGAAGCCTTGGGCTTGGGTGATTCATGTCCTGCCCAGGCTACCCCCAGGGACCTGTCACACACACCAGGCAATGGGACACACCTGGCAACCTGCTACCCCTCTCTTGAAGGACCTCCTTCACTGTGCATGGGGGTTACAGACCTCTTTGGTCTCATGCACCTCAGGCAATTGAAAGGAACACTGCAAAGAGCACCGAGAGAGAAGCATCAGTGTCCTGTGCACAGGCACACACGCCTGTCCCCTCCTTCACCACCACAATCACATCCTGCTCCTGGACCACCCTCGCTCCTGCTGCCCACAGACTGCAAAGGCCACCTGGGCCACAGCCCTGTGGCATAGCTGCCTGCAGGAAGGAACGGCCATTCAGACCCCCTGCAGGATCCCACCAAGAAACATCACCAGAGGGTCACAGGAAAGGTCAAAGCAAGCAGCTTCACAGGGCCCTGAAAACAAAGGCCTGTTCCCAGAAGGCCTCAGAGCAGGGAGTTAATGGTTAACCAGGTATCAGCCACCCATGGAGAAATGAGAGCAGCCTCAATCCCAGGACACAGCTGTTGGAGCTTGGCAAAGGTAGACATGCAGCAGGGCTGGTGGCAGCGCTGGTTTTCAGGCTGTAGCTCCTGCAGGTTGTTTCTGCAGAGCTCACGGGAGGGTTGTGTGTGATATGCAAGAGTCACACCAGCCAGGAAAGAGGTGGCTCTGGATGCAACAGGCTCCTCACCACAGAGACACCAAGGTGGCTCAGCAAGCTCTGCCACTGGAACCAGTCCCACAGCCTCCTTGGTGGCAAGGGCTGGGAAATGAAGAGCTGCCTCAGCAGACTATTGTGCAAAGGGGTGAGACAGGGGCTGCTCTTCCCTTTCCTCCATCATCTTCTGTATCCCAATATTCCTGCAGCATCAGCTGCCACCTGGATGGAGTAGCACCCTCCTCTCTCACACACACAGCACCCTGGGGAAGCCACACCTTGGAGGCCAGTAGAGGCTCAAGCTCCGTGAGCAACTGGGTGCAGAGAGATGACCTTGCCCTGAAGACATCAGGCTTCTGCAGAAACAATCTTCCTGGGAGGTGACATGGGGTCGACCAATGCAGTCTCCACAAGGAAGGAAGGGCACAGATCCCAGCGAAGGGACTCAACAATTGCTGGTGAGCCATCCATCTTGTTACTCCACCAAACCATGCTCCTAAAGTTGGTTCCTGCAGAGTGTGGACCATGGCTACTAGCATGTCTTCTTGTCTGTCAGGATAATGCTGGGTGAAAAGCTCAGTGTGGGCCAGGAGTCAGGCTGTAGACACGTTGTCACAGCTCACGGGTCACCCAAAGCAGGACAGGGATGTTGGGACTGAGTCACTTATCTCTGTGGATGTCAGAGGCTGCTCAGATGCCCAGAGGAGAACCTGATTTAGAAGGAAACACTCCAATATTCAAATGAAGCAGAAAACTGAACTGAGCAATTAACTGCAAAAATTAATTACTAGTGGCATCCCTTAGGGGCTGATGATGTTTAATGTCTTTATTAACAACAAAGATGAGGGGACAGAGCACACTCAGTAAGTTTGGGGGAACTGGGAAGGAAGTGTGGCTGGAGGGCAGGGCTGCTCTTCACAGGGACCTGGACAGGCTGGAGAAAGGGGTGGACAGCAGCCTCAGCAAAAAGAATTCTGAGTCCTGCTCCTGTGGCACTGGGACAGCCTGAGGATAATGGCTAGAAAGCAGCTTCATAAAAAGGATTTGGGGAGTCCTGGAAGACCAAAAGTTGAACAGAGTTCAGCAGTGTTTCCCTCTGGTTGAGAAAGCTAACCACAGACTGGGCTGTGTCAGCAACTATGCAGCCAGCAGGTCAAGGATGGTGATCCCTCCTCTCTGGCTCTTGTGGTGCCACATCTAGAGTGCAGCGTCTGCTGTGGGACTGCCCGGTACAAGACACAGATGCACTGGGCTGAGTTCAGCAGAGGCCACCTGGATGGCCATGGGCTGGAGATGTGGACATATAAGGAGAAACTGAAGGAGCTGAGTTTACTCAGCTTGAAGAAAAGACAATGACCTTTTGTTGCCAGCAGCTACTGAACAGGAGGGTGTAGAGAAGACAGTCAGGCTCTCCTCTGAGGCACACAGTTAAAGAAGCAAAAGATACAAGGTGCAAGAAGAAAAATTCCAAGTGAGTGATCAAACACTGGAACAGAGCCCCAGAGAGGCTGTGGGACATCCATCCACAGAGTTACTCAGAGCTCTACCAGAGGCAGCCCTAGAACTCTTCAATACCCCCCAAGCTGACAAGATTTACTTCAACAGATAAGAGAGGCTCAATCTAATTAGCTTAGTAAGGAGATGTAAAGCAAAATATTCTACAAACAAATACAGTGAGAGAAAGCATCCATGAGAAGTCTTCTGGCAGAAGGCCCTTTAACTTCTTGACATAGCCAGAACTAACCCAAATGCTTGGAAATAAAACCTAAACAAATTAGTATTAAAAAAAAAAAAAAAGTGCACATTTATAAAATTGGGGGGAATCAGCCAACAAAAAATATTATCTTAGATGTAGTGGCTGCTTTAAATTGGTCATGCTTTGAATGAGGGCTTGGACCAGAGACCTCCAAGGATACTCCAACCCAAGTTACTCCGGCTGTTCATGACTGTTCTTCTACAGTCTGTCACTGGTACCAAAATATCAGAAGGAATGGTGCAGGATTCAAACACTGGGATTATTGTTAATGCTAATTAATATTGTTGGGGGATTTTTAAATAGGATTTGTTAAATAAATCTGATAAGGCAATAACTTCCTCAGCTTTTAACAGTACTGAAAAATCTGACATGGGTGTATGGACTTCAGAATTATCTTTTTGGAAAATGAGCAGTTCTCATTCTAGCTCTGTTTTACATTTTTAGCAAAAAACAGGAAGCAAAGGGGCTGATTATTTTCACATACAGCAAAAAACCTGTGGCAGGGGAAAATATAATAAAGACAGTTCAGCTAAACAGAGTCACCCGAGTCACTGATAAAGTGACTGTAAAGGGCCATATCCTGGAAATACGGACAAGGTTAAAATGGTCACGGCAGAAATCTTAACTACAGAAGCAGCTGATGTCCTGCTGCAGCTCAGAGGACAACTCACTTGGCTGTATCAGCAGGGAATACTGAGTAGAAGTATGACAGGAGAAATGAGATTATTTTGTATGCAGTATAGAACTGTGTATTTACACACCCAAGTCTGATGCATCTCACCTTGTTTCAGTAGTGAAACAGCAAAAGTGACACCTACAAATTACTCTTTACTCTTCTAGATTCAAAGAGAAAAAGATACTCAGTTGTCTTCATCTGACCTTTTCAGGGAGACAGGACTTTCCACACCGTGAGAGGAATCACCCTTTGAGGGTGACACTGACAATGAAGAGAATGTAGACGTAGGCTCAGGCAAAGATTTCTGGATGGGAGTTGTCACCCCTGGGAATTGTTCCCCTCTCTCCATGGGCCATGCATCAAAAACACAAACCGAAACTTTTGGAAAACCTGAGGAAAGTTTTGGAAAACCTCAGAAAAGTAGTCATGGATGCTTTTTTACCTTTTAAAACTCTAAGAAATCCCTAATTTCACCTGAACAACATAGGCTCTTGGCTGCATTAAGCCAAGAGCCACAATAACATCCATCTGCATTTGAGTTCTTGAAAAAATAATACCTTCTGATGAGGCAAACAGGAAGTCTGGGGAGTATCAAACTATCTGTTATTCAAAGTAAATATCAAGGCAAAACATGTGGCTGGTGAATACCTACAGGAAGAAAAGATTTTGTCTGATCTGAAAGGTTCTTTATGATAGCACATTAATCCAAAACCCAGTTTCACAAGAGTGAAACAATTTAACCAATTAGGCACACAATTTAACTGATTCAAAGTAGTAACTTACTAACAAACACTGCACTGATGTTACCAGGATTCACTGTTTACTCATTCTGATTTATCATTGGGTTTTCTGGTCTTTGTCAACAAGTACATGTATGTCCTAACTTTATTTTTAGTTCTCAATATACCCCTGTTTAGTACATATTGTCTTTCAGGGCTTTTCTGACTGTATTATTTTGGCCAAGACATCCTGTTAAATGGCTGTAAGAATTCAGTATTTGGGACATTCACTAGAGCACTTTCCTAACTCTCAATTACCCTTCAGGTTCTCTTTTTTTTTTTTTTTTTTTCTGCACACTCAGTTTTGCTCATTGTTATCTACAGTTTTATGAAAACACCTCTTTAGCAGCATTATTGGATCTTACCTTCCACTGGAACTATATGATCTTGTCTGCACAAAACACACACAGTGAGTTCACAGCTGTGCTTGGAGGCAAAAAAACTTCTAGCTAGGAACATTTGTGCTTATTGAAACACTCAATGAATTGTGAGATAACAAACTTTTATTTAAGGTACAGCAATTAAATGACTTCTACTTGAGACCCACACAGATAATCTCTGCCAGAACTCCTCAGGATTGTGACACTTTCTCTCCAAATGCACAGAAGCACCTTAACCTGCTGTTCTCTCTGCTATGCCAAGACAAAAATGCTGTCATGCATGTCTGTCACATGCTAGAAGACCCTGCTGTCTCTTATATAGAAACATTTTGCACTTAATTTTTTTTTTTTAAATCTTTTTGCTTGTGCTTTTATACCAATAGTACAACATCCCCCACTGCAGTAGAGGAAGCCCGGACCCTCAGCAGTGGCACTGCTGATCTTCCACAGTGCCCATTCTCAAAAGGGTCACGTCACATCATGTACTCAGCCTTACCCAATCCTAAAGAGGAATGAGAATTATTTCTATTTTGGCCTACAGCCACTTACATTCATTTGCTCTTGAAGCTGTAGGGGTTTCCTGTAGGCCCTGGAGAGCAGCACTCATCCCAGGCAGTAGAACCTCAATAGGTTCAAACACAGCTGTAATCAGAGATAAGAACAGCAATTTCCACCATTGTAGTTGGAGTCCTTCAGGTCCTTCACACTCTCAAATCCACACAGGCTAAGAGTTTTGCATTCCTCAGCTGATGGGTGGTCTAGTTTCAGGGGAGGAGCAGAGCAGGGCTATTGTGCATGCTCTGGTGAATGGGGTGTACACCTGATAGTACTTCCTCCACCTCCCCAACAGCAGGGGTGAGTTTAGATCCTCCCTGTTCTGTTTTCTGCTAAATTATTACTTGGAATACCCGTGGGAACTATATTTTTGCACTGAGCACAATGCTGGGAGTGTTTGCACACACCTGGGGAAAGCAAGCCTTGGGCAATGCAGGACTCCAGACTATGTATTCAAATTGCATTAGGAGGCTGACAGTCACTTCAGGCATAAGAACAGCTCTGGAAACAGCTCTACATCAGCAAAACCTGGGGTAGCAAGGGGGTTCCTTGTAGCAGTCTCAAATAGTCAAGCAGGTGAGGGAGGAATTGATTAGACTACACTATGGTTCTAATGCTTACTCTTTCACCTGAAGTACAGGTCAGGTCTGTTAGCTGGATTCTGCCCCATGTGCATATCCATCTGCAGTTTTAATTAAAGAGTTTCTGGTGCTGGATACAAGGGAGTGTGAACTTGCCATGCTCAGATGCAGCAATGCTGCTGATGATTAATGCTTGTATCACAGCTCAACATGGTGAAAGAACCATAGGGATTTTTCTCCCCTGCCCCAAGGTGGAATGGGCTGGGAGGAGTCCAGCATGTCATTCTTCATTTGTCAAGTAAAATTTCTCTGCCATTTATATAGAAAAAGGACATGGGTGTCACCAATTGCAGCAGATGAGGATGCTGTGGCAGGTGCCTTCAGTCAGAGAAGGAAGTAAAAATTTCCTTTATTTGATTTTGCCTTTTATGAGCTCCTTCCAGCACCTGGTTCTTGACCCCACACAATAACACATGGTCATTGGAAGAGGAGAAAAATACTCCAGAAAAAAAAAAAAAAAAAAAAAAAAAAAAAAGGGTATAAAACAAGATATTCAGACTAAGTAAGAATCAGAGTTCACTATGTGTCATCAACCTCACATGCCACTTGCAGGCACCTGACAACCTCCTGGGCAGCTGAAGACAGGCATGATGTATTTGTTTGCACAGGGTGAGGGAAGGGGCACTCTGGCCCCACTGAACACAAAGGCAAAATGCCAAGTGACTTTTAAGAATGCCTGTATTCTAAGGGATGAGCTGTCCCAGAAATGTCTGCATCTACTGGGAGAAGAAATTCTCAAAGTCAAAACAAGTTCAAAAATATGTAAGTGGTTTGAATATTGACTAATTCAATGCTAGACTAGAGACATGAAATAATGAGAGCAGCCAAAAATAACCACATCAATTACAACGCTGATGGAGACTAGAACAAAGACACCAAATAGCATCTACAGAATGTGTGGGAGACTGCAGGCTCTGCAGATGCAGGAGAAGATCTGGCATGTCACCAAGTCACACTGACCCTACGCCAACACTCCAACCACCCATCAAACTCCTCAGTGCTGCTCTGCTCCTGGCCTTATAAAAGGAATTTTTCTACACAGAGCTGGCAGGGCCAATGTGAAAGAAGCAGAGCATAAAGCCACTCCCCATTGCTCACAGCAGATGCTTTGAGCAGCACTGGGGTTTGAGCAGAGACGGCTGCTGTTGCTTTACTGTGCACAGCAGAGATTTTGCTTTTCTCTACAAAGCTGATATCACTCACCTCATGCTCCCCTTGGAAATCACTGCTTGACTCATGCTGGAAAGACTCACAAGTAAAGTCTCACTGGGATCAGGTCTGATAATTCAGTGACTAGGTGCAGCATCTTCCTTCCAGCAATACACAATGGTGTTAACCTGCATAAGCACCAAAGAGAGCCCTGCAGCCTGGGGCACCTTTATCCTGGGAATCCCATGGCAAGGAGGATGTTACCTGTACTCTGGAGCTCTTTAGCAGAAATGGATTGATACATTCAAAGACCCAGGTACAAAAAAATGTCTTGTACATGCAATAGACAAGTTAGGTATTTTGACAAGCTCTGCATTTGCCTTATATTTTAATTCAACAATCCATTTTTTAATGTATTGCAAGCAAGCAGAAGAGGTGGTGGGACAACTGAGGGCCTCATCACATCACAGAACTCAAGAACTACCTTCCCAGTTTCTTCATGCTGTTTCAAGAAAAATGCCCAATCTTGCACTGGAATCAAAGCTGAAGAAGATGTTTTTAGTCTCTGACTCAGTGTCCCATGCTGCTACTTGTGCTGTCCTCAGAAACACATTTTACTGTCACATTTGATTTCACAAACACTATGCAGGCATCTCTCCAGCAAGTCACGAACTTGGCAGCATCCTGCCAATGGCATGGGAAAAGCTGCTCCAGCTCAGTGGTGCCTTTGGAATATTTATTGGACAGGAGGTCTTCTATCTCCTTCACCCTTCCATCTTTCCCTCCCACCTCCATCAGGCTCAGCATTGCAAGGGCTTCAGGGATCATAACTGTCACCATCACTTCTATTCACCCACATAACTTGTGCTAGAGTCAAGGTGTTGCCTGGAGCTGAACCACCCATGGGTTGGCTGAAAGCCACAGGATCCGAACTTTGGGACAACCTCAGACTAACTGAAGTTTGCCAACTGTCCTTGCACAAGACCAGCACTTTGTTACTGTTTTATTTGTGCTCAGCTGTCTTTGTTTTTTATCTCTCCAGAATTGCCACTTTTGAGGAAGGCCCCCTTTGGACTCCTCACAGATAGTGCAGAATTTATTAAGATATTGGTTCAGTGTTAACAACAGTACAAACCCCAGTGTATTAGAGAAGGAATGTAAAGCAAGAGGAAAAACTTTATATGCATCTCAGAAAAGCTGCTTATAAGGAGACTGCCCAGGATCAGCCCCTCCAGCCTGAAACAGAGACTGCTGATGGGGGCAGGAGGTACTAATACAGAGCCATAAAAATCAGGTGTTTGCTGCTATCCTTAAACCACAAACTGATGGCATCAGCTGGAATGACTGCAGGAAAGCTGAGAGCAAGCAGCAAAACCAATGGAAATTGCCACCTGCAGGATATTGTGAATGCCCAAAGTTTATACCGACCCAGAAAATTATTTGAAAAATTAATAGCAGAAAATTTCAAAGATTATTGAATTCAAAGAACACAAAGTCCTATGACTCAGAAAGTCCCTGGAAGTGGGCAGGGGAAAAATCATGCTGTATATTAGCTAGTCTTGTGCTCCTCCCCAACACCTGCCTTTGGCCACTGGTGCAGCTAGGATGCTGAGGAGATAGGTACCTGATCTACAGTGCTCTCTCCTCTGTTCCTTTTCTTCTGTTCCACATCACTTCAGTGTACCTCCGTCTATTTCTCAAACTTCCATTTTCTCTAGATATTTAGCATACAGTAAAAGCTCCTCTCAGACCTATCTTCCACATTGTCACTTTAACAAGCCTGCCTCCTATACTTGCTCTTCTAACCCCTTCATCTGGACACCACAAATCTTAACCTTCAAGCACAGCTCTATTCCCTCCACCCTCTTCTGTCATGCTTGTGCTGAAGGCTGGGACAGTAATATTGGCTCCAGTTCTTGCTGGCATTTTCACTCCCTCTTCCCATCCTGTTGCCTTCTGCTTGTCTCTGATTGGGCTCACTCTGCTCAACACACTGCTTCTGCTTGTACGTGCTGTTATGCTGGGGAACTCCTTGCTGCAGGATGTTGTGAAAGCTAAAAAGCTAAAAATCCTCATGATTTCGTAAAGCAACAACTAGACAAATTCACAGAAGAAAAATCCCTCAAGGTCGTACATACAGGGACAGGGACCCACTCCTAGCTCAGCAAGTCTCTAAGCCAAAACTTGGAGGCTGGGAGAATCCTCTGGCCCGCATCACCCCACACTTCCCTTGTCCCTCTCTTCCTTCCTGGAAGTCCATTTGTAGCCATGGCTGGAGATGGGACATAGAGTGGGGAAACCTCTGCTCTCATCCAGTACAGCTCTTATAATCTTCTTTGGCACTTGCATTGTCCTGTCCCAAACACCTACTCAGATCAGATGGAACTAATACCGCACATCTGTCAAGTGCCACGCTACAAACGGCCTAAGTACCCAAAAGCATAAACCCACACAATTTATTGTCCAGCAACATCTACAGAGCTGGGAAAGGCATCCCTGCTATGATACACCTAATCAGATAAGCTTCAACTACTCATAACCATCTCAAAATCATTTTAATCATTCATGTAGGCAGCTTTAACCTTCACATTCTTCCTAGCATTATGCTTGAGAGCCACATGGGCACCCATACATCTCTTTGGCGTGAAAATTACAGCGTATTGTATGTTTCTCTGCACCCGGGCTGATACAGGGTATACTGCACTCTCCTAGCAGGGTGCTGGGAGGACATCCGAGACAGCTCCTTTGCAGGAACATTCCTTGGATTGCTGTGAGCTTTCCTGGCCAAAAGCCCGGCTCAGCCATTCAGATGTTTCCCCATGGAATCCTACAGATACTCCAGAAAATGGGGATTGCTCAGAAAACTGGTTATTGTTGTGACTTTCTTCCTGGAAGAGCTCAATCAATGAAGTTTATAAGTGCTAAACCAAAAGTTTTTAGATCATGCACCACAAGAACAGCTTGGGGAGTTGCCATAGCTACTGACAGCTACTGAACCATCTGTTTTCTGCTTTGGACAAAAATGAAAGGACAGGCAGGCAACCAGCCTGTGTGTGGGTCCCTTCCCAGCCTTGGCACAGAAACACAATTCAGCAAACTCCCAGCAGATCTCAAAACAGTTTTGGAAAAGGAAAGTGTATCCATTCAAAAGATGCTACACTTCACATCTGCACCTGTGTCTGGAGGCCAAGACAGCAATGTGGCTGCAGGGCAAGGCCATGTGGGGAAACTAAGCAGAAAACAACCATCTAACATCTCCCAGTGTGCTGTTCAACAGTGCAATTAGAGAACAACAGGATGCATTTCTCATCCCCAAGCACAGAGCCCCAGCTATCCCCAGTGTTCATTATGATATGGTGTGCTCCTAACCTTGCTATACATGCCCAAATTTTTTCCTCTAGGACCAGAAGGTCTGCAGTCCTCGTAATTTGAAGTGTATTTCAGAAGCAAGCAGTAGCTCTGCTAATCATCCTGAAGTGCAGGGCCCTAGGTTGCTTGTTGCTGCCAGGGAGCAACTCTGAACACCACAGTGGTATGCTTGATTCACCCAAAAAAGGCTGTACAGCATCACACTGAAGCCAAACCCACTGCTGTTAGGCTTCCCCAGCAGCCCTGACTTGTCTGTTGATGCACTGCTGCACAACTAGTCCCATAGCCTATTTTCAACATAATTTTGGATAAACCAAAATAAAGCAGTATTTAAAAAAAATCTGTTGCCACAGCAAAGGCTCTCTGGCCCTCAGACCATCCAATAGCGCTCCAGAAAGAACTGTCACTTTCCCGGCTTTCTGAGCTAGCGCACTCAAGGAGACACCTGTTGATAGTATTTGTTCAAGGATTCCCCAAAGTCCTCTTTCTTCTAAGAGTCCATTTGTCACAAGGTTTACTCACAAGTTGTCTTTCCTGAGGTGCACACTGATGAACCAAGTTTCCTTGCTTGTGTTGCAATCTGGATTCCCACACTGCACTGCTTCAGCCATTTAAACAAGTAATGGGTTTGTTGCCACTTGGTCAGAGATGTCCCAAGCTGTGCTAACACTGCAGCTGCTGGAGCAGTGTGTGCTCACTGAATTGGATCTGGTGTCTTCTCATTCCCAACTGTTTGTTCCCCCTTGCTATTCACACTCACACACTTCTATTCCAAGCATTCATGCAGAGCTTATCTGGGCTAAAATTAACCTCATTAAGGTAAGAAACAGTGGACAGAAAAATGTTTGTCACAGCACAAAAGAGTACAATGTGTGAACAAGGGTGAAAGTAAGCAGCATAGGAGCAAGAAAGGAAGGCACCATTTCTCCATTAGTGAGACTTCTGATTGCCCACAGCTGCCAGGAGCATTTCTTAAGGAAAACAGTGACAAAGCTCCCACCTACACAAGCACTTCAGCAGAAATGGGTTTAACTCCAGAAAGCTTAATGGATCTGCACTGCTACTTCCTTCCTGCTGGTCAGATTGGAGAGGTTCATCCAGACTTGATGTAGTTGGAAACCAGTTTCAATAAAAGTTTCAACAGCCAAGTAGTGGATTTTACAAACTGGGAGTGCATTGGTTACATCTTGATGTTACGTTGGCCCATCCCTGGAAACATTCAGGGTCAGGTTGGATAGGGCTCAGAGAGGCCTGATATGTTTTTTTTTTTCTCTTCAGTGAACTCTCTTTTAGGGAGCAGCAAGTTTTCCGGCCAGTGGACTGATAATGCTGGGATATTTATGTTACAGCTGAGAGACCAGGGACACTTCGCTCTGCTTGTATGCTACAGGAGCAGAAGAGTTATAACTGCAACCCCCCTGTAGGGAGGAGCGGACCAGATGGACAGCAAATTGACCCAAGTATTCCATTCCATGTATCCACATGAGCTTGGTGTGAGGTCAGGGATCATGGAAGTCAAACCCCTTCCTGCTTCTTCTCCCCTTCTCTCCTTTCCATGGCTGGTGTCCAGGGAGGACTCTGTCTGTCCATCCCCGTTGATCCCCAGGCCCGTGCATCCCTGTCCCTCATCTCTCCCCTCAGCTCCTGGCTGCTCTGCCCTCTCTCCAGCAGCTCCGGGACATTTTGGGGCTGCTCACAGCTCAGGAGATGCTGGGGGAGCTGCTGGGGTGGGGAGGCAAGAGGGGTTTGCACATTAGGTGGATAGATGATGGTAGAGTGGTAGATGTGGTTTATCTTTATTTCAGTAAAGCATTTGACACCGTCTCCCACAGTATCCTTGTAGATAAGTTGATCAAGTATGGGTTTGATGATCAGGCAGTGAGGTGGATCAAGAACTGGTTGAAAGGAAGAAGTCAGAGAGTTGTAGTCAATGGGGCAGAATCTGGTTGGAGGCCTGTGACTAGTGGAGTCCCTCAGGGGTCAGTATTGGGACCGGTGTTGTTGAACATCTTCATCAACGACCTGGATGAGGGTACAGAATGTACCCTCAGCAAGTTTGCTGATGACACCAAGCTAGGAGGAGTGGCTGACACACCAGAAGGCTGTGCTGCCATTCAGAGAGACCTAGACAGGCTGGAGACTTGGGCAGGGAAAAACCTGATGAAGTTCAACAAGGGCAAGTGTAGAGTTTTGCATTTGGGGAAGAAAAATGCCACGTACCAGTACAGGTTGGGGGCTGATCTGCTTGAGAGCAGTGTAGGTGAAAGGGACCTGGGGGTCCTGCTAGACAGGAGGATGACCATGAGCCAGCAATGTGCCCTTGTGGCTAAGAAGACCAATGGCATCCTGGGGTGCATTAGAAAGGGTGTGGTTAGTAGGTCAAGAGAGGTTCTCCTCCCCCTCTATTCTGCATTGGTGAGGCTGCATCTGGAGTATTGTGTCCAGTTCTGGGCCCCTCAGTTCAGGAAGGACAGGGAACTGCTGGAAAGAGTCCAGTGCAGAGCCACAAAGATGATGAAGGGAGTGGAACATCTCCCTTATGAGGAAAGGCTGAGGGAGCTGGGTCTCTTTAGTTTGGAGAAAAGGAGACTGAGGGGTGACCTCATCAATGTTTACAAATACGTAAAGGCTGAGTGTCAAGAAGACGGATGCAAATTGGAGCATAGGAGGTTTAAGGTGAATATCAGAAAAAATTTTTTTACTGTGAGAGTGACAGAGCACTGGAACAGGCTGCCCAGAGAGGTTGTGGAGTCTCCTTGGCTGGAGACATTCAAGACCCGCCTGGACACGTTCCTGTGTGATGTGCTCTGGGTGACCCTGCTCTGGCAGGGGGGTTGGACTAGATGATCTTTCGAGGTCCCTTCCAACCCCTAGGATTCTATGATTCTATGATTCCTGAACACACTTGTATGTAATTGTACTTTCTTCCTTGTATCATTACTCTTTTAATTCAAGCTGTCTAGTTTAGTTTTCAATCCAGGAAGTCTCTCTCCTTCCCTACCTGGGGGAGGAGGAGGGGATCAAGACCACTGTTGTCACTGGTTCAACTGCTGATCCTGAGTCAAACCATGACATTAGTAAGAACAGCTGAAGACATTCTGAGCTCAAGGTCATAGAGGCAAATGCTAATGCTGAAGATCTACAGAAGGACCTTCCAAGTCTCATAAGGGACAGATGACATTCAGTGTACATCATCATTATGTTACAGACATGGAGCGAAACATCCTAACTTTACATGTAACAAAACAAGTTTTCAGGTTACTGCAACCATTCAGGAAAATACCAGCCCACTGTTCCACAATGATAAAAAAATCAAGTCTAATAATAAGTTACTAGGAAATAAGTACATCATGAAAATGTGCATTTGCTACAACCCACGGTGTGCCAGCATCTCCAAAGCTGTTTGCAGTTCTGGCCCCATCTCAGCCTCTGCTGCACACAGAAAAGATATGCAACAAAGATGGTCAAAAGTATGATCTCTGCAGGGGAAATCACTAACAAATGGGAACTATTTAATCTGGAACTTAAATTATGCAGGAGGAATGTGACAGATCTATAGAATTATTAATAGTTCAGAGAAGAGGGATATGATCAAATGTTCAATTGACTCTGCAGTCACAAGAAACAAGCAGAGACATTTTTCTTTGTGATATGCATATAAGCTGTTGGACTCTGCCACAGGACACTGTAAATGCTACAGCATACAGATAAGTAACACCACAGATATCTTTTGAGGGTTAGTAAAATCCACAGAAGCCACATCCCACTCTGTAAGTGCCTGTTCCACAAGGGGAAAGGGGCTGGGAGAGCACAAAGAAACTAATTACTGCAGCTTTTCCCTCTCTACTCTCTTCTCTAGGGTCCTTGTTCTTAATCTCTGCAAAAATACTGGGCTAGATGCACTTCTTGTCTGATCCAGGACAAATGTAATGGGTAGGAAAATCAAGCCCAATTTATAATCACAAATTAAGAAAAAGGTCTGTCCTGCTAAATTTGCCACAGGAGGTGGGTGAAACAAGGATTATGGCAGGGATGAAAACCACAGATAATGGCTCTTCATCAATAGGTCTTTGCCCTGTCTGGCAGGCCAGGCAAAGCAGCAGGTATGCTTTTCTCTAAGACTTCAATCAGATGTAAAAACTTTGGATCTTGCATTGCACAACAGCGTAGTTTAACATGAAGAGCACAGAATGGGTTCATCTCATCCCCACATCAGCCTTCAGCATACTCCTGGAGGTGTGCAGAGCTACAGAGCAAATCCAGCATCCACGTCTTCTGGTAAATCCTCTGATCCTGAAGCTGACACCCAGGGTGATACAAGTGACCTTCTCCTGTCCTCAGTGTTTTAAATCCTGAGGACTGTGCATGGCTAGACAACTCAAATATGAGTTCTGGGGCTGGACATGGGCAGCTCCATGCTCTCTAGTGTGTTATTCATCATCTGCTGTTTCAGAAGGGCTGTGACTCCACACTTGCCCGGAGGTGCAAGGAGGCAGCAACACCTAATTTCACAAAGGGAATGTTCTGGTCTTGTGTCACAACACAGAGCTGTCAACAGATTATTTAACCATCTAATTCGTTGTGGATTTTTTTGTTGTTGTTTTTGTTGTTGTTTTTGTCTTTTGAGTAGGTAGTTTTGTGCCAGCCTCAATGAACAAGACTCTGCTCATCATGAAGAGCAATACATAAACCTGCTAACTAGTCTAAATTCTGATAAAGGAGACCAATCCCAAATTAGGGAGGTACTCAACTCTAAAACCAAGATGAAGACAAAGTCTGAATTATAAAGAACATACATTTGTGAAAATGGAGAAAGAACTGAGACATTCAAATTAATAGCTCTGCTGGTAACAACTTTAGCCCTTGTCAAACTGGGTAAGAGTCACATTAAATAGCTGAAGAAGCAGAAGACACAAGGTATCTTAACTTTATTAAAACTCTTAACACTGTCTCCCATGTGGATTCCCATAAGTGGGATATGGAAATACACATCTAGAGGAAATACTGAGCCAGAAAGCCCAGGACTCTGAACCAGTCCCCCAATTTGGTGTGAAAATGAGAAGCCTTTTCAATAATAAATAAGAAAGATGGTGAGAACTCCTATAGGAGGCAAAAGTCTGTGCAGCCTAAAATTTGTCTCTGAACATTGCCAGCAATGGTTGTTGAGGGAATAATACAAGAAACATGACAGTGATCCTCTTTTATGCCTTCCTAGCACAAGACTGGCTCTGTTGAGCAGTCTCATTAGCAGCACAGGTAATGGAGTGGAAAGGAGACTGAGACAACGTAGGAATGCCACCAAGCTGAGAGCAGTGGTAAGTACAGAACATAACAACTCTGACACACAGGAAATACTTTAGAACCCAAACCAAAACTCACCTTAGGCCAAGTCCTGCACCACAGGCAAATGAACCACCTAAACAGAGAATGGGTGGCTTCACACCACAAAGCAAATACATAGGTAAGAGCAGGCTTCCACCTACCTATGAGGTTATCTTTTTAAGATAAAGGCAAGTCATGCTCTGGACACATTGAGAGAAGAGCTGTACACACAGCAGGTGGAGTAATTTTTCTATTTTTTTGAGGACTTTGGCATCTGAGACATAAATACCATCTTTAGGGCTCAGCTATGGAACCACACTTTAGAGCACCTGGCCACATCACTGAGCAGGCGTCACCACTTTGTCCAGGAATTGGCCACAGCCAGCAGGTAGCTCTGTGCTGCATTGAAGATGCAAGAGCAGAGCCACACAGGGCTCAGAGGCACAGCTCTCCTTACAAGCTGTCTGTGCTGCTCCTCACCAGCTCACAGCCTGCAGGGTGCCCGGAGCAGGGGCACAGGTTCAGCACTGTGTGCTCCGCACAGCCGCAGGGACACACCAGCACAGGGAGCCAAGGTAAGCAGGGCAGCCCTCTGGCATCCCTCCCAGCTCTCCTACACTGGGAAATCTGACTGCCTGGCCCCAAGGCCCTACCCAGCCCTCCTTTTGTACAGTTTCAGGAGAGATACTGGCTTAGCTCTCTGCTTGCATAGTCCATCTCCTTGGACAGCACCTATATCCCCCAAATTTCACAGAATCATAGAATGGTTAAAGTTGGAAGACACCTTAAAGATCATCAGATTCCAACCTCCCTGCTGTGAGCAGGGACACCTCCCACTAGACCAGGCCACACAAGCCTCATCCAACTTGGCCTTGAACACCTTCAGGGATGGAGCATCAACAACCTCCCTGGGTAACTTATTCCAGCACCTTACTACCCTCATGGTGAAGAATTTCTTCCTAATATATAACCTAAATCTCCCCCCTCTTTCAGTTTAAAACCATTACCCCATGTCCTATCACTACACTTTCTGGTGAAAAGTTTCTCCCCAATACCCTTTAGGTATTGGAAGGCTGCTCTAGGGTCTCCCTGAAGACAATTTAGCTTTCTAAAGCTGTGCATTAGACCTAAGAGTCCAGTCACCCTCCACAGATAAAAAAATAAAGTGGGTAGCACTGTCAAATAATTGTTGACTAAGGCTGGGTGTTTGATATGCTCTAGATGACCCTGCTCTGGCAGGGGGGTTGGACTAGATGATCTTTTGAGGTCCCTTCCAACCCCTAGGATTCTATGATTCTATGAATGGCCCCTTAGCACTGTCAACAATATCATCCCCCACCAGCACTGTCACCTGGCTGACCAAAGAGTGCACTTAAGGGTACACCTATATCACTACATGAGGCTGTCCTCTGCCTCAAGGCCTCAAGTATGGAATGAGCCCTCTTGCTCTATTAAACCTGCTTTTCCTCCAAACAGGACAGCCCTTGCTGACTCCTGAGCCATCCCCAGGAGATGTACGGGAAGGTCCAGGCCAAGCCATGCAAAGAACTGTACAAGCACAAAGCAGCATTGATGACAGTGATCCACAGCTCAGGATTGTCCCCTAGCACTCCTTAGCACTAGCAAGTAAAATCTTTTGGAAAGAGGTTAGACAAACAGATAACTTTTAGCTAAATTTTGGGAAAGGTGCCCTGGCCCCTCTGCAATTCCTTTCACTCCACGCACACAGAAACTCATTCTGAGCAGGCTCAGCAGATCATAGAATCATAGGGGTTGGAAGGGACCTGTGAAGATCATCAAGTTCAACCCCCTTGCTGCAGCAGGAACACCCAGAGCAGATCACTAGAGTCTCCAACTAGCAGCACAGCAGTGCAAGAAAATAAAATATGATCAAAATTTAAAATTATCATTTGCATTTTTTTTAAAATGTCTACTTTTTTTTTTCATTCATCTAATTACTCTGATAAAATTCAATATTCAAGTATAAACCCAGTTTTAACTGCTCTCATGTAGGTCCACTTCATAAACCATTAGCATTTATATCTACCCACTGAACAGAACAGCTTTGTTGCTAGAAAGAAACATGATCATCAAAATCCCCCAAATCAGAAAAAAAATTTACCCTAGTGTCTGCAAAGTTGTTCTTGCTGGGGGGATCCCTACTTGGGCTCTGCTGCTGTTTCCCTTGGCTAGTCTGTAAGGAGTTTGCTCTGGCCCCGCTGACATCCAACCCACTGCAAACTGGACACATGCCCCGATTAGTGCAGATGCAGAAAATGAAATTCCTGGCACCATCTGAGGACACTACACCGGTGTATGGACAATAGTGCTCCTGCAGGTGCTCAGCAGTCTGCCCTGCACTTGCAGCCAAAAAAACCCCAAACCTTGGCTGAATGGAAGCTGCGATTAGCAGCAATTCAGATCTGTGGAAGGGCCCCTGAGGAAGCCAGGGAAGATGAATCAGGTTACAGGTGCCTCTGCTGCTGCTCCTGAAGCAAAACAGAGTGAACTGTAATATTCTAGTATCTTTCCAGGAGCCTGCAGTGCCCTGTGTGCAGGTGGCTGCTCACGTGCCTTGGGAGCCCAGCAGCTCCAGGAATGCCGAGCAACCCTACAGCTTTTGGACTGGAAAGGGCAGCAGCACCCCCAGCTCAGCTGGCTGGGGAACAGCAGGGGTTAACTTCGCTGACACAAAGAGCCCGGTAGGAATCGGCCTGACGTATGAAATCCAAGCTTGGGTCCCACCGTGCAGCGCCCCAGCCCCCCCACCCCGCGGTCCGGGCTGCAGCACCTGCCGGCAAAGGGTGCAGACCTCTCCTCGGCTCCGTTTGCAATCTGAAACGCACACTCGGCTCTGAAGCAAGACCTTGAGTGCTGTTACTAAACTGAGGCTCCATTGCCAGTTTGAGGTGTCCCTCCTGCAGAGGTGCTCGGGGTGCTCTGTGGGGACAGCCAGAGGAGCCAAGAGTGTCGGGAGGCGGCAGGACGGCTGGAGGCAAGACAAGGCACGATGGAGCAGCAGCCCTGCCGCCCAAGCACAGGAGCGGGGATACCCCCCAGTGCCACCACATGCACCGACTCACAGACAACGCAGCCAGAGCCTGAGTGATTTCTCCCCCAAGTCATTTGAACTAGCTGGACCTCAGGTGCAGTGTTTCCTGACTTGCGCAGGTAAGTGCAGGATGGTTGGGTAACTAACACACTGTGAGTAATCTCCAAATTATTCACGGCCTCTTCAGAATATATCTTTCTTTTTGTTCACCGGCAAGTGCTAAGTCAAATGAAAGGAGGTATTCAGGAGCTTACATTACTCTCTTAAATATGATTTATTAAATGACGACAGCTGGGTGGATTCAAAGACTCTAACAGGAGTCTTTTGTGTTCAATTTATTGCTGAAAATACCCTCAGGTAACAAAAAAGTAAATAAAATAACCTTTACAAACAGATCACAGCCTCTATCTATTAAGAAATGTGCTGCCTTTGTGAAAGCACACTTGTAGCTATGGGGATTTAAACATATTAACCTCAAAATTAATGCTCTGTGGACAACAGAGAGGCTCTGCTACAAGCGGCCAGTGTGGTGTGATGACACTGTGCAGCCATGTCACTGCAAACAGCCCACTCAAAACTCTTGATGAATTTATGGGCAGAATATATTCACCTGCAAGCTGAGCATCTCAAAAGGATAATGGACACTTAACACATGCAACACAGAGCATTGCACCAGAAGCTGGGTAAGTGCTCCAAAAAAGTGAGCACATCTCACTGCCCTGGCAGGCAGAGACGAGTCATGTGCACTGTTCTACAGACCCTGCTAAGAGCAGCAGAGGAAGACTTAATGCTCTCCACAGGTTAGAGGTCCAAGGTCTGGTGACTGGCAGGGGGATTCAGCAGCCACTGCTGGGATTCTCCTTAATGCAGAGACAGCAGAGGGATACCTGGCCTCTGCTCTCTCTTACCCAGAAACTGGCTAGAGTCCTTCCTCATTCATCTGCATAAAGTGACTTCTTTGACTAGGATGGGCACTGACACAGCAGAACAGCCATGAATTCCCAGGGAGATCATCCTGAGCACCCAGCTGCCTCCTGCAGTATGCAGCTAAGAAGCTCTTTGGGTCAGAAGTGTGGAACAGGATAACCAGCAGGTTATCAACTGGAAGGTGTTAGGCAGTACTTCTCCTAGACAGGGCTTGAACACATCACCAACTTCAAAGTTCATGCAGCTCCTACCAGCCTCTTGGCCACAGGCATGAAAGGGTTAAAGACAAGGACCAACTCATTACTATCATGGCAAAATTTTGTTCTGAATTCTCAGTTTCATGCTGCTAGAAAACCAAGTCTTGAAATACCCTATACTAACAAGAAAAAAAAAAAAACAGTTCTACTGGGCAGCCTGCATTTGCTTTTAAGTCCACTGGTTTCTAAAGGACAACTGACAAAGTTACTGTGGACAGAAGAGACATGATATTGCTCTTGTAGCACATGTATTCCTGCAAGCATTACACAAGATGCTAATGAGGAAATCTGCCAGCTTAATGACAAGCATTAATTTATATGAATCCCATCCTAAATGAAGATCAGAGCCAAGAGGGCATATGCTTTTCTTACAGCACATTTAAGAAGAGAAGAGTGAAAAACTGAGCATAAGCCACAAATGGCAGCAGCAGGTCTCCATCCAGCACTTTCCCAGGGCATGGCTGGCTAACCTCACTCCCTCATGTTGTTATTTTTATGGTGTCCTTTTTCCCCTTGTACTCCCTGAACTGAAGGGAGGAAGGAAGGACATTTCAGAGGAAGGAAGGACTGGCTTGGCTGTACAGAGACACGACCATGTCACCTCCCCCACCAGGCTGTTCCTTTCTACAGGACAGGGAGTGGGAAATGTACATTTTCTGCCTCATCTTGGCTGCCAGCAAGGGGATAAAGTTAACCACAATTGTCACAGAACCTAGTCCAGCTTCCACTCCAGGAAGGGTTAGTTTAAAAAGCTGGAGCAGGTTGCTCAGGACTGCATCAAATTGCTACCAGTACAGGCTGGGGGAAGAGCAGATTGAGAGCAGCTCCATGGAGAAGGACTTGAGGGTACAAAAACTGGACATGAGCCAGCAACATGCACTTGCAGCCTAGAAAGCCGACTGTGACCTGGGCTGCATCAAAAGCAGCATGACCAGCAGGTTGAGGCAGGTGATTCTCCCCCTTGACTCCACTTTGGTGAGACCTCCCCTTGCAGTGCTCTGTACAGATCTGGAAACCTCAGAAAGGCTAGTGCGGGTCCACAGGATTAGAAGACTGGAACACCTCTCCTGTGAGAAAGGCTGACAGATTTGGGGTTGTTCAGCCTGGAGAAGAGAAGGCTCTGGGGAGACCTCACTGTGGCATTTCAATCTATAAAAGGGGTTTATAAGAAAGACAGAGTTTTTACCAGGGCCTGTAGAGACAGGACAAGGAGGAATGATTTCAAACCGAAAGAGGGTAGATTTACATTAGATACTAGTATGACATTCTTCCCTGTGAGGGTGGCCCAGGTTGCCAAGAGAAGCTGTCGATGCCCCATCCCTGAAAGTGTTCAAGGTAGGGTGGATGGGGCTTGGAGCAACTTATCTAGGGCTCTGAGGCAAGAACTATGCTGAGAACCCCCAGCCACATGCTTCAGCAGCCACAGCAGTCACTGGAGGCACACAGGGCAGAGATCTCTGAAAAAAATGAAGAAAAAAAAAAAAAAAAAAAAAGAAAAAAAAGAGGGGGAGGGGGAGGGAAGACCCCTGCTCTGCGAATCAGCTCAAATTGTAGGCAGCAGAGGAAAAAGCGAATGGAGATGATCTGTGGCAAGGGCTTGGGAGCACATTTCTGTTGTAAGACAGTCAGGGAAAAAAAGCTAGAGAATGGGGCTTGGCACTACTGCAGCTCAGGGAAGATGCAGGGAAGAGTCTCCAGGCTCAAGGAGTGTTGCACAGTAATCAAGGAGCCAACACTGCACAACTGGTTTTCTGCACTCAGCAGTTGCTTTTTCATTCTGCCTGTCGCTAGAGCCAGCCTCACAGCCGTCGTTATTTAACACTCAGCTATCTGGAGCTCATTTGCTGTCTATGCTCTGCAGAGACAAAGCACCCAAAGAGCCACCCCATCTCCAGCTACGGCAAGAAAATACCCCTTGCCCCCACAGCAGGAGACAGCATTACTCCCACATTCACCTTCAAACACAGTTTCACAGCTTTCCCAAAACAATGATGATATTCACTCTCCCCTTCACAGAACCTCTGTGACAGGTCATTTCAGACAAAAAGAAATTCCCCCTGTGCTTCTTGTTGCTATGCTCTGCTCAGTGCAAAAATCTACCTGAAAGCAACAACACTCAGAGAATTCAACAGCATATGCAGGCAGTTCATAGTATGCAACAGCCAAATCTCACATAGAAATATAAACACCCACATTACACTGGGTACCTTTATGCAAAGACATTAATCACATTCAACAACACTAAAAACAATCCCAAACAGTAGCTCTACGGAATGAGATGCAAACACTGGAGTGAAAAGCTTCATCAGGATTTTCTGACTACTGCAAATTCAAATTATCACCACACTGCAGTACTAACATTTATTGTCACACAGGAATTATTGTTCTCCAGTAAAAACAGACATATTTCCAAATGATTCACACTACCTGAGGAATTAATGTTTTTTCAGCTCTGTTCCAGATCCTAGGTCAGGAATCTCCTTTTTATTCTGGTAAATTCCACTAAGATATCACATGTAACAACAAGTTCTTGAAGCAGTTTCATCAGATTTTCCCTTTAAGGTAACCCACTGCACTCCCACGTGAGGCACGGGCACCTCAAAGGCATAAGCAGCTGAAAGTGCTGCAGTGGAATCAGATGATCAGCGCAAGCCTGGAGACTCTGCAGCTTCCTTTCAGCTTTGGAAACATATCCTGTACAACAGAGAAGCCACAAGCTGGTGCTGTAGCTTAAAATCCAGTTAATGTATATAAAAGCATTTCTACAAAAGCAATTTTGAGAATGGACATGAAAACAAAGTCTGACAGACTCTGCAGCAGTGTGTAATGAGGGTGCAGCACTGCAGCGAAATCAGTTGTTCGCAGGTGTACTATGCAGCACTGCATGCAGCACAGTGTGGCAGGGTGGATGACATCAAGAAGCAGTCCTGCTGACAAGGAGCCCATACTGCCCAGCCTTGAGCTGTTCTACATATGAGGAAAAACCTGAGATACTTAATGCTTTCTTTGCCTCCGTCTTCAACAATCAGAGCAGCTTTCCCCAGGTGTTCAGCCTCCTGAGCTGGAGGATAAGGATGGAGAGCAGAACAACCCCCCATAGAATCACAGAATGGTTAGGGTTGGAAGGGACCTTTAACGATCATCTAGTTCCAAGGAAGTAGTTAATGATCTGCTTCTGCACCTGGACACTCACAAGTTTATGGGGCTGGATGGGATCCACCTCATGGTGCTGAGAGAGCTGGTGGGGGAGCTCACCAAGCCTCCCTCCATCAATTATCAACAATCCTGGTCAACAGGGAAGCTCCCATACGACTGGAGGGTGGCTAATGTGACCACATCTACAAGAAGGGCTGGAAGGAGGATCTAGGGAACTACAGACTGACCTCAGTACCAGGGAAAATAATGAAGAGGCTCATCTTGAGTGAGCTCACACAGCAAGAGCAGGGCAGCCAGGGGATCAGGGCCAGCCAGCAGGGGTTTATGAAAAGGAGGCCTTGCTTGACCAACCTGGCCTCTTTCTATGACCACGTCACCCACGGATTGGATGAAGGGGGGAAGGCTGTGGACTTTGTCTACCTGGACTTTGGTGAGGCCTTGGACACCATCTCCCACAGCATCTGCTGGGGAAGCTGGTGAATCATGGCATAGACAAGTGTTCTGTTCTCTGGGCACAAAACTGGCTGGATGGCGGCCGGTCAATAGGGATGTCCCTCAGGGCTCAGTGTTGGGGCCAGTGTTGTCCAGTGTCTTTATCAATGATCTGGATGAGGGGATCGAGGGCACCCTCGGTAAGTTTGCAGACAACACCACATTGGGTGAGCGTGTTGATCTGCTTGAGGGCAGGAAGGCTCTGCAGAGGGACCTGGACAGGCTGGATCGATGGGCCAAGGCCAACTATGTGAGGTTTAGGTGGTCCTGCATTTCGGTCACAACAACCCCAGGCAATGCTACAGGCTTGGTGCAGAGTGGCTGGAAAGTGCCCAGCAGAAAAGGCTGGGGGGGGTGCTGGTTGACAGACAGCTTAACATGAGACAGCGTGTGCCCAGGTGGCCAAGAAGGCCAAAGGCATTCTGGCTTGTATCAGGAATAGTGTGGCCAGCAGGACTCTGTGATCTCAGAGGTCCTTTCCAACCACGATGGTTCTGTGATTCTGTGATATCCACAAGCAGCTGGATTGCATGCAACATCAGAAGAAAACGTGAAAACATCCAAGGTAAAGAGAAATGTGCTTGAGCTAATTCAAGAGTTTCTTGAGCTTACGTGCATCAAAATCAGCGCATTTTCAGCTTGGGATGATGCTTTAGAGGTCAATTAGAACACATCAACACATATATGGGAATTACTGACACAGATCTAACCATGTCACACGTATCTGTGCTCACTCTTTCATGCCTACTCCACCTTTGCCTTTCATGGCATTTGAAGTTCCAGTGCAGTGTGCTTGCTGCTGCCTGCTCCTGCACCCTTGAAAGAGTTGATGGCATGACCTGCTACATGTTGTTCACTGGCTCCTAGAGTGGTAGGAGTGCAGTCCTGAAGCAAAGGTGGTGGGTGTGCCACTGAAAAGCACTCTCAGCTGCCTGGCAGGACTGCTATACCATGATGCAGGTCAGGCAGCCGTCTCACATCACCTGACTCCAGAAGCAGATGCTTTTCTCTCCTACCATGTAGCCTGACACATAAGCCCAAGCTTCAGGGGTTTTGTAATATTAAACCACCAAAGGCAATTCTTACCAGAGGTAAGAAAGCCTCAGTTCTCATCTCTTCCTGCTGCTCTGTTCCTTCACAGGCACGCAGTGCACACTCCAGAATGCACGGCTGGTCTTCCCACAATGCTATTTGCAGGGTGTCCAAGTGAAATCTGTCCTGCTACTTCTGAGCTAAACAATCACAAATCCAACCAAGGATTTTCATGGCAAAAAATCTTATATTTACCAACACACACACACAACCATCAAGTCTGTGATATGAAATCACAAACCTCAAAAATGGCTAAGTTAATGAGTTAATTTGATGCTAAGTGTGGTTTCATACTATGGCATGGGCTGTACTGCAAGTCAAACTATGAAAATCTATTATTAGATTAGCTAAGTAAATTCAAAACTATAAATGTTTACATGCAGCAGTTAGTCCACACAGTACTAATTAAAATCTTTCAAGCCTACACTTTCCCTGTCATGACTGGAAGGGGCAAAACCACCATCCCACTCATCCCAAACTGGGGCAGATGGTGAGGAAGCACCTGCACTTGGCAGCACAAGTTGTCACTGTCCCCCTTCCCTGCTTCATCCTGGAACACCCAGAAGCCCACCTGTGAGAACTGGGATCTGCCCACAGAGCCAAGCCAGCCTGTCCACGCTGGCCACCGAGGGAGGATGAGAGCTGGCACCAAGCATGGCTGGGTTGTGGACAAGAGGTTTCCTGAGGGCCAGGGCAGCGCAAGGGATCAGGCAGCTCAGGGTGGCTGGTGTTACACTGCAAAGGGCCAAGGAACAGCAATACAGAAATTTCCAGCTCTCACAAAGTATTTACACATGTGACCAGTGGATTTTGCCAGAAGACCAGTGGATTTTGCTGGCCCAATTTCAATAGAGCTGATCAGACCCTGGATGATAGGGCTCAGAAGTTGCTTTGTGAGGAAGGTATTTGAGGTTCACCCAATCCAATGAAGGTCAAACAGGGCCAAAATTGCTGTGACTTAATAAATTCAGAAACTTTTCCACTGCAGTCCTCTAAATGCGGTGTCTGTGTTCCTGTATTCACTTTGTGTGAGCAGGAGCTTTACAAAGGCAGCACATCCAAACTCACCACAAAAATAAAGGTGGTGATAATACAACCATCAATCAGAAAAAGAAGGGGTGACAAAGGGAAATCATTAGGCTGCAGCTTCAATCGTGCATTCCCGTGCAAGGTGCCCTGAGTCGCTGCAGCGGTAGCAGTTGACTTCACAAGAACAAGGTGTTGGCAGAGATACAAACACAGGGAAACAAGCAGCAATGCCTAATATGCTCAGGGGATGTTACCACAGACATGACAGACTTTGGACCAGATCCTCAGACTGAAATTTTACAGTCATTTTTAGGTGGCCTTCCACTGTTCCTGCCCCCACGCTTCCCTCACCTGGCCAGACAAAGGGAGCTCTGCAGCCAGGCTAGAAATTAGGCAGGGTTAAAGGAGGTGGAGGAGAGGCTGATGGTTAATTTTCACCTAGATCAGCTCCCTCCACGTGGTTGCACACAGTTTGGGTCAGCTGGTGCAGGGCTGGAAAGAGCATCTGGAGGAGAAAGCATCTGGGATGAGGGGAAAGGCAAATCCACCTCCTCCAGCCACAGAGCCCACCTGCACTCACAGTACCTCCCAAACTGTGCCTGGAGAGGATGTGAGAATCCTTGTCCCTGCTCCAAGCGGAGTTGCAGCAGGGAGCAGCAGCTCTCAGCTGACCACTGTCACACAGAAACAAATTTATCTCCTGACGTTACTTTATAGCTGTGTATTCTGGCAACTTTGTTCCTAAGTGAATAAATTAGCCATTTAGCTGTGGATCCTAAACCAGTTCCACCATCCACACAGTTTATTCAGCTCTCAAGGCAGAAGGCTGCATAACAGGCTGATTACTAAGCCCAACATTTAAACTCCTTTTTGCTGAACACCCTCTCTCCTTTCAGCCCTTTAAGAGTGCATTCACCTTTCTGGAGTGTGCTTCTGTGAGAATCTCAAACATTCAGGAATGCAAAAATTAAATTTGCTACGCAGTGCAAGAAAGCACTGAAATACTCTCATCTCCCTTTTACAGAGAAGGAAATAGAAACTGCCTGTGCGTGGTGTTTATGCTTCTGTGCATCCTGCCAGTGCTCTTAGGTAAGGCTGCTTGTTGCACCTGCATATCTTACTCCACCCTGGTGAGGGTTAAAGAGCACAGGGCTGAACTGTGCCTTAACAGCCTCTTATCTGCCACGATTAGGGGCTCCTCACTGCCAAAACCTAGGAAGAGAAAGCTCTCAAATCCAGAGAGATGTGACTGTCCAGTGTCGGCAATGGGTGGTCACAGTCACCACCAGCGGAAGGCTGCAAACGACTGAGCTTGGACTGGGAGATGAATCCCACCTTTGGTGACTATGAAGAGAAGATGAAGTAAAGGACTCAAAGGCCTCCAAACATGCATCCTGCCTAAAGCAGAGGGAATAACAGCATGGAAGGATGAAGCAGACCACCAGCACCAGAGATGCAGGAAATGCTGCCAAGCGACCCTTGACCCTCAACTGTCACCAAGTATTTGTAAACTCTTGTGCTTTCTACTTCACATGTGCAGATCCAAACACTGACTTAGATTTCTGCAGATGTAACTAACAAAGCCATAACCACCACACGGGTGGTGACACGATCTTGTTACAGAGCTCTACAACACAAGCAAGAGCAGCAGGGGTTTCAAGGGTTCCTATGACTTGCGTTACACAAGTGATTGCAAAGTACGTTACTGGTACTAGTCATCACCATGTGAATCTTTCTATCCAAATGGCCTCCTAAAATGATTATTTGCTTCATTTTAGTATAACAGTTGTATAAAAACTGTCCTATTTTGCCATTTGGCTCAGTTACACCAGCCACACTTTCTGAAAAGCTTCCAGAACGAAGGAGGTACATATTGTCTGGCTCCTCAGCAACCGCAGCCCTCAGTGGGAAGGAAAGGTTTCACAGAGGACGAACACAACCTCAGAGTGCCTGTGTACATACTATGGTAAAGTCATGCTCAAAGATGTAATCACCACCCCATTTTACCAAACAAAATAATGTGGTCTAGATTGTAAGGCATATTAGGCTTTTAAACATTACCATTTCTGGTAACAGCCACATTGGAGAGTACTCTTTTTTAACATGAGCTATTTTTGTCTACAATTCCTAATTCACAATAAATAAATTCAGTAACTTACTTTCAGCTGGGCCAACTTTTCAGAGCACATAGAAAAACAGAGGGCTAGCAAAAGAGCCCAAATTGCCATAACTTCTTTTGACTTCCTATAAAGTAGGAACTGGTCAGATTGCCCAGTACTGGAGTGAAGAAAAGTTACCATTTATAGGATTATGGGGAAACTGAGGCTGAAGGCCTCCTCAGAACAGAATACAGGCAAACAGGCTAGTTAACAGGGAACTGTCTGCTCTTCAATTGCTCCATTCTCCTACACCCCCTTACCCTGATTCACTCCTGCCCACAGGAGCTTTGAGCCACACATCGTACAAACCCACAACAACCATTTCTCCACATCCTCTGCCTCTCTCAGTGCTTTGGTAGCAGAGCACTGGCTGCCTGACCCATCCCAGCTGCCTGGGCACAATCCCGGTAAGGGGGCCCTGAGCCTGGGAGGGGTCCTGCCCCCCAGATCCCACACACAACCATTGCTCCCTTGTACCTCTTGTAGCCCAGGCAGGCAGTGCCCACCAGACCATTTTCTGCCATCCTTACCACTGCAGAGCTGACACAACAGAGGAATTCTGCTCCCACGAGCACCACAGACGTGAACCAGCCATGGAGCGCACTGCCCCTGCCAGAACAGGCTGCTGGTCACAGGCTGCGTTAACCCACCAGAGCACACAGCTGTCGGTTTTGTAATCACACAGAGAGCAGAAACACTGAGGAACACTGTCCCTCCTCAGTACCCAGCTGGCCAGGAGATGCTACCTCTGCCAAGAGACTGCAGGCATGTGGCAAGTAACTACATTTTTTCCCTAAAGTCTGAATGCCAGGGTTGTAAAAATACTTCCCCTTTTCACAGTCATCGCTGTGCGGTACCACATGGAGAGGTGCTGGCCCCCCCAGGTGGCCCTCAGGTAGAGACTTGATAAGAAACAACCCACTGCAGTGACTAGCCCTCCTCCCCATGATCTCTGTGGAAGATTTTAACAGAATTTAAGCACCAATTAAAATCTAATCCCAGTGCGCCTAACTAAAATGTGATTAGTTAGGACGGTTGCTTTAAACTGTGTTTAATTGGTTTAAAGGCTTCAGATGCAGCATTAGAAGAGGGGAAAAAAAAAAAAAAAAGAAAAAAAAAAAAAAAGCAGATTTGCAATGAAAGCAGAGTCATCAAGAACAACCTTGGGTTGGGTCACCACCCAACGTCTGCTGTTCCACTTGCTTTGCCTGCTAGTGCGTGGGACACCTGGCACAGCCTGGCATGGTACTTTTAAGAAATTTTATGAAGAGAAAAAAGGGTTTGCAACACTCCATCAATGAATGCCCTCACAACGGGAGAGCAAAGGAAGGCTAAAGTGATTAACAAAGGCAGAGCATCGGAAAAGATCACATATAAAAGTGAGAACATTTTAAGTTGTACGAGAACTGTGGGTAGGCTGGGGAGAGAAGGCAGGATCCAGAGAAAGTGAGCAACAAGAAAGGAAGTATATGACTGCAGCGAAGAAAAAAAAAAAAAAGTTATTTACAGAAATCCCAGGCTTTGAGCGCCTGGAAACCTCAAAAATCTCAACTACACCAACACACAAGGATGCACACGACGGGTTTAAGACCTTCCCTGAAGTCAGCTCGCAGCAGCCCCTGCAGGAACGTGCCCTTCCCGGGCGGGACCGGGCGCTGGAGGGGCCGCTCTCCCGTCAGGAAAGTCGCTGTTCCGGTCACGTCGGAAGGATCCGCCGGCGGCTCCATTTCCGAGCGGGAGCCGAGGTCCCGCGGGAGCCGCAGGGCCGGGAGGCCCGGGCAGGGCAGGGGGGTCCCCGCCGCCGACACAGCCCGGGCGGCCCGGCCCCGCGGCGCCCGCCCGGGCAGGGAGCGCGCTCTGCGGCCGCGGAGACAAAGCGGATGCCTCAAATTCCTCCCCGCCCCGCCGGTCTGGCGGGACTGCGGCTCCCCCCGCCCGCGCCCTCGTCGCCCACCCCCGCCTACCTGGGCAGCGGGAGCGGCCGCGGCTCCTCCCGCCCGCGGCGCGCTCGGGCCGGCGGGGCAGCCGCGCTTGGGCAGCCGCAGCCCGCGGGGCTCCGGGCTCGGCGGCGGGTGCGGGCGCTGACAATGAGGGGAGGGACGCGGGGCCGGGCGGTGCTTGACGTCAAGCGGAGCGGGGCGGGGGCTGCCGGGCCGGCCGCGGGGCCAGCGCCGCCATTTTGGGGGGAAAGGGCCGGGCCCGGGTTGGGGCGGCCCGGGTGGGCGCCCCGGGCGCGGCCCCCGCAGCGGCGCGGGAGGGGAAGGCGGAGCGGGCAGGGGCTGCCCGCGGTGGTTGCTGTGGGACGGAGCGCGGGGTGCGGTGAGCCCCTCTGGCGATGGGACTCCCGGTGGGTTTGGGTGTGAGAGTCACCCACCCCGCGTCTCTCGGTGGTTCCTCTCGGGGCTGCCACCAGCCTGGGCTCCACTAGCACCTCGGGGCTCCGGAGGGGCCGGTGCGGGGTGAGAACTGCCGGGGCCTCACGGGCACTGCCGGCAGGAGTCCTGGGAGCGGGGCAGGCAGCCCCACGCCGGGTGGCGGAGAGCGGTTTGTCCTGCAGGCCTTCCTTGCAACTCGTCTTCTCTGTTCATCTCTTGGGAATTTGGGACTTGGCATTGAATCAAGAGGTCACGCAGCTGTGGTTCTTTCCAACTTTCTTATGTGCAGCCCAAAGATGTTTAGATGGAATCAGAGAAGAGACCTCCCAGCACTAACTGGGAAAACTTGCTCAAAGTGTTACTCATCTGTGAGCAAAGTGCCAGGACTTGGGTGATGCTGTGCGGGAGGGTGGCACAGAAACAGTCGGAGGAGCAATGGCTCAACGCGTTGGTGCATCACGGGGCTGCAATTGCCCAACCGAGTCAACAGGGAAGCTGGGGAGTGCTTCCAGCCGTGCAGCTGGGTATGGCAGTCTTAGAATGAATGCATCATCCTCTTCAGACAGTAGGTGTGTTAGCTAAAACTGTATTTCCAGTGCTGTTTTATTTCAAAGCCAAAGGAAGATGCTTGGAGTGCTGGGTGGTTTGGCTTGTAATGCTCTGATAGAATATTGTGCGTGCTGTACACTGAGTTAAAATGTTCCTCTTTGGTCCTGTTCCAGATCACAGTCTGAAATTTGCTTGTTCTGGATGAAGTATCAACACTTTAAAGTGAATTGTCTAGGCTTACAGTTAAAATCCAAGCTCACACATAGATGAAGAGTGAACAAGACCTTACTTGTAGGCAAACTGAGGAGGGCCTATGTTCAGTCATTCTAACTGGGGAAAGTATTTGCTTTCCTGGAACTGCACCTGCACACCAGCATTCAGCACTGGAGGCACACGTTCCATGTGCTCTGCTGCAGTCACATTGATCGGTTTCTTGGTTCTGTGCTTTACAGATACTGCTTCTAGTTTCCGAACTGGAACGAGGGAGGTTTGCTAATATAATGCCAGCTCATTCAATCCATCTAGGGGTGGGTGTAACTGGGAGCTGGGAAAAAAAAAAAAAAAAAAAAAGGCAGATTTTTATTTCAGCATGTGCTAAATGCATGTGCTCCAAGCTTGCCATGAGTTGTGTAAATTAGAGCCTAGGGTGCCTTCCGTGCAATTCTTGGATGTGCTGTGCTGGGAGAGGAATGAGGCTCTGCTTGGGTACCTTTTCATAGAATCTATGGGGACACTTATTGCTGCAGCATGATATTGGTTCATTAAGTGTTTCCAAAAGGCATGAAACAAATGAGGGGAAGAAAATTCTGTCAGGGGCTGCTAGGAAATCACAACAATGCCTTATCTGACCAAGAAGACTGAGATGTTGGGCAAGTGTTGTTATATGTTTGGCATATTTTATACTCTTTTTCAGACATAGTCTACTTGCTGTTGTCCTCATCAGTTTCCACAGTGAAAACATCTGAAAGTGTATCAAAGGCCTAAATGCCCTCCTGGATATGGATGTGTGCAGCCAAATTGAGAAGATCCAACTCCATGTCAAGTTCTCAATATGGAGAACAAGAATGAGTTTAGAACCTTGCAATGTTGGAGGCCAAAACCTCTGGTTATGAGGCCAGAGGTGAAGATGGCTCGGGTGGCATTGCTCCTGCAGAACCTGCTCGTACTGGGAGCAAAATAGAGGATGTGAGACACACTCATCTTCTGAATCAATTAATTGAGAGATGCTGTGGGTGTACCACCCCACATGCAAAGTAAGGATAATACTTTATCTTGTTCACTGTAGTTCTGGAAGTACACAAGTTTGGTGACACCGGGCAGGTCCAGGATCAATCTTCCAGGGACAACCACCACGTGTGTATGAAGGTAGGGTTTTATAATGGGGATTCTTCAAGAAAATCTCTTCATCCTATTTTGTGGTTGTAGCAAAACTGGATCTGAAAAATACTTCAGCATTCTGAGGAGGTCTGCAACGACAGATCTCTCAGGTAGATGCAAAATGTCTGGTAGGCTCTGGCATGTCTTTCAAGAAAGGTGAATACCTGCATGCTCCATACAGGCTGTCTGCAGTAAACAGAAGTTTATGGCAGTGTCTGAAAATGTAGACCTCATGGTGACTTGCAAACACAACCTTAGTGATCCCTGGTCAGAAAAGAACCAGCACTTTCTTTCTGGATAGAAAGAGCACTGTGCAAAGCCCATGAATTTCAAAGGCTTGAAGTTCTAAGAGATGACATCTGACACAAAGTTACAACAGCCTTCCTGAGCACCAGGTGGGGCCCATGAGACAAGCCACCCTCTCACTGAAGTGGTTTAAACCTCTTGCAAGATGTGTGAACTTAAAATATAAATATACACCAGTTGGTGGAAAATTAGTGTGATTCTCTCCATCTGAACAAGGGTGTTAAAGTCTGGTTAGGCCAGTCACCCATGACTGAGTGTGCCAGGGGCGAGCGTTTCTCTCCCAGTGCAGTCCTGTTGACTCACTGTACGGGTTCCACGTGGATCCAAACATATGTGGAAGGTGGACACCTGCTAAAGTGCACATACCCTGAGCGTAGCATAACATCACAGGTATGAGGAAAGCATGTTCTCTGCTTCCTCACAGATATTTTGTGGAATTGGCTTCTCGCATTCTCTAGCTTCCCCATCCTAGGCTCAGGAACTGCACTGACGGTAGTGTCCTGCAGGAGTAATAGAACCATAGAATGATTTGGGTTGGAAGGGACTTTAAGGATCACCCAGTTCCACCCCCCCTGCATGGGCAGGGACACCTCCCACCAGACCCGGTTGCTCCAAACCCCATCCAGCTTGCTCTTGAACACTTCCAGGGATGGAGCAGCCACAGCTTTTCTGGGCAACCTGTCCCAGCATCTCACCACCCTCACAGGGAAGAACTTTTCCTAATGTCCAGCCTGAACCTCCCCTCTTTAACCTTCAAACCATTGCCCCTTGTCCTCTCACTACACACTCGTGTAAAAACCCCTACCCCAGCTTTCTTGTAGGCCCCTTCAGATATTGGAAAGCTGCTATAAGGACACCACGGAACCTCCTCTTCTCTAGGCTGAACCACCCCAACTTCCTCAGCCTGTCCTCATAGGGGAGGTGCTCCAGCCCTCTGGTCATTTTCGTGGCCTCCTCTGGAATGCAGTACTGAGAACTGTCCTGATGTAATGCTCAGGGTGAACCACAAACTAGAGGGCAGAATTGCTCTCCACTATCCCTCCCCTTCACCCTCCTAAAGGAAGACAAAGGAGAATAAGGAGGAGAGACTTAAAGGTTGGAAATTGAAAACTGGAACAAGTTTACTGCAACATGGAAAAAAGGGAGTAACACATGGG
This sequence comes from Apus apus, assembly GCF_020740795.1. Taxonomy (NCBI): domain Eukaryota; kingdom Metazoa; phylum Chordata; class Aves; order Apodiformes; family Apodidae; genus Apus; species Apus apus. The sequence continues at coordinate 245,010 of NC_067302.1, forward strand.
GTGAGGAACAGATACACAAACTTATATACAGATACCTAAAAAAACAGGAATAGGTGGATGAGAGTCCATTGCAGCAAGGCCACTTCAGGAGAGGGGTCCACAGCTCCTCACAGCATCTGGTGAAGTTGGATTCTGGAGAGTATGTGGCAAGTTGAAGGACTTCCGAGCAGCACCAGCAGCAAGGAAGAAAGGCATGGGAGTAAGCGGCTGAGCTTCCAGTTCTCCTGGCTTTTGTAGAGTATGGCAGGAAGTGGGAGGGAATACTCACCCCTCTCTGTTCTGACCCTCCCAAGTCCTTCAGGGTCCTAAAGACCCTCGTAGAGGTGTCAACAATCTGCTGGGTTTACTCCAAGAAGAACATGGTGGTGATGGGACAAAGAATTGACTGAGAGCTTGAGGTGTTTAGTGATGCTGGTTTTTGACATTTCGTGGTCCACCCCTGTAACCTGGCAAACATTCAGCCATCTGAACCACTCCCCAAGGGCAAGGAAGGCATCGTGACAGCTGTGTGCCTGCTGCTACCTGCCAGCCTGCCATCTGTTGGCTGGTGGTGGGGCACTTGGGACATCCAGGCTTGAACAGGGGCTAGGCACAGAGCTTGTCTCTGCCCACATCTCAGCAATCCCATCGTGTGTACCGGATGTGGAAGGATGTATGTAATGAGGGGGACCAGCAGCAGGGCATGATTAACCATTAACCCTTAACCCTTAACCATGGGCAGGCTTATCTGTCATATGCTGAATACTCACTAAAAGGCTTCACCATTCAGGGGCATTGTACAGCCCAGAGCTCTGCTGTTGGGCCCTGGTTGCACTATCAAAAGTTCCCCTGGTTGGCAGATGTCAGACTTTGGAAATAGCAGCTAAGTCATAACTCCTGAAGAGGAGTCCTCCGGGCAGCCCAGGGGTGAACCCTGTTCCAGCAGTGACCAAAGATTTTGAGACCTCCTACACCATGGCCTCCAGGAGGACAAGGACAGTGACCTCCTCACAGCTTTACTCGTCTGATACGCTGTGGAGGAGGCCTCTTCCCAGGGCACAAGGGAGTCATGGGTCTCACAGTGTGCATTCACCATCCTTGTTCATAGTTCAGCCCCCATCATTATGAAGTTAGAAATCTGGGCACTAAGATGGACTCAGGCTCCAGGGGACAACATTCAGGAGAGGATGAGATGAGAAGGGACAGAAGAGGGAATGTTTCTCCCCAGAGTAGGCCTTCTCCTTGGTGCATCCTCCATACCATTTGCATGGAACTCACTTGGTCATTGTCATTAGCAGTGTCTGCTGGCTGCGGCAGTCTGTGCAGGACTTTTCCTGGCACCCAGGGAGGCTACTTAGCAGCTATTGAGGGGACGTCTGGGCAAGTTAAGTTTCTGTCAGTGGTGCTAGCACCCTGCTTATGGTTTTGGAAACCCAGCACCCATCCTTCCAAGTCAAGAGACAGCCATTGCAATCATTCCCCTTGGTGAGTCCTCATCAAGCAGTCATGCAATCAAGACCAGAATGCTCAATATGGACTGTGAAGGATGCTACTCAGCCTCCTGTGCCCACAAGATGCTAGTAGCATTTGGAAAATCAGCTGCTGCTGGAAGGAAAGCAGAAGGTTGAAGTTCTTACCACCCATCACAAGTGATGTGAGACAGAAGAGGGAGATGTGGGGCAACAAACTGAACTGGGGGGAAATAACGGGAGAGAAAGAGCCTTTCACCAAGGTGGCATCTGAACCAACTTCTGGGTGGTGACTCCAGTGCAAGGAAGAGGCAGTGAATGGAAAGCCAGTGGATGACAAATGTCAGACCTCTGGACACCCCATGGGAAACTACTTGTGAAAGTTCTGTGGGTGATGCAGAAATGACATGGCTGCAGCTAGTGATACCTCGACTGTGGCAACAGGGCTGGAGCTGCCTGGGCAGATATCTCAGAGAAAAAAGCTTAGTGTTGTGAGGTTAAATAATTAGAAAGTTCCGTCCTGGGAAAGGAAATGTGATACTTGACCTTGAGGAAAAGAGAATTAAGGAAGCTCTAGCTGCTCCAAGAGGAAGGAACGATATTTTTTTATTATTCACGGGGACTTAGTGCAGTCAATGGAAGCACTGGATGAAAGGACAGAAAAGGACAAGTAGAATGGGGAATGTAACAAGCTGAGGAGGCAGACCCAGCTCTTGACTGGACTAGGGAGGTGCTGGACAAAAGGTATATAGGGAAGATGGGAGCAAAGTAGGGGAGCCCAAGTCACCTTGAAGAGTAAAGGGGACCAGGAAAGGGGGAAAAATACACAGAGGCTGGAACAGGAAGAGGGATCAGAAGCACAGGGAAGCAGAGGAGGAGGTATGCCAGTGTTGTGCACTTGCTTAGGGTGGGCTGGAGAAGACTGCTTTCCTTGTGGGCAGATATCACTAACAGAGTGAATTAAAGCTGGGAGGGAAGCAGTGATCTCTTTCTCACCTGGAAGACTACCCCTGTGGAGTGGCAACCTCCTCTTTTTATGGTACTTGATAGAAAAGGTTGTTTAGTTCCAAGGCTGCAGATTGTTCCAAGGTGCCTGTAAGTAACGTGGGCAGATGTGACCAGAGGTGATGAGGGGTGAAGGGAAGATGACAAAGACCCATAAAATAATGAATAATGTGGGGAAGTGACAGAAGCTACCAGCATGTCTGATAACAGGGGACCCATGTGGGTATAATAGCTTTAAACAAAAGAGGCTCATGCAGTTTATGCACAGCTTGATAGTGTGAGAAGTGGATGGTCACAGGTTGCCACAAACACAAATGGCTTGAGGTTGAAAAGGGATTAGACAATTTGACAGAGAACAGATTTCTCCATGGCTGTTAAAAATGTCTATCTGAGTCATCTTGCAGTTCATTATGTCCCTGAACTGACTCTTCAGATATTCTTGGCATTCTGTACTTGCTCTGTTTCTATGGTGAATTTAAATTAGGTGTTTAAGTTGATCTCACAGCTTGCTGATTATGATATATGCAGTTGTGCTTCCTTCCTTCTGAAACTACTTGTGAGTCCGTGCTGCTTCCGTTGCACCAGTTCTGCCATTTGTTCAGTTAGTTAAACTGGCAGAAAACACAGAGTGAATCCTTTTCTACCTGTTTAGTGAGCTGAATCCATCCACTGTTTTCTGAGCAGGTGCTATCTATCAAATCAAATTTTCTTGCTTCTCTTTGCAAAGTTAGACCTGTTTTTGTTTTTTGTTTGTTGGTTTGTTTTTTGTTTGTTTGTTTTTAACGGAAGTGGAGATTCCCCTCTTCTTACCTGAATCCAGGTTTCAGCCTTTAACCATTTATAACTTCAGAGTCATTATAAGATCCTGATACTGAATTAGTTTTTAAGTGCTCCTGATAGAGCTGGAGCCTTGGCTGTGCTGAGTGCCAAACAGACTTTAGGAATATTGTTAAACAGCAGGAAAAAAGTAACTGATGCATACTGGTGTGGGCAGCAGTGCTGCATAGCTTGCTGGTTTTACATCATTATCAGAATTCTATATGGCAACCAACATAAGTTTTGTTGGGTTTGAGGTTGTTTTTTCTTTGTGTGTGTAATTATTTCTTGTTCCTAGGATCAGCAATATACTACCATACCTCCCCTGGGATTCTCCTGCCATAACAAGTTCCAGTAATGAAGGCACTGGGAAGCTGTGGCTGCCCCATCCCTGGCAGTGTTGAAGGGCAGGTTGGATGGGGCTTGGAGCAGCCTGGGCTGGTGGGAGGTGTCCCTGCCCATGCAGAGGGAGTGGACCTAGATTCACTTTAAAGACCCTTCCAATCCAAACCGTTCAATGATTCTATGAAGCAGCAACGTCATCAGGAGGTTGATGCCTTATTCAGTTCATACTGCTGTCATCTTCCTCTTGATCAAAAAGCATATGCTGTGGCACTACAGTGGGAATGTCATGTCCTCCTCAGACCAAGGATCTTCATATCTGTCTCCACCAGCTTTGTCATTATAATCACTTGACTTTAGGGGGTGTTTCACCACTTCTGGAGCAGATGTCTTAAAAATGCCATCTGAATTAGGCCTACGCATGCTACCAGAAGGGATGCATTTGAGAGTGCCAGGGATGCTTGCCACTGTAATTTAACAGTTGCTTTATATAATCTTTGAAAGGTCCTGGTGATTAGGAGAGGTTCCTTATGACTGAAAATCTTCTGGTTTACACAAAGGAAAAGACCTGTAGACAACTGTGAGCAGCAGGTGAAAATGAGGATGCTTTTGACTCTGTTATTGTGAACAAGTGTCTTGCATTTGGTGTCACACTCATAGTTGAGCCCGTCCTAACAATTTGCTGCTGCCAAAAAGTGGAAAAGAAATTCTTGCTATATTGTGGTGAAGGTGCACAAGTCTGCCTTGTCTGTTGTCCTGGCTCTTGGCCCATCTGACTCAGAGTGAGCACATTCATCTAACCCAGCCAAAACTGTGTCTAGCTTTCTATAGATTGATCCTTGATTAGTTTGCCATGTGGTCTGACAAGTACCAGTGTAGAAGTGCAACACTGATGCTTCTGGAAGTTGTAAGCTGTTAAAGCTCTTCAGTTGTAACATCCTCTCAGTCTAGTGTCTGTGTCCAGCTCTGGAGTCCTCAGCACAAGAGGGACATGGACTTGTTGGAATGGGTCCAGAGAAGGGTCACAAACATCAGAGGGTTGCAGCACCTCTCCTACGAAGATGGGCTGAGAGAGCTGGGATTGTTCAGCCTGGAGAGGAGGAGGCTCCTGGGAGACCTTATAGTGGCCCTCCAGTACCTGAAGGGGCTCCAGGAAAGCTGGGGAGGGGCTGTTCACAAGGACAAGGAGCAATAGGACCAGGGGCAATGGCCTTAAACTAGAGCAGGGTAGATTTAGATTGGATATCAGGAAGAAGTTCTTTACTATGAGGTCCCTTCCAACCTCACACATTCTATGATTCTATGACCAAAAAAGGCAAATGTTGTACCTGTTATCAAGAATGGCAAGAAGGAGGATCCAAGTGAATATGATCTGGTCAGCCTCAACTCAGTCATTGGGAAGACTAGGCAGCACATCATCCTGGAAGCTATTTCCAAGCACATGAAGGACAAGAAAGTGACTGGGAGCAGTCAGCAGGGATTTTCCAAAGGCCAATTACACCTGACCATCCTGAGTACCTTCTACAATGAGACAACAGCCTGTGTGGATGACAGGAGGGCACTGGATGTTGTGTTGGTTGATTGTAGTGTTGACTTTATGAAGGCCTTTGTCATGGTCTCTTATAGTCTACATGTAGGCAGGTTGGTGAGATTTGGACTGGTTAAGTGGAGTGTAAAGTAATGAAGAACTGTCTGGATGGTTGGACTGAAGGAATCATATAAAAATGTACAGTTCAACCAGCAAATAGTTACTAGGGGCATCCTTCGGGAATGCACATTGAGAGGTCAATAGTATTTTATGTCTTTGTAAATGGTCTGGACAATGAGCTGTCTTGCACTCTCAGCCAGTTTACAGACAATACCAAACTGAGGAGAACTATTGCTGTACTGTAGAGCAGGGCTGACACTCAGAGAGACAGCCTTGGTGGGCCAAGGAAATGGGTCTCCTTCTCAGTAACAGATGCTGGCAAACGAACTGGTGTAAAAATATGACTCCACAAGAAGCTGGAGGTGATGTGTTTATGAACAAAGTGGCTTAGAAGAAATCTGACTGAGAGGGCTCTTAATTTCATGACCTACTAACGTACATTTCTTCCTTCTGTTTCACCAGTGATGAAATCTAAAGGCAAAATCTTTTATTGACATCAAGTATATGGAATATGTGTCTGGCCACTGGCATTTTTAACAGAGGAATCTTGGCTGTATTGAACAGAATTCAGAAAATAAATTAATGTTGCTAAATCTGTTGGAAATTCCTCAACACCGAGTGACAAGAGCCAGCAAGCACCTGCAGCCAGGTTGTCATAATGGCAATTGCATGGGAACTTGAACTGCAGCCACCCCTCCTGACATGCCTTCAAAGGCTCTCAGGGTTTACTGCAGACATAGTAATCTTACACATACATAATTTGTTCCTCCCTGCCCCACTCACAAGGAACCATCTTTGGACTGGTAAACATGGCACTTTACTTGTCCTTGGTGAGGCAGCACCTCAAGCATTGGGTGCAGGTTTGGGCACTGCAGGATAGGACATGGAAGTGCTGGAGAGGGGGCAGAGGAACCTTGACAGGCTGGAGAGGTGGCCAATGCCAACCAACCTCATGAGGTTCAACAAGGCCAAGTGCAGGGTCCTGCCCCTGGGTCAGCACAACCCCAGGCACAGATCCAGGCTGGGGGGAGAATAGCTGGAGAGCAGCCCTGAGGAGAAGGACGTGGGGTGGGAGGAGATGAGAAGCTGGACATGAGCCACCAGTGTGTGCTGGAGCCCAGAGGCCAATTGTGTCCTGGGCTGCATCCAAAGAAGTGTGGCCAGCAGGGCCAGGGGGGATCCTGCCCCTCTGCTCTGCTCTGGTCAGACCCCACCTGGAGTAATTTGTCCAGCTCTGAAGCCCTCAGCACAGGAGAGACATGGAGCTGTTGGAGAGGGGCCAGAGAAGAGCCATGAAGATGATCCAAGGGCTGGAGCAGCTCTGCTCTGGAGACAGGCTGTGTTGGGGTGTTCAGCCTGGAGAAGAGAAGGCTCCAGGGAGACCTGAGAGCACCTTCCAGTGCCTGAAGGGGCTCCAGGAAAGCTGGGGAGGGGCTTTTCACCAGAGAGGGCAGTGATAGGACAAGGGTAATGTTTTTAAACTGAAAGAGGGGAGATTGAGGTTAGATATTAGGAAGAAATTCTTCACTCTTAAGGGTGGTGAGGAACTGGAATGGGTTGCTCAGGGATGTTGTTGATGCCCCATCCCTGGAGGTTTTTAAGGACAGGTTGGACGAAAAGAAGTGTCTTAACTTATCTGTGTTGCCTGATATTGCAAGAGCCTCACTGGAGAGGCAGTTAGAAATCATGCAGCCCTCATATACCTTCTGTGAAATGCATTTGTGGACTCTTGACTGTGATCTCCAGAGCACTAGTAGCATGGTAAATATGGACATTGACCTCTGTGCCATGACAGCCTCCTTCTTGCAGCTCAGAGGCTTTGGGGCATTATTTATCTTTCATTTATGATCTCTAGTTAGTATTTTCATATGCCAGTTTCATATCACTGTTTTTTCTAAGATGAGTTCCTGAAGCTTTGTATCAAATATTTACCAGCGTGGAGAATGGTGTCAGACCATGTGCCTTTTAAATTAGCCTAGAATAATGCCAGCCTCCTAAGGCAATGACCAAAACACTCTGCTGAGAAGCCTGTTTTTAAACAGTGTCACTCCCCAAATACTGAAGTACATGGTTTCACCTGCTGAAGTAATTCTATTGTGCATAAACCATCTACTACTTATTAGAGAACAGACTTGACCCTGTGTCTTCTGCTTTCTAGGTGTGTTCTAACTACTGGACTGAACTGTAAAGATCTTGTTCTCCTTCCCCTCTTCCCAGCTTCATTTCTAAGTATACAAAGAGGGCAAAATTTTCTTGCTAGGAACCATCCCAGCGTTGGGGTAGTCAAACAGCTCATGATCCAGGACTTATGGGAAGGATATTGTGTAGAAAGTTTCCAGATCCCATGATCCTTGTATTCAATTTGGGATGTTGTGATCTGGATGGGTGGACAACCTGATAACAAGCAGGGTACTGGAGGGGGCTGGCCTAGAGTCTATCCCATTTAACATCTCTATCAATGTCCCGGAGGAGATGATGAGTGCACCTGTGTCTGCAGATGACATGGAGCTGGGGGTTCAGTGCCTACACTTGGGGACAGTCACTGTTCAGAATTACCTAGATAGACTGGAGAAAGGCTCTAACAGGAACCTTACGAAATTCAGCAAGGACAAATGCAAAATCCTGTGCCAGGGAAGGAAGAATCATTTTCCAATGATCCAGGCTGAGGAGTGCCTGGCTGGGCACTAGTTCTGCTGTACAGGACCTGAGGGTCTAGGCAGACAGCAAGCTGAACAGGAGCCAGCACTGTGCCCTGGCAACAGAGAAGGCTGTATTAACAGGTGCATAGCTAAAAAATCAAGGAAAGTATTTACCTCGCTCTACTCAACTCTTGTTAAACCACATCTTGAATACTGTGTCCAGTTCTGAGTCTCAGTAAAATAAAGACATACCTAAGCTAGAGTGAGGTCAATGGATGAACACCAGAATGGTCAGGAGACTGGACAACTTGCCCCAAGAATGCAGAGGAACAAGCAAGGCCCAGCTGTTCAGTCTGGAGAACAGAATGCTGTGAGGGAACCTGACAGCATCTCCCTCAGGACCTATGCAGAAATGATTGGTGGGAGACTGAGAGACAATAGATATAAGTTGAAAAAAGAGAGGTTCAAACTGGATATAAAGAAAATCTTTTTACTATGAGGACAGTCAAGGACTGGAACATATTACCCAGAGAGTTTGTGCATCCTCCTCCTTGGAACGCTGAAGAAAACCTTGAGTAACTTAGTCTGACAACTGGCCCTTTGAGCAAGATTTAGGACTAGCAACCTCCTGAGCTCCCTTCCTTCCTGAATTACTCTAATTCTATGTATGCATGTCCCCAGATCTCAGCAAGGACTGAAATACTTGCTAGCATTGCCTCTATCAGTATTTCTAATGAGATGTTGGCATCAGCTGCTCCGAGGTTCTGATTTCAAGGTTAAAACCAGGCATGAGGCCACCTGAAGAACACTGTGGAAAAGCTCCCTAAGTGAAATGCAGGCAAAAATTCAGCATAATTTGAACAGCCAAGTGACAGCCTTGCTGCCAAGTTTTTGCAGGAACACTATGACCCAGGGGCTCACTGCTATCATATCATCCTGACACATGAGGTAGGAAGAGAATCAGTAGTTCTTAATGGACCTGGCTGAAGGCAAGCCCTGCCTCAAGCAGCAAGAAGCCAAACGATGGGAGGGCCACCCTATAGCTCCAAGCAGAGACTGGTACAAAGCAGGAGGCAACATCACTATGCTGGCCAGTACGCTGGAGGAGAGGCAGAGAAACTGTCTTTGATTCTCTTATTCAAGTCCCTGAGGAACCCAGACCTTCCTTCTGGGCTCTGACTGTGACCTTGATATTGTTGACTTGGTTTGTCCTTTATGCACTCGCCCTAGTTGGGTCTTTTTTTAATTGTTTTCAAGCTGTAAAACAGTTATATTTTTGCAGTGTGTGACACTCTCCCTGTACACTGGGCTCCTCAGGTCACAGGCCTGTGCCAGACAATCACAGTAGACAAAAGGGTACAGAAAGCACAGGGTGCAGGCAGAATGGAGAGCAACAAAAGAGCATCTGGGGAAAATGAGGGGAAACTTCAGAGATACCCGAAACTTTGCCTGTAGTAAGAAAAAAAGGTTTGCAGAAATCCTATGACTTCTGGAAGTAAATGCTCTTCAGGCTGTGACTGTGTCCCCGGTTAAATTGTTGGGACACAGGCAAGGATTCCTGAGGGAACCAGGGGATGTCACATCATGGGCACTCTCATACTAGTGCTTATGCTGTATGGCTGCAGAAAACTTTCCAGAGTGCTCTTTGCTCTGGGAGTCAGCCACAGCTGGCAGTGCTGCTGGGTCATTTAAAAGCAGTCTTGTCTTGCTATTTCCATGTAAAATGGAAAGGCTCCTCCAAACCCTTGTACAGCTGGTAGAGGATGCAAAGAGCCTGATGTGGACCCAAGAGCATAAAGCTTGTCTTTAAACATTGGCTCTTTAAATGCCTGAGCTCAATGGCTGACTGAAATCCTGGTGTGGGACACTGCTGTTGAGGAAGACCTGTATCACCCAGAACCATGATGAAAAAGATTATTCTAAAAATAACACTGTGTGTTATATAAGACTGTGTCCTCTGGAGAGGAATTGCCTGCTTGTCTGTCTCCTTTAGAAGATGCCAGTGTTCTGGAATATGAAATATCCTATGTTAAGTTAGGAGACCTTCCCGCAGTCTCCACAAATTGTTCTTGGTGTGACAAGTCCCTGCAGAATCCTGGATTTATATTTCTTCAAGTTCATGTAGTCACACAGTCCCCTGCAGCAGATCCAATGAGACTGTATTTCCCGTTGTTCTAGCAGAGGTGGTTATACCAACCTTTTGTGATGCCTGCATGCCTAAGCTACCAGCAGACCAACACTGGCAGTGCCATCCCATCTGTCCCACAACGGTAGAAGGTGTGAGTAGCTAGGACACAGGGATGGCAGCCCAGAAAGGAACCTGGAGCTCCAAGTTTTACACAACCTCATCAGACAGGTTATGTCTATAACAGCAAATTAAATACTTCCAGGGCCCGGCCTCAGGTGTTAGAACTCAGGTGTCTGCACTAGTTAATGGTTCGTGCCTTCCCAGGATGGCATGTCCCCAGGCAATGCACAGGAACAGTTCAGGAGTGAGTGCAGGAGAGAGAACCACCACTGCCAGTGGGCACTCTGGACACGCTCTGGAAGCAGACTGTGTGGACATGTGGTGGCCAGGTAGTGCCACCACCAAAATCTCTTCAGCTGGACTGAGCTAGATCAGCTCACTCATGGGAGCTGAGAGGAGCTGTGTCCCAAACAGAGCAGCCTTAGTGGCCCTTGGTGTGTACTGTGAGAAGGCTACAATTCTGTGACCTACACAACTGCTCTGCCAGATTCTGCAGCATGTGGGTGGTCCTGGGGTATTACTTCATGGACCTCAGTACCCAGCAGAGGCATCAGCAATAGGAAGAAGCTGCATGACTGTGCAGCAAATGGAAGGGAGAGGCTGAAGAGCTGCAACGGACCTGGGCTCTGGTGGAGTGTGCTGGGATGGCCACAGTAGTGGATGATGGAGATGAATTTGGGCAGGCTGAGAGATAGAAAGGTTGTCAGAAGGATGATGGGACAGATCTTTTAAAGAAATGCATGTTGCTCATAACCAGTATGGACATGTCACTTCTGCTGTAAACTGCCCAGAGGCTCTAAAAAGTTTAATGAAATCTGGGCTGCACCACTTGGTGTGCTGTCCTGTCTGAGGCTTCAACCAAGACCTCCATCTGCCAGCTTTCCACCTGCCAAATGGGGAAATAATCCTAGAGGCAGAGAAGTGCACATTAGAGGCAACCTGCTCCACTCTCCACAGCCCCAAAGGAGGGTCCTGACATTGTCCTTAAAGACTTCCAGAGACAGGAATGTCAACATGTACTCCAATGACCTTAATTACTAAGAAAGTTTTCCTTGATTTGTCACTTCATTCTCTCCTCTCTAACTTCATTTCTTGGCACTAAGGAGTGAACCTTATGGTTATTTTTTGAGGTGGAGTCATTCCACATGGGCACTAAACATATTTTCATGTTTCAGTTTATGCATGCCAAAAATTAAAACAACAGAAATGTAAGATTGAGGTATTTTCATGCTATTTATTTTATAGTAGTTCTGCACTGGCTAGTCTAGTCATGATAAAATGGGTAAAAATTCTTTCTAATAAATTGTCTTCTTTTTACAGTTCACCAAAAGCATAGCTCAAATGCAGTGTTTGTGAAATAGCCACAGAACTTACAGACACACTGTGCCTTCCATTCCCTGCTGCTTCTGAAAAAGTGACAGGTTTTATCAGTATCAAATGGGTAGGAGATACACCATAGACATCAGATCCTGTTCTCCAGAAACTTTCTCAGCCTATGTAAATTGTTAATAATATACAGCAGAAATACTGATGCCCTGCAGATATGCACACATTTTCCTCCCATCAGGTGACAAAGGCATGATAGGTGTGTCATCCCATCACACAAACTCAGCTCTCTGGTTCACACTCCTTCACTTGTTACAAAGCTTATTTCATGTCTTGATCTCACATACACCAACGATCACTGCAGAGACTATAGGCAAGTTCTGTTATGGGACACAGAATTCTAGGCAGAAAGTACCAAACAGGCAAGAAGTTACCAGTTACATGCAGAGCAAGGGGCAGCAGCAGAGATGCAAGATCCAATCTGTACCTTAGGAGTAAAAGCACAAATAGATTCCAGGTAGACTGCTAGGTCAGTAAAACAACAGGAGAGGCTCAAGATGAACACTTTTTGAAATGTATTAGTTTGTGGAAAGCCTGTTTAAATTCTTCATTAAAAGCTGTATAAATGACTGGATTGATCAATGAGTTTAAGTAACCTAACCATGTAAAAAAGTCCAGTAGGATGGGATGAATCCAACAAGCATCTTGGCAGATTGGAAGGACTAGGGACATGACAAAAAAAGGCAGCCAGCAGAAAATGAAAGCTCCCAGAATAATGCCTAAAGTTTTTGTGGCTTTCCTTTCTCTTGCAGCAGAAATTCTTTTCCTTTCCAGGACACTATCTGCAAGTTTAATTTTAACATGATTGATAAATATTGGGGATCCACCTGAATGGGAATGCCCTTCATGAAGGCTAGCATTAATGGAGCAGAGGGAAGACCCAGCAGAGCCAGTAATCAGATGTGCAGTAGTAAAATGTTTCCCATATAATGAGAGTGGCTTCAGAATCCTGGATCGAGCTGCTACATAAATTCTACCATATAATATAAGGAGGAGCACAGTTGGGATGTAGAAAGCTCCACAAGTAGAATAAATTGTGTAGGAAATTTGATCTGTGTTCACAGTACATTTTGCAATTTCTTCATGAGCTTTCACTTGCCTCCAGAAAAATGGTGGCACAGAAATACTAATAGATATCATCCAGACCACAGCAATCATGAGCACTGCTCTGCCAGTGGTCCGGCGTTTGGCATATTCCAGAGCATCTGTGATAGCCCAGTATCTGTCCAGTGCAATAACACAGAGGTGCAGAATGGAGGCTGTGCAGCACGTGATGTCTGATGATAACCAGATATCACACAACATTTGGCCAAAGGCCCAAGTGTGGGTAACAGTGTAAGCAATACTGATGGGCATTACTAGGACAGACACTAAAAGATCTGTCACTGCCAAGGAGCCAATGAGGTAATTTGCAGGTGTGTGGAGCTTTCTAGTCAGAAAAATTGTAATAACAACAAAAACATTTGCAAGGATCGTTGCCAAAGTTATAACAGACAGAAGGACTGACAGTGAAATCCTCAGCCCCAGTAGTGTCCTTTCATCCAAAGCTAGTGATGTTTCAGTGAAATTTAATGACTTATTTGCTGAGCTCTGGAGAGAGAATTCTGCTGAATGGTTATAGTGAGTCATCCTCTGCTATGATTTCACTTTCCACTGTAACCTTTCTGTGACGATGAAGAAAGGTGCTTATTTTTTTTGGCTGAAGTAGAGGTTTTCATACTAGAGTCCAACACTGAAGAAATACTAAGTCGTTGAAAACTTCAGCTTACATAGCAGGTGAGGTACTCCCCTAAGCTAGATTTTCCATCACATCACATAATGACATCATTGTTAAATCAAAATGTTAACATAATCCACCAGACATGGTTGTGGTGTAAGGCAACACAAGAGGTATTGTAAGTATTTGGAATATGTTTTTCATTTTCATCTTGCAGATGATTAAATAATACTTTATTAGCTTTTATTCACACCTCCTTTCTGAACTAATCTTCTGCAAAGCTGATAAATCAATACTGAAGATTCAGAGGCCAAAACAGAAACATCTGGGCATGTAATTGCTGTCCCTGTGCTTGGGACAAAGCTATCCTCAAGAGGATGTTCCCTTCTTCCCTAATAGCTGGGTGTCAAGGTTTTGGTACTTATAAGGGACACTTTATTAGTAGAGTACACAAGATATAAAACAGTCCAGTCTGGATTCTTTTTGTATGAGGAATTTCTGCCAGATTTCTAAAACAAGACCTCATTCTGAGAAGGGCAGAGCTCTGTTTTCATTTATTCCTCCGGACCATTCAGGTTTTCGCTTCAACATTCAGCCTTCAAATGCTGAGATCAGCTATTGGGTACTAGAATTCAACGTGTTGTTGCTGAAGCTCACAACATGTTCCAAGTACTGAGACATTCGTGATCATTCCCATGGTGAATGATTGCAGTGATTTGTGCAGTAGTGACTCCTTCAAATGAGGAAGAATAGGCTGCTTGAGGGGATCTGGAAAAAGAAAGCAAACATTTTAGTCCAGAATGGTGATACAAGAGTTACAGAGGTTGAGGTATCACAGTAGACAATCTACAGGCTTTCCATAGTTTCTTTAGATTCACTTAGTGTAACTGGAAATCTTTACAAACCTGAAGAAGTCCTGAGACAGATTTCCTTGAAACTTTTCACTCAGATCCACCCACAAATACCAGAATGTCAGTCCAAGCTTTCTTGAAGGAAATCCTAAATAGGGTAATGAGTGGCACGCTGGGAAGGGAAAGAAGAGATGCTGAACTTCTCCAAGAAGATAACCACCAGGCCAGCTTCCTCCCCACCATCAAGGAGAAATCCCTCTGTCAGTCACAACTGGTACAGTTTTGTGCCTCCTGACACAGAACTGAGAGTCACTTGGTTAGGAATCTGTGGAGCAAAAGCATCATATATTCTACGTGAAACACTAATACTTTTGCATCAAGCAGCCTCTCCTGAGCTCCTGAATCCTAACAGAAGAAATAACACTTTTCAGTTTCACATGTTTTATTTTTTTGCTAAATATCCACCTTCTTTGAGTCAAATGTTTTTAGAGAAAAATATTTTTCCAGGAACACTGACCTCTCTTCCTAATGACCACTTTTGTGACACTGAGGAAAGGTTCAACTTATAACAATTTTTGAACATAAGAACAGCCATAGTGACCAAAGTCCATCAGATCCAGTCACCTGTCTCTGACAATGACCCACATGTTCACCCTGTTGCCTTTTTCTGACAATTCCCCAACTCTGATATATTCTTTTTCAGACAGAGGGGCCAGAACCACAGTGTTCAGGGTGTGTATACACCATAGATTCATACTGCAGTATATAAATATTTTCTGTTTGTTTCTCAATTTCTTTCCTAATACTTCTGGAGATTTACTTCACTTTTTTAATCATCACTTAGCATCAACCTGACATTTCCACAGACCAGTCCCAAATAATATATTTCCAAAGCCATGAATGGTAACACCAGCATTTTTCCCTGTTTTCTCACTTTTTGCATCTAACTGTACTGTACTCCTTCTCCCACTTTCTAACTCAAGATCTTTGCAGCTCTGCACAGTTGGTCCTTGTCTCTATTACCCTGAAGAGCTTTGTTTCATCAGCAGATGTCATCACCCCACTATTCATGTACTTTCCAGATCACTCAATATATACAGTAGCCTGAGCCTTCTTTATTCACCTCCTTTCAGAGACTCTGGCAGAGGGCCTTGTCAAAACTCTCTAGAGAGTCCTAGTAATTATATCACTTGGACTTCACCCAATCCATCAGTTTTTCTTAATAACTTCAACCGATTTGTGAGGCATAACTTCCTTTTACAAAGCCAGTTTGAATGTCCCGCATAACACCACGATTACTATGTGTACTATTGTTTATTATAATATAACCCTTTCTTCTCACTCTTTTTTTCTGAAGGTTTCCCTCTGTCTGGGAAACACGAGGGGAGAGGAGGCACAAAGAAGGAGTCAACAGCTCTTGCAAGAGATGCTGAGGAGACCTGGGCATTGCTGGAGCAACAGCTGCGCCCCTCCATTAACAAATACAGAAAGGAGGGAAATTAATGCAGTGGAAAATGATAAAGAGGAATGGAATATTGTTGTCAAAAACTCAAAGGAAAAAGAGACTTCCCTCAAAACCTAGGGTGCACTTCCAGAACCATTTTGCAGTTCTGCAGACTGAAGGAGAAAAACAATGCATGCAAGGTAAGTTGCCAGAGCTGACTGAGGTATCTCCCTGATGAGAAAAGGCTGAGAGAGCTGGGACTGTTTAGCCTGGAGGAGAGAAGGCTGAGGGGAGACCTTATCAATGTATGCAAGTATCTAAAGGGTGGGTGCAAGGACGATGGAGGAGCCAGACTCTGCTCAGTAGTTCTCAGTGAAAGGACTAGGGGCAACGGGCACAAGCTGGAACATGGGAAGTGCCACTGATATATGAGGAAAAACTTCTTTACAGTGAGAGTGACAGAGCCCTGGAACAGGCTGCCCAGGAGGGTTGTGAAGTCTCCTTCTTGGGAGATATTCAGAACCCACCTGGATGCAGCCCTGTGCTCCAGGAGCTCCTGCTTTAGCAGGGGGCCTGGACTAGATGATCTCTAGAGGTCCCTTCCAACTCTGACAACTTTGTGATTCTATGAAAAGAAGCATGGCCAGCAGATTCAGGGAGGTGATTCTCCCACTTTACTTGGCTCTCATGAGGTCCCACCTGCAGTCTCCAACATAAGAAGTACATGGAGCTCCTGAAGCGAGTCCAGATGAGGCCACAGAGATGATCCAAGGGCTGGAGCACTCTGCTTTGGAAACAGGCTGGAAAAGTTGGGGGTGTTCAGCCTGGAGGAGAGGAGGCTCCAGGGAGACCTTAGAGCACCTTCCAGTGCCTGAAGGGGCTCCAGAAAAGCTGGGGAGGGGCTTGGGACAAGGGCAGGGAGGGATGGGATGATGGGGAAGGGCTTTAAAGTGGAAGAGGGAAGATTAGTTTAGACATTAGGAATAAATCCTTCGCTGTGAGGGTGGTGAGACCCTGGCCCAGGCTGCCCAGGGAAGCTGTGGCTGCCCCATCCCTGGCAGTGTTGAAGGGCAGGTTGGATGGGGCTTGGAGCAACCTGGACTGGTGGGAGGTGTCCCTGCCCATGCAGGGGGGTTGGAACTAGAGGATCTTTAAGGTCTCTTGCAACTCAAACCTCTCTATGATTCTATGATAATTCCTGCCAGCTGGCTAGGAACAGACATCAAGCTTATGGTTAAGCACTTGCCCAGGAGTTCTAAGCAGAGGATGAACAACCCTGCTGAAACCACTGCACTTTGGATCTTGAGTTGCATTGAACTCTTTAGCTCTCTGATAGTGAAGAGTTGTTGTTGTTCACCTTGGCCAGAAATAAAAGTTTCACGTGTTAAACATTCTCTGAATTCTCTTTAGTGAGCAGGGATGATGAAGTTAATCTAGTTTCTCAGTGAGAAAGTTCCTTTGTCTTCTCTGGGTTGTTTTTTTCCCCACACCTTTACCATCCCTTTAACTGCTTGACTCAGTAATAGCTCAATTCAGAGCTGACACTTTTGGAGTCTAAGAAACCTCTTTACCTGAATACTGGGCTGATCACACATCCCATGCAGGAGAAAATCTAAACCAAGAACACCAGACAGACTGATTAACAATATTAAAGACAATGACTGTCTTACTTAAAAACTAAACCCTGGTCCAATCTTGATTTCAGTTGCTCAGAAAAGTTGTAGCAAGGCTTCCCCACCTTGCAGTTATTCAGTGTTAGAACAATTAGAGCAATGTGAAATGAAATGAAGTGCACATCACCCACCCACCTGTGTTTGAACAAGCCTGGCAGTCCTATTGCTTCCAACAACTGTCAGTCACTGTGGGGAAAAAATAAAAAGCCGATGTGAAACATGGCATTTGCAGTCAAATGAACTAGTCTAGACTTCAACTGAATTATTAGTCTTCAATATACCAGTAAACAGGACAGCCTGACACTGGGAGAATATCTTACTGAAGTTAAATAAGGCCTCAACAGATACTGAGTCACTGAATTGATTTTTATAAGTAAACGAGGTTTTCCTGTGATGTGATGAATGAAAGTTACTTTCAAAAGTAACTCCAGATCAGGTTTCTAAACCCCATGAGACACACATCTTGTAGGATTTCTATTGGAGTCCTCAAAGCCTTAGGTAGTGTATATCCTTAAGCTTAATAAAATCCTGTATTGTGCAGACAAAGTCTCTTTTGATTTTGAGACTTTCAACTGAAATACATGTACCTCATTGAGCAGCTCTTACCCATTTGGGCTGGCAGGGGGGCATCCTTCAGAGGTGTATCAATAATTGTGCTGGGCAGCGAGATGATATTATTTACTGGTTTCAGATTAATACAAAAGAGAGCTTGTGGGCCTGACAGAATTTCTGTTCCCTACTTAGAGCTTTGTCCTGGACGTTCACTGTGCTGACATTAAAATATATTCCCCATGTGCCAAATTCTCACCAGGGACTGTAGACTTATGCAGAATAATTAATCAAAATAATCCTTCCCTGACAAGCAGTAAAGTGTCACTACACAGTATAATGTATGGAACTGTAAAATATACATGTAAAATTAAAAAAACCCGAACTGAACACAGTGTAGTGTCTAACCAGAACTATAATCCACTTGGTTGGAAGTTCTTGGCTGGTTCTGTGGGCAAACCTGGCAGGCAGTGTTCCTCTTGGGGATGTGCACAAGGTCAGATAGGACAGTCATAAAAGTTGCTTAAAATCTATAGTCCCTCTATTGCAATGACTTATGCATCTGCTTAATGATATCACTTCATGTATTATAGATAACCATGACACTGTGTGGACTACTGAAAACACAAAGTTCCATGCTTATATATGTGTTTAGGAACCAGGGACTCTGAATCTACTTTAAAAAGTTTCTTTCCACGCACTTACCTGTGATGCCTGTTTCAGAAACTCTGTTACTTACCTTCTGTGAGTTGGTGATCACTACCATTGGTAGAATTAAAAAAAATTAGTGATCAGACTCCAGTAGGAATTAGTATATAAGGATGTAATGAACTTTATTTACCATATAGGTGAAATGAATGTCTTCCCAGTAATTTTGTATTTCAGTTGTTACCTATTTTTTGAGAAAATATTCTGAATAGAGAGAAAATATTTTCCTGTTTTAAAAAAAAAAAAAAAGGGAAAAAAAAAGAAAAAAAGGGAAAAGGAAAAAAATTGTTTGCTTGAACTGTGAACACTGAAGAAAAACAACATTAAATCCCAAGCAGTTGTTAAATTAAGTCAAGTATAGGTCATACATATAGTTGCATATTAAGGAAAAGAGAATACAAATGTGTAGACATATACGTCTTGAAACACTGGGAGCCCAGAAGAAAAAAGAGGCCATCTGGCATGTTCAGCTGAGAGCAACCTCCCAGTGGGACATCTTGCCTTGGCAGGGTTTACCTGATCTCCACAGCATGAAGAGTACTGAGTAGAACCTGATTATATGATCGCCTCTGGACAATATTCTTGTCTTCAGTGTGTGCAGTTTGCAGTCCAGGTAATCCTGGACCATCAGCTCTGGTGTCTGAAGTTACGTTTGTGGTGCTGAAGGAATCATGGAATGTCAGGTTGGAAGGGACCACAAGGATCATCTGGTCCAACCTTTGGAGGTAGTACCATAGTTGATATGAGGTGGCTCAGCACCCTGTCAAGCTGAGACTTCAAACTGTCCAATGTGGGGGAATCCACCACTTCCTTTGGGAGACTCTTCCAATGTTGGACCTCATGGTGAAAATTTTACCTCTTGTGTCCAATTGGAATCTCCCCTGGAGCAACTTGTGCCCATGACCCCCATGTCTTTTCCATGTGATTCCTTGTAAACAGGGAGTCTCCATCTTCTTGGTAGCCCCCATTGAAGTACAGGAACATGATGATGAGGTCTCCCCTGAGCCTTCTTTTCTCCAGGCTGAACAAGCCCAGTTTTCCCAGCCTCTCCTCACATGGCAGACAATGTGATCCCTCTGGCCTCCCACCAAGTTTTCACCCACACTTCTCAGATGGAAATCCTCTCAGACAGTTTGGCTGCATCAGCACTGTCCTTCACCCATCACTTCATGGTGCCCTTGGCCATGGGATGTGGGTATTTTTTTCAGTTCAATTGCCTGAAATCAATGGAAGGAGATGCCACAGCCTCCCAGAGCAAGATTTTCACAGCGTGGCAGGTGTGACGTCCAGTGCACAGCCTGGGGCAAACTGCAGGGTTGTGTGCTTGCAGCAAAGCTCACCACAAGAGCAGGCAGCAACAACCAAAAAGCAAAGTAGGACAAACCTGTCCTTGGTTTATCCACACTGTCCCCAGAGTGGTGTGCAGGTTTGGCAGTTGAGGGAGGATGAGGCAAACTTAGACTCATACAGGGAGGATTATGAGAAACTGAGGCACAGAGTCCCTGGAGTGAAGATATTTGACAGTGATGACACAACCACAGCAATCAGCACAGACACCAGGGTCTCTTCTGTAGCCAGTGGGGAGAGAAGAGCATCTCATAACTGCAGGAGCACCAGAGACCAGGACTGCCCTCTGCAACTGCCTCTCTCCTGCACCCCAGATGTATCTGTATTCATCAAAAATAAGGCAAGATCACTTCATCAGATGAAAGAGCATTTAAATTGAGAGAAAATGTTAGACCACGTAGTGCTATTTAACTTAGCAGAAAGCTCAGTTTACAGTCTGGAAGGTGGAAAGAGAACCTGCTTTAACTGTTGGTGATGACCACTGGGACTGCTTCACAGTTCTGGGGCCTTACTTAAAGCCAGGTACTTCTTTTGAATAGATTCTCTGTGTTCCATCTCTGGGCTTACACTGACACAGCAAGGTCAAGGCATCAGTGGAGGGTCTCCAGTGTGGTTAAGCTGGAGGAGAAACTAAGCACCAAAGTGTGACAAGGCAGGCGTGTGACATTATGTGACACTGACAGCTTGTTACAATGGGGTGGGCTCTGCAGACATGGAGCTGCAGCTCTGCATGGAGAAACACCATCAAGCATTTCCAAAGATACTCAGTTCAGAGTGTACACAAAGTCATGACACATTTCTGGTGCACAGCTACCATCTCTGGAGAAGGGTGATCCTTGCAGACAGCAATTCTATTGTGCAGCTGAATGCTTGGCTGCAAAGAGAGCTTTGGTGCACCCCTGCAGATCTGCTCTGAGGCAAACAGTAGACACAAAAAGACTATGTTGAAATGAAAAACAGAATTTGCTCCTTCACTGAATAGAAGAGCAAAGAAAGGGAAAAAAAAACAAAACCAAACAACAGAAAACCCAAAAAAACCCAAGATGAAATGTCTTTTAGGAAGTTCACACTTTTCCTTTCAGTTCACACTGAAGTTAGAGGAATTGGAGAGTTCATTCTCTCCACTTGTAGCTGGGTAACAACCAGGGGTTTGTGAAGGGATGGCTGAGAACAGAGATACATTTCATCAAACTACTGGAAATCCATTTGCTCTCCCATCTCTTAATAACCAATTCTAATTTTTCATTTAAATGTAGCAACCTCTGTCTTGCCTAAATAAAGCAGGTATCAGTGGATGTCATCTATCTGGACTTGTGCAAGG
The DNA here is from genome assembly GCF_020740795.1 of Apus apus. NCBI lineage: Eukaryota > Metazoa > Chordata > Aves > Apodiformes > Apodidae > Apus > Apus apus. The sequence goes on from NC_067302.1 coordinate 266,152, forward strand.
CCTTTGACATAGTCCCAAAAAAACCATCCTTCTCTCTAAACTGGAGAGATAGAGATTTGATGGGTGGACTGTTCAGTGAATAAGGAATTGGCTGGATGGACACATCCAGGGGGTGGTGGTCAATGGCTCAATGTCCAGATGGAGAGGGTGACAAGTGGTGTCCCTCAGGGATCCATACTGGGATCAGTGCTGTTTAATATCTACATCAATGACACAGATGGTGGGATCGAGGGCACCCTCAGCAAGCTTGCAGATGACACCAAGCTGGGTGTGCAATGGACACATCAAAGGGATGGGATGCCATGCAGAGAGACCTGGACAAGCTGGCAAACTGGGCCCATGTGAACATCATGAGGTTCAACATGACCAAGTGCAAGGTCCTGCACCTGGGTATGGGCAGTCCTCATGATCAATACAAGCTGGGGGATGATGTGGTAGAGAGCAGCCCTGTGGAATGGGACTTGGGGATGCTGGTGACAAAAAGCTGGGACATGAGCAAACAACATGTGCACTTGCAGCCCAGAAAGCCAACTGTGTCCTGGGCTGCATCAAAAGTAGCATGGCCAGCAGGTCAAGGGGAGGTGATTCTGCCCCTCTACTCCACTCTTGTGAGGCCACACCTGGAATACTGTGTCCAGCTTTGGAGTCCTCAACACAAGAGGGACACGGACTTGTTGGAATGGGTCCAGAGAAGGGTCACAAACATTATCAGAGGGTTGCAGCACCTCTCCTGTGAAGATGGGCTGAGAGAGCTGGGATTGTTCAGCCTGGAGAGGAGGAGGCTCCTGGGAGACCTTATAGTGGCCCTCCAGTACCTGAAGGGGCTCCAGGAAAGCTGGGGAGGGGCTGTTCACAAGGACAAGGAGCAATAGGACCAGGGGCAATGGCCTTAAACTAGAGCAGGGTAGATTTAGATTGGATATCAGGAAGAAGTTCTTTACTGTGAGAGTGGTGAGGCACTGGAACAGGTTACCCAGAGAGTTGGTGGAGGCCCCATCCCCAGATACATTCAAGGTCAGGCTTGACAAAGCTCTGAGCAACCTGATCTAGTTAAAAAGGTCCCTGTGCACTGCAGGTAGGCTTGACTAGAAGACCTTTAAAGGTCCCTTCCAACCCTACACATTCTTTGACTCTATGATTTTGATTCTATGATTCTGTGATTCTATTGTGCTGAAACCTTGACCAGTAATAAAGCTACTACCTGTGTGGGCTGACAAACACCAGATGGCACTAACAGGACCCACAGCTTCCAAAAATACATTTCATGGAACTCAAAAGAAAGAGAAATTTTTGCATCAGTTTCTGCATATTTGGGACAATTGACTTAAGTATCCAGCATAACAGTATCTGTGGGGTCCAACTTGGATACAAGGATCCTGTTCAAACATCAGAAAATACATTTAGAATAAACTGGGCTGATCTGCCAGTCCATACACAGTCATCAAATCAGGGTGCAGCTTCTGGGATAAAAACAAGGCAATGTCATAGTGTATTGCACTGAAAAATGAGATTCACAGAACAGGTAAAATCTACATAAAAGTAAAAAATTGGTTAAATCTGTAAAATGTAATGTGAGTAGATTTGCATGCATCAGTATAAAGGACTGGGTATGCTGCAAAAGTAACCATAGTCCTAACCAGATTCCTGTCTTTGGATTTAGCTGCCTGAGAGGAGGTTGTAGGGAGGTGGGAGTTGGGCTCTTCTCTCAAGTGAATCATGACAGGACCAGAGGAAATGGCCTGAAGCTGCACCAGGGGAGGGTTAGGCTGGAGATTAGAAAGAATTTATTTTCCCAAAGAGTGGTTGGGCAGTGGAACAGGCTGCCCAGGGAGGTGGTGGAGTCACCATCCCTGGAAGTGCTTAAAAGAAATATAGATGTGGTGTTAGGGACATGATTTAAGCACTGAATGGGCAGAGTAGGTTATGGCAGGGGATTTAGGTTATGGTTGGACTTGATGATCTTCAAGGTCTTTTCCAACCAGGATGATTCTATGATTCTATGGAAGTTACAACATTTTGCAAAAGCTATAAATAAGATAGAATAAACCTGACAGGAAATAATACGTATATGTATCTTGCATAATAAACTAGGATTTAGTTTATTAGAAAAAGGATTCTAGAAAAATACTAGAAAAGGCTTCTTCATTGCCAAATAGAGAAGAAAAATAATTAAGGGAATCAGTTTAAGATCTGTAATGGGAGCTTGGTCATTTGCTGCCTGGTATGCACAAGCTAATGTGCCACTTGAACTTACAGTTAGCACATTAAAAAGACAGCAGAGTAATCTAGAATAGGAGCAAGTGTCCTCATGTGGTGAGGAGGTGATTTCAACATTGGGTACAGAAGCTAAACTCAGAGCCTGCAAAAGTGTCCCTGAGACAAGCTGCCATGTCCCTGGGAGAGAGGGATGAGCACACTTGCTATTCCTGCTTGGTGTTCTGCTCAAGCAAGGATTGCCAGCTGGAAGGACATCACGGTTTTGGGGGGAATCCAAGACCACCTGCAGGAAGCGACAACCCTCAAGGCCACGAGAGAGCTTGGGTGGCAAGGTCCTCCTTTGCTCCTCTGCTCTCACCCACTGCTGTGTGTGGCAGAGACATCTCATACATCTCAGGCTCCAGCCAGGGAGGACTGAGAGAGGTTCAGTTCTGCAGAGCATAAGAGTAGTTTCACTGGCAGGAGGAAACTGCTCACAGCCTAATCCTCCTCTCCCTCCTCCCCAGCTCTAGCAGGGCTGTGAGCATGACAGCATGGGGTCCGGAGCTCCTTTGGCCACTGCTTGGTGGGTGCCTCACACAGCAGAGCAGGAAGGGTGAATTCCTCCTACCTGCCTGCCAGATAGGCAGTGAACACACCTGTGAGCACAGAGCAGCCCAGGCAGGTGCATCAGACACACACCCAACCCTTCTCACACCTCTGTGCATCTGGGCAGTGATTTTCACTTCCTGGCATTTTGCAGGATCTTGATTCTGGATTTTTGCGGGTACCTCTATTAGGAAAATAAATTATTAAAAATTCTTGAGGCTCTGAGTTGAATCCGTAAGAGTATGAGTCTGCACCTGGATTTCTCATGTGTTTTGGGAGTAGCAAGGCCACTGTATTACTGGCTAGACTGGTTATTCTGATTATTCAAGATGCTTTTGTGATCTCAGGTGTACTTCGCATCAACACCAAACAACTTTTTAGTACTGGAACATTTATCAGGGTACAGAGCTGTAATATTTCAGTTCTGGTTAGTTTGCACTCTCCTGACCTTCCTTTTTTGAGATGCAAATTCTTCTGAACTGAATGTATTGTTGCACTTCATAAGTTGTCCAACTAATTGGGGAAATTACAACCTTCAAATACTGTAAGTACGCAGTCACTGTTGTTGTGTTAGTCATTATACAATGAACTGTACATTTTCTAAGTTTTTAATTAGGAAAAAAAAAAAAATTTCTTTGCTCTATTACATTAGGTCGATATATCAATTCTGTTCACTATAATATTTTCCACATCTTATAAAACCATAAATATCAGCACTGTTTTCAACATTCCTCCCTTGTCCCCAGCTTCAGTGATGCTTCACAAAACAGCAAAGTTAATGTGGGATTCATTGCAGTCCACTTGGATCTCTAAAGCTCAGCCAGAGTTGGTCACCTCTGACAGAGATCTGAGCCCTTAGGGCTGAGAATCTCTTCTGTGACTGTAAAGGGAGATGGTACAAAAGAACTCATGTTGGTAGAGAACTCCACATGGCATAACATTTGTTCACTCCAGCATGGTTCATGCTGCATACCTCAATCTAAAATTATTATTTTAAGAATACAACCATTATAATACTATAATATTAATGTTAATGTTAAATATTAGTCATTTTGTAATAATGTTATTATAATATTTTTTTCTTTGATACAGAGAACAGCTTTCTCTATGATAAATGGTACACAAAACATTTCCCCTTTTAAATAAGAAACTGTGATAATTGGCAAGAAAATACTGGCAATGTTTAACACCTCTCCCCTCTCCCTACCTTCTATTTTTGCTCAGCCTTCAAGAAAGTATTGATATTTTTCTCTCGTGCCTTCATAGAATCATAGAATGGTTGAAGTTGGAAGGGACCTTAAAAATCATCAGGTTCTAAGCCACCTGCCATGAGCAGGGACTCCTCCCACCAGACCAGGCTGCACAAGCCTCATCTGACCTGTCCTTGAAAACCTTCAGGGATGGGGCATCAACAACGTCCCTGAGCAACCCATTCCAGTTCCTCACCACCCTTAAGAGTGAAGAATTTCTTCCTAATATCTAACCTCAATCTCCCCTCTTTCAGTTTAAAAACATTACCCTTGTCCTATCACTGCCCTCTCTGGTGAAAAGCCCCTTCCCAGCTTTCCTGGAGCCCCTTCAGGCACTGGAAGGTGCTCTCAGGTCTCCCTGGAGCCTTCTCTTCTCCAGGCTGAACACCCCAACACAGCCTGTCTCCAGAGCAGAGCTGCTCCAGCCCTTGGATCATCTTCATGGCTCTTCTCTGGCCCCTCTCCAACAGCTCCATGTCTCTCCTGTGCTGAGGGCTCCAGAGCTGGACAAATTACTCCAGGTGGGGTCTGACCAGAGCAGAGCAGAGGGGCAGGATCCCCCCTGGCCCTGCTGGCCACACTTCTTTGGATGCAGCCCAGGACACAATTGGCCTCTGGGCTCCAGCACACACTGGTGGCTCATGTCCAGCTTCTCATCTCCTCCCACCCCACGTCCTTCTCCTCAGGGCTGCTCTCCAGCCATTCTCCCCCCAGCCTGGATCTGTGCCTGGGGTTGTGCTGACCCAGGGGCAGGACCCTGCACTTGGCCTTGTTGAACCTCAGGAGCCTGGCATTGGCCACCTCTCCAGCCTGTCCAGCTCCCTCTGGACGGATCCCTTCCCTCTAGGGTGCCAGCCACCCTGCACAGCCTGGGGTCACCAGCAAACCTGCTGAGGACACACTCAGTCCCACTGTCCATGTCTCCAACAAAGGTGTTGAACAGCCCTGGTCCCAGTACTGACCCCTGAGGGACACCACTCATCACCTGCCTCCATTTGGACATGGAGCCATTGACCACAACTCTGGGTGGGGCCATCCAGCCAATCTCTTATCCATTGAGTGATCCATCTGTCAAATCCATGCCGTGTCAGGTTAGAAATCAGGTTGCTGATTATACACAGACAACATGTATTAGCTACCCAACCAATTGCTAACTACCAAGTTCCAACTGCTGTTATACCTTATTACTAAATATTACTTATCTAGCTCTTGGTAGATGACTGTATGTGTTGGTTTCGGGGAGGGGGGTTGGTAATGGGGGAAGGGTCCCACTGGTGGCTCCTGTGAGAAGCTGCTGAAAGTTCCCCCAGCTCCAAAATTCCAGCCACACCTCTGGCCAAGGCCAAACCCATCAGTGACAACGGGTGTGCTTCTGTGATTAATATCTTCAAGAAACAAGAAATTAACTGCTTGTAGACATCAGGACATTGGAGAGGGGGAGGGGAGAGCAATGCTGGAGCAGAGATACCAAGGGTGGTGAGGAAGGACAGGGAGGAGGTTCCCAAGCTGAGATTTCCCCACAGCAGCCCATGGTGAGGTGGTAGTTGTGGAGGGTTATGGTGGAGAGCCCGTGAAGGAGCACACTGGGGTACATGTGGATCTGCAGCCATGTAGGACCCCACTCCAGGGGAAGTTGCTGAGTCTGAAGCAGCCATGGCTCTGTGGGCAACTCCTGGAGAAGCTCCTGAGGGAATTCACATGGGAAGGACTCAGGTTGGAGGGGTTCATGAAAGACTTTCTCAGGGTGGGACCCTGCAGTGGAGCCCTTCTCCCTGAGGAGGAAGAAGCAGCAGAAAATAGTGTGTGACACACGCTAACTGTAAACCCCATTCCCTGTCCCAGGGTCCTGCTGGGGGGAGAAGGTAGAGAAAGCAGGAACCAAGTAACATTTGGGAAGAGGGAGAGGTGAGGTGAGGTATTTAAACTTGGCTGTTTTGTCTGCATCCTGTTTACACCTGACTAGTGGTTTAGAATAAACTCCCCTAGCCACCCCAATTTCAATATCCCCAGAGATGGTAATGTTTCTAAATTCTTCTCTGCACAAGGTCTCTGTGCTCATATAGGGTTGGATCTGGGCAGACTGGGAGGTGGCAGGACGGACAGAAGGATCACCTCAGGTGGGTCCTGCACTGCAGCTCTGGGTGTCACGGATTGTCACTTGTGTGTGCTCTGAATGGTGTTCCTCTCTACATGCATTTCTGAGAGCATCACCAAGGGGGCAGAAAAGAATCTACAGAAAAGGCAGAGGAAAGACTTGTCATCTTTTTTGTGCTAACTTTTCATATCAGAAAGGTTCCCCTCAGAACTGTATGTAGGACAACTCTAGCCAGGCAAACAGCTCCAAGAGAACTGCGTTGCCATCATGCTTGCTCTGTGTTAGACAGTGTAAGCAGCCAGACCCCTGACATCTTTCTGCATTTTAACATCTTAATTTAAGAAATATACTTCCCAGATTGCTAATAAAGCTGCAAACCAGCATTGTTCACAAGGCAGGTTTGATTTTTTGTAATTTTTGTATTTCCTTATTCTCTGCCATTTACTCACACATGCCTGCATCACACGTGCTCAATTTCTGTCTCCTCCCAAATGAGAACTGCAATATAGGGAGTGACCATCAGCTGCAAAGGTGACAGAACAATCTGTGATTTCAGGAAAAATGGATGAGTGATGGCAGGTAAGAATGCTCCTCTGAGACCATCAGGATCTGGGGGTAAATGGGAAAGCCAGAAAGTGTTAAAGGCAACATGAAAAGCAACAGACTGGCATTTTTAATCTATTTGTTTCTTTTAAAATTTTGAAAAGCATGCATGATATACAACCTAAATCCTTTTTTATTATACCACCTTAACTCTGGGGAGGACATGAGGGGAAAAAAGGCTAATCAGTCTTGAGAAACCTCACAGATCCCATTTCTTCCCAGAATAATCTATTTCACACTCCCTTGACAACAGTTCCTGTCATGAGGAAGTTACAATTACTGGCAAAGTAATTTTTATCATTTTGAAGCCAGTTGTACATTTAGGTTTTGTGAAGCAAGCTTCTTCCTTGGGGTTTAGTTCAGGCTCACAACTGGGAAAGAGACTCATTTTGGTTTTCTGGGGAAACAGTATTCTCCTGGAAGTTGTTGTTCAAGCATTGCTGCCCACAGTATCCAGGAGAAATCAGAACCATCTCATGATCACAGGGCAATGCTGGCAGTCCTTGTCCTTGGCTGGCTCCTGCCCTTTGCTGTAGTACCAAAGCTCATCCCAAAAGTGCTTCGCACTCAACATTTCGTTTAACACGTGATGTGGTGGCAGCCAAGTCCCAGTTGGCTCCAAGTGGGAAACTGGTGGAAATCCTGGCCTGCATCCAAGCAGGTACATAAGCATGAATGGGTGAGGACTCTAGAGATACACTGCTGTGGAGACTCCTGGCTTTATGCTGGTGCCTAAATGGAGGTGACATTTGGTCACCATCTTACCTGAAGCAGGAGTGACAAAGAAGCCAGGCAGCTGGGTCACTTGTGATAGACAAACCAGGATGGTGCGGGATAATGCTGGGACAACCATTACCACACAGATCTGGAGCCACAGTCACCCAAAGCTCACCCCAGGGCAATCCACAGACATTTGCACTTTAAAAGTGATCGTTTACCCAAGGTCACCCTATACCCGGGGGAAGAGACCTGCAGCATCGATTGGAAAGTTTGAGTTGCCTGTGAGAGCAAAGCCTCCCTCAAGATGAGCTGGCAGCAGAAACGCTGCTGGGATCCCGGGGCTCCGCGTCCGGCCGGGAGGGCGATGCCGAGGAGGGGGCTCCTCTCCCCCCGCCGCAGCCCCCGGCTCCAGCGGCGGGTCGGGGAGCGAACAGCTCGTCCCCGGGCACGGTCCAGCCGCAGTGTCAGGGCTCCGACCGCCCTTTCCCCCCCGGCACCGGCTGCGCAGGCGGCCCGGGGGGTCCCCGCGGTGGGAGCCAAATCCAACAGGAACCCCCGCAACCCCCCGCCCGGCCGGCACAAACGACGCAGGGAGCCCGACCCGTCGGCTCGGAGGCAGCGCCCGGTGTCACCCCGGCATCTCCCCGGTATCACCTCGGCATCTTCCCGGCATCTTCCCGGTATCACCTCGACATGTCCCCGGGATCACCTCGGCATCACCCCGGGATCACCCCGGCATCTCCCCGGCACCCCCCGGCATCACTCACCTGCCATCCCCGCCGTCCCGCTCGCTCCCGGCCCTGGCAGCGCCCGCCCCAAATCCCGGCGGCCCCGGCAGGGCTTGGCTGAGCCAGCGCCGCGCGTCCCGCTCCTCTCCTCTCCTCTCCTCTCCTCTCCTCTCCTCTCCTCTCCTCTCCTCTCCTCTCCTCTCCTCTCCTCTCCTCTCCTCTCCTCTCCTCTCCTCTCCTCTCCTCTCCTCTCCTCTCCTCTCGCTCAGCCCCGGGGGCCGGACGTGCCGGGACCTGCCACGGGGGGAGTCCCGGCCGGGGGGCACTGGGGCTGTGCTGCCCCTGCGGGGGGACCGGGATGGGCCTCGAACCCCTCAGAATCACAGAACCGATCTGGTTAGAAAAGACCTTTAAGATCATGGAGTCCAACCATTAACCCAATGCTACTGAGTCCAGTGCTAAACCACGGCCCTCAGCACCACGTCTGCAGGTCTTGGAAACACCTCCAGGGATGGGGATTCAACCACCTCCCTGGGCAGCCTGTGCCAGTGTTTAATTACCCTTTCAGTGAAGAACTTTCTTCTACTATCTGATCTAAACTTCCCCGGTGTAACTTGAGGCCGTTTCCACCTGTCCTTCTGCGTGTTACCTGGGAGAAGAGACCAACTGCTCCTCGCTCCAGCCTCCCCTCAGGCAGTTGCAGAGCCAGAGGGTCTCCCCTCAGCCTCCTTGTCTCCAGGCTGAACCCCCAGTTCCCTCAGATGCTCCCCAAAAGGCTTGTGCTCCAGCCCCTTCCCCAGCTCTCTTGCCCTTCTCTGGACTCCCTCCAGCACCTCAGTGTCCTTCTTGTTGAGATGGGCCCAAACCTGAACACAGTACTCAAGGTCTGGCCTCACCATACCCGGTACCCAGGGACAATAACTTCCTGAGTCCTGCTGGGTGTCCTCACAACAGGCCCCACTGCATCAGCCTGAGCCTTGCCCCAGTGACGTGAAGCATCACTCTGACAGGCCGTGGTGTCATAGCCCCCTGTATTATTTCAGGTGATTTGAGGATAAATGACTGAGAAGATAATGATGTTGCCCTCAGAGGCAACAGAGGCACCACCTACATGGCCAAGAGCAGTTGTGGATTGAGATCTTCACCGGATGGGCTTGACCAGACTGCTGCAGGGGACACATGCCTCAGTTTACCTCCAACTTAGGGCTCATAGCTCCTCTAGTAGAGCAGAATTCCTGCATCCAAACCTGAGACCCAGAGGGTTCATTCCAGCTTTTTTAAGAGTTACAATTAGCATTTTTAAACTGGTTTTAGTTGTTAATGAGAAATACAGGCTGAGTGGGGTTTTTTTGGAGAAGCAGCTACTTTATTCACACTAGACAAAATATTTGTATAAAAGCAATTCAGATAGAGCCAAGGTCTTGAAAGAGCAATACTTATGTCACAGCCCCTTTGCAGAACCACTTGGCCTTAAACAGATTTTAAATTAGTCATTTCCAACCAGCTGTCTCTATTTCCCTGGGGCAGCTAATTTGCATCTTGGATTATTTTCAAAAAACAGATAATCTCATGATTTTTCAACACTTACTATTGCTGGTAGCCAGGCTCTGCCATCTACACCACCTTGTCTCAGTGTGATGTATTGAAACTCATTAACACTCAAATTGTTTGTGACCCAAGTCTGCTGTAGCTGCCCAGGGGTCACCCTCAGGAGAATTGTCATGTTCTCTCCAAATATTTTAGAGGGTTTTGTTCCAACTTCAACACCTCAAATAACTGGCTGCTCCCAGGAACACTGGCATTTTATCTGCTCTCCATTGCAATTTAGGACTTAGAATATGTTTTTAAACCCGAGGAGGCTGGGTGTTGTGTTAATCATAAAGCTACAGCCTCACTTGAGCTTTAGGAGAATGGAGGGCTTTCAAGCTGCACCACCATGGTGTGAATCTTACACAAAAAAATTATTCCCTGCAGCATCACTTCACTCCCAGGCTGGGAAAGGACACGTGGTGAATCTTTTCAGCCTCCAGAAGTTCCTAGAGACAGTCTGAGACAAATGTATCTACAATAGATTTTCTTTGAAAGTCTAGAGAAGATGCCTCTCAGTTATATTTCCTTCCAAACAATGTGGGTGTTGTTTCGTGGGTGGAAATGTGTTTGTGTGCTACAACGTGCAAGGCAAGAGATTGGCTCTTTTATATCTCCCAGCTGAGGAATAAATTCCACCCCCAGGACCAGAGATACCCCAGGGAACCTTGCAGAGCCTTGCAGCAGAGTGCAAGCTGATCTGAGGTCTGTGGCCACCCCAAGGCAGCTTCTGCTGCCCTGCCAGTCGCTCGGCAGGACTGGGGAACTCCAGCTGCAGGCAGGGAGCAGGTTTCTCATAGCACAGGAGGAATATTTCCTGTAAAGTCGTTATACTCCCATGCCAGGGCTTCAGAGATGTTAGATATTTTTTCAGAAATGTGAATTCCATGCAGAAAAAGGAGGCTGACTGGGAAAAGCAGAAGTAATGCTGGGGTGCAAACTGGTCTTAAGATATTTAAAAGAAAAGAAAAAATACATTTTCTTTTTCCTCTAACTTTAATAATCCACACACTCTCTTGCTTAATAACAGCTATAGCTCATTTCGCTCATGCTTTATAAGGTAAAAATCAGCATTGTATTTAATATCCTGTGTTCACAGGATCAAACAGAATCATAGAATCACAGAACCTTAGGGGTTGGAAGGGACCTCGAAAGATCACCCAGTCCAATCCCCCTGCCAGAGCAGGATCACCCAGAGCACATCACACAGGAACGTGTTCAGATGGGGCAGGAGCAGGAGACTCCACAACCTCTCTGGGCAGCCTGTCCCAGGGATCTGTCACCCTCACAGGAAAGAAGTTTTTCCTCAGGTTTACATGGAACGTCCTGTGTTCCAGCTTGCACCCCTTGCCCCTTGTCCTATCACTGGACATCACTGAACAAATCCTGGCTCTTCCTCCTGACACTGCCCTTAACGTATTTGTAAACATTGATGAGGTCGCCCCCCAGTCTCCTCCAAGCTAAAGAGACCCAGCTCCCTCAGCCTTTCCTCATCAGGGAGATGTTCCACTCCCTTCAACATCTTTGTGGCTCTGCACTGGACTCTCTCAAGCAGTTCCCTGTTCTTCCTGAACTGAGGGGCCCAGAACTGGACACAATACTCCAGATGCAGCCTCACCAAGGCAGAATAGAGGGGGAGGAGAACCTCTCTTGACCTACTAACCACCCCCTTTCTAATGCACCCCAGGATGCCATTGGCCTTCTTAGCCACAAGGGCACACTGCTGGCTCATGGTCATCCTCCTGCCCACCAGGACCCCCAGGTCCCTTTCCCCTGTGCTGCTCCCCAGCAGGTCAGTCCCCAACCCATATTGGTGCATGGGGTTGTTCTTCCCTAGATGCAAGACTCCACACTTGCCCTGGTTGGATTTCATTAAATTTCTGCCTGCCCAATTCTCTAGACTGTCCAGGTCTTTCTGAATGGCAGCCCAGCCTTCTGGGGTGTCAGCCACTCCTCCCAGTTTAGTGGACAGTGCCCTCTGTCCCCTCATCCAGGTCATCGATGAACACATTGAATAGTACTGGTCCCAGTACTGATCCCTGAAGGACTCCACTAGTCACAGACCTCCAACTAGACTCCGTCCCATTGACTACAACTCGCTGACTTCTTCCTTTCAGCCAGTTCACAGTCCCCCTCACTACCCAATCATCCAGACCACACTTCCTCAGTTTAGCTACAAGGATGCTGTGGGAGACAGTGTCAAATGCTTCACTGAAATCACATCCACTGCACATCCATCATCTATCCACCTGGTTACGTCCTCATAAAAGGATATCAGGTCGGTCAAACATAACTTCTCCTTGGTAAAACCATATTGACTGCTCTTAATGACTCCCTCATCCTTGACATGCCTAGAGATAGCACCAAGAACAAGTTGTTCCATCACCTTTCCAGGGATGCAGGTCAGGCTGACCAGTCTACAGTTACCTGGGTCCTCCTTCTGACCCTTTCTGAAGACTGGAGTGACATTTGCTGTCCTCCAGTCCTCAAGCACCTCTCCTGTTTTCTACAATTTACCAAAGATGATGGAGAGTGGCCTAGCAACAACCTCCACCAGCTCCCTTCAACTGCCCTGGTTGAAGCTCTCCAAGAGCTGGAGACAGTCACAGACCTGTCTCTGCTGGCAAAGTGGCATTGCCCAGTGGATGGGAGGGTCAGTGAGCAGAGCAATGCAGGTGAATTTTGAACAGCATCAAAACCACCACCTGAATTCATCCTCAGGACAAGGGAAATGGCATTAAAATGGCTATGGCCTGCATGGTGTCCAAGTGACAATATCTCTTTTCTCACCAGCAGCATGGCTCCTTGCGGATGCCAAGCCCAGACTAGAGAAGAGTGGCAGGGACTGATGTCATCCTGAGAGCTACAATAAGTACCCCAAACCTGCTTTTGCTCACTGTCAAACACTATGGTCAGAAATTAACACATAGGATCCTCCTAATTTTCAGCCTAATTTTGCCTATTACTAATTTACATCTATTTCTTTGTCAGCAACATTGTCCTTCCTTGAGGTTTACTCTGGTGATTTTCTAACCAACTCTTTTATAAGTTAACAAAATCTACTGGCTTCTATCAAATAAATTTACTTTGGCCAAGGAAGGCAGATGCATCAGCAAGGTCTCTCCTTTTGGTTTAGGAACTCTCTCTGCTCTTTGCTGTCTGATGTGACCTCACTTCTAACATTGAAAACTGAATTAAAGACCCGAATGTTGCAAAAAAATAGGAGGAAATTCACAGTACTTTTATTTCCTACATGAAACATATTCCTCTGAATTCCACATTTTTGTCACATTCCAAGCCTCACAGTTAGACTTTGGCATACGGAGAGTTCTTCAGACACTGCCTTGCTACAGAAGGTGTATTTTGGCTTTATAAAGCTTTATTCTCAATCTTGCAAACTACTATAGCCCAGGGCCCAGGCAATGCTTCCTTCTCATGAGGCTCCTCACTTTCCTCTCTCTGTACCAAGCAGAGAAATGCTCAGAAATTGGTGCAGTATCAAAATCCAAAACCTGTCTTACAATTGCTAAGGTAACTCATGCCAAAGCCTGGAAATGCTGTGTAGCTGCCTTTCCCAAGGCCTTGAAATTCCTGATCAATTCAGAGGATGGCTGAGGAAGGCAGCCAGTTTCCAGCAAGTTTTGTTTATTAACTGAAGGTCCATGAAGTCACAGGCCTTATTTGTACATTAAAAAATAATTCTATTGCAGGTAAACAGTAATTTCTTTGCTCAGGGGAGAGAAAGTGTCTATCAGCACTGTTCTTCCACTGATTTAGTGAAGAGTTTTTCTGGACAGGATCTATGTTACTGGCACCATGGCTGGAGGTGACCTACTGGAGGGCACTAAAACAATCAGGGCATATTGCTTGTGGAGGGGCTGAAGGACCTGGGAAAGAGAAGGGAGAGGGGGATGTAACTGCAGCCTACACCTAACTGATGAGGTTATAGAGAAGAAACCAGGGTCTTCTCAAATTTACACAGTGAAATACACAAGCTGCAGCAAGGGAAATTCCAACTAGACACCAGGGAGAGTGGCAGCTCCTGCCCATCACACTGTCTCACTGAAAGATTTACAAGATTTTACAATTGTCATGAAGGAGTAAAACAATCAAAGGTGTGAATAATCATCACAGCTCTCGGAATTGTCAAGAGTGTGGTGAGGACAGATGGTGCAGAGCAACTCACTGAGAGATGGAAGCAGATACCTGGACTTGGAGGCATGCTGCAAGGGTCCTCATCTGTAGCAACCATCTGATAGACTGTAGTGTTGTAGTCAGAGGAAGAAGAGCAGTAGCACTGCTTGGCATAGCAACATCTTTGAATGATTCATGACATGAGAGAAGATAAATAAGTGAGCTCCCAGATAAGGTCTCTCTCTCATGATTTCCAGTAACTGCTTCTGCCAGTTGATGCTTCTGAGGCAACAACACCTCAAAGCTCTCAGAACTGGCTAAAATGAAAACAAAAATGACACACTGTAAGTGAAGAACTGGAGTTTTGATCCTGGCCATCTAGTGAGACTGACATAAGCTCTTCCATTTGTCCTGTGGCTGATGTCACATGAACAAAATTATACACGCCAAGCTCTGAAAAACACATCTGGCTGAAGCTCCATGTCCTCATGTTCACACTTGAAAAGTAGATATTAAAAACTGGAAAGGATTCTAGATGTTTTGAACTTGAGCTCTGTTGCTCACCTTGTCACAGATCATAGAATCACAGAATAGTTTGGGTTGGAAAGGACCTTTAAAGGTCAGCTGGTCCAACCTTTCTGCAGTGAGCATGGACATTTTCAACCAGATCAGGTTGCCCTGAGCCCCATCCAACCTGAAATTTGATGTTTCCACAGATGGGGAGTCTACCACTTTTATGGGCAACCTGTGCCAGTCTTTCACCACCTTCATTGTAAAAAATGTCTTCCTTATAGGTAGCCTAAATCTACCCTCTTCTAGATTAAAAGCATCACCCCTTGATCTAGTAAAGAGGTTCAGTCTGTCCAATGTCAGCCAAAATGACTTCATGGAAAAGTAGGGGAGAAGCCATGATTAATAGCTATAAAGGTACTGGCATATCAGTAGGACATTAGTGTTTTAATTTGGCATGATAGTTGCCAGTGGCATGGCTGTTCAGTCTTGGATCCTGGGAGACTTTCCCAGGTTTCCTGGCCCTCATGCTGCTGTGGGGAAGATGGACTGTCAGGGCTGAGGTTCCAAACTGAACCCAGAAATACAGGTTCATGTTTCCAGGTAGACAGGACTCAAGTATTTGCCTTCTGGGTGCTCAGAGCCAAAGGTCAAGGCAGCAGTCCACCAAGAATCAAGGACAAAATACTCATGATTCACTGAATTTATGTTTTGAAATCAAACTTTAATCAGCTCCAATTGCAACTCCTCCTTCCCCTCAGGTAAAGCCCATCCAGGAACAGAGCAGCACATCCTCTGTACTACACTGTTGGTGGGACAAACATGCATGAGCTTCACTCTGAGAGACATGTTGTGAACTGACAGAGTCCTCAGCACAGGTGCAGCACATCCACACACAGTCTGATCACAGCTGCACCTGTCACTGCCTGGACTAGGCTCAGTGCACACAGAGCAAGCATCAGTCACATCATGGAGGGGAAAGGGCTGTAAACACACTGAGTCAACATTTCTTTCTTATATCCCTGCACACAACTGCCAAGAATCTTGGATTTTGGGCTGACAAGAGGGACAGGGATCTACTGGAAAGAGTCCAACAGAGGCTACGAGGACAATGAAGGGACTGGAACACCTGCCTGATGAGGAAAGGCTGAGAGACCTGAGGCTGTTCAGTCTAGAGAAGAGAAGACTGAGCGGGGATCTAATGAATGTCTACAAATACATGAGGGCTGGAGGTCAAGAAGGCAGGGACAACCTCTTGTCACTTGTGCCCTGGGACAGGATGAGGGGCAATGGATTCAAACTGGAGCCCAGGAAGTTCCACCTCAACATGAGGAAGAACTTCTTTCCTGTGAGGGTGACAGAGCCCTGGGACAGGCTGCCCAGAGAGGTTGTGGAGTCTCCTTCTCTGGAGACTTTCAAGACCCACCTGGATGCCTTTCTGAGTGACCTGCCCTAGTTTTTTTGGTCCTGCTCTGGCAGGGGGGTTGGACTCGGTGATCTCTGGAGATCCCTTCCAACCCGAAACATTCTGTGATTCTGTGACATTCAGCTCTGACATTGTGGTGAATTGTCTGTGGAGGAAACGTCCATCTGCCTCAGGTACTCATTAATGTGAGTGGTATCAACCAAATATTTGTATTCTTGATTAGAAGTGATATATCTGTGTCTGTTGTTTGCCATCCTTCCTTTGCCTTACAGGCTATTACGAAATTAAGTGTGTAAAAAGAAGAGCAAGAGAAAAGACAATACTGAAGTACAATTTTATATTATTGATTTTAGTTTACAAAACCACTCATCCCTGTCAAGTTCCATTACGCTCCTAACAGTGTGTTTTGCAAAGAGAAATGCAAATATTCCAAGCTGTGGGAAGCAGTCCACAGGAGGTGCATGTTCCTGGACTCTACAATAAAAGAGCTGCAGCACATGGGGCTGTGCACAGGGGCTGAGATGTTACTTTGTGGTGTTGGGCTCTCTCAGCTCTGCTGGTATTTTCATAAACATGAATCACTCTGAAATAGCCCCTACGTAAGGAAGCACAGGTTGAATCAGTGAATAACTGGAAGGATACCTGGAATTCTCTGGTCCCATCTCCTGCGTAAAGCTGGGCCAACCTGAGAGCCACAGATCAGATTTCTCAAAGCCTTGCCCAGCTAAGATCTGACAGTCTCTGAGGGTGGAAGGTCACAAAGAGGTGGATTCAGAGGCTGCCATTTGCCATGATAGCAGGAAATGAAGAAGAGGAGGGAAGTATTGCCTCCTCGTGGAAGCAGTTCCCTTGATGGCAAATGACAAGTGATCCTAGTGGTGCCACTGGAACATCCCCAGGAGGGTGTTCCTCCAACAACATGATGGGGAAGCAGCTGTGGGGGGAGGTTACAGACAGTGATAAGTAGATAGAGGGAGAAAAAAGAGATACTGAGGAATAATGCAGGCAAAAAATTAAATAATTCTGAGGTCTTTAATGAATGTTTCAAAATTACACATTTAATTGTTTAAGTGAGAGGAAAGTGGAGTAGAATAAAAGAAAAATTATCAATATCTGGGAATGGAGGTTCTGTGAACTTCTGGTCCATGACCCATCTAGAAGAGTCTGGCCTTGGTGGTTTTGGTCAGGAGAAAGGAAAAATGTACAGACAGTAATTCCTCCTGATTTGCAAATGTATAGGTAACTACAAATTAGAAATCACATCTGGAAAATAATACTGGGGAAAAAAATCTCAAAATAATTTCTGTTTTGTGAATTTAAAAATAAAACATTTCCAAAATATCCTATGAAATTGTTGACAGTTCGGGTTTCTAAATTTTTTATTGGCTATTACTTTTTGTTTCCTGCTTTTTTTTTTTTTCCAAAATTTTGAATGTATTTTTGTTATTATTTGCTTTGTCTCCTTCTCTTCCTTGTATTTGGCATTGTCTCCCATGGGTGTTTTTGTCTGGGAAATGAACAGTAAAAATACCCAAACTAACTGCTGATCTAAAACCTGTTATAAATTACACTGGAAAAAAGAAAATTAAAAAAAGGAGAAGATAAAACCTGTCTGATCAGGTGGTATCTAGACTCATGAAGAAGAACAGACAGGAAAAAACTTCTGGAGGCCACTGGACACCCCTCCCACCCTGAGCAGATTAGGTTGCTTGGGGCCTGGCCCAGCTGAGATTCACATGAAGGATCTGGAGTCCTCTGGGTTCCTGTTACACCATGAAATAATTTCCTAACATTTCACTGGAATTGCCAGTGTTGCCGCTTGTGTCTGTTGCCTCTTGTGCCTTCACTGTGCACCTTTACGTAGACTCTGGCTTCTCCCCTCCATTAAGTACCTGCAGACACCAATGAGATCTTAATTTTGTCTTCTCCAGGCTGAACAAGTTCAATTCTGTGAGCTCCTCCTTTCATAGACTCCTCTGGATCTGCTCTGACAGGTCCATGTCAAAGACCTTGTCAGCATTACAGCATAAAACATCACCTGCTTCCTCCCATGGCAGCACAGCTAGTCTTGCCACAGGAGGCAATCAAGCAGGTTAATTTGGCACAATTTTCCCCTCTTCAAATCCCTGCTTGTCTTTCACAGGGCTGGATGAGAGGATGGCTCCACCACCTCTCCCTGGACTGACACATAGTTCCCTGATTTTCCCTCCTTGAGGATGAGCGTAATACCCATCTTCAGGAATCTCCTCCAAATGACTTTTCAATGACAGTGGCTTCATAATGAGGTCAGTCAGCACTCTTGGAGACATCCATCCCACCAGACCCTGTGAACTCTCCTAAGTCCAATTGTCCTGGATGCTTCCTAGCACACTCTGCAAGACAGTCAAAGACATGGGTGGCCCGGGGGCAAAGCTTCCTAGTGAGAACTGAAGCAAAGAAGGTACAGAGTTCCTCAGCAATTTCAGTGGCCTTTGTCACCTTCCTGGTTAAGCAAGTGGATGTGGATGCAGTTTCTTTAGCCCCTCCTTGGCTGCCAATGTACTTGGCAAGTGCAGAATATGAGGATGGAATTCCAGCTCCAGCCCTTAGAGCTCCAATGCAGTGTGCCAGGTTAGTGGCTTTACAAGCCAACGTTAGAGGTGTTGCTCTGGGCCATGCTGTGAGGTGATGTCAGGGTGTCAGGGGAAAAGGGAAAAGCCCTCACCATGTGAGGTGTAGGGAGCCAAAACTGTTTGGTTTTTCTTTTGTTACCTACTTCCTAATTTCCAGAAGCAGCCTGAAGATATTGCCTCAGTGGAAAATGTGACTGTCACAGTGACACAGCTCCTGAAAAAAATGGTACCGTGCTGAGGGACTGTGTGTTAAGGGCTCTTTACTGAAACTAATTAATTAGCAATGGCTCTACAAAATGTGCAGTGGAAAAGCAATAGTTCTCCTCCTTCCCTGGCTCCAGGGATTTACTGACTGCAAAGTTCTTTCAAAATCTAACGAAAGCCAGCTGAGACAGATGGCAAAAGACACTGCAGAAACAGTAGGAGGTTTAAAATCACGAGAGAATATTTATGTATGACCCAACGGCCCATTTCAAACAGACATCTTCAGTCCCAGCAGTGCTCCTCTGTGCAAATTTCAGACATCTACATCTTGCCTTTCTGAGCTCCTTTTCCAGATACAAATGGCTTTGGCCAGTGGGTGGTTGTTAGGGTTTGTGGCATCATTCATCAACCTTGGAGACATCTGCCTGAGAGTGAAAGAAGCTCTAGGTTCTGGACCCTTCTCAATAATGGGAGCAGAAGTTTCTCATTGGCCATATTACTGACAGGATGTCACATCTGAGGCTGGGCTGGCCATTAAAGGACTGGCAGAAGTTCTAGGAACCCCCCTTCCTTCCCCCTAGGGAATGGACAGAGAATGAGGGAGAGAGATGGAGGGGTTAGAAACTGAACTGCACAGCAATGATGGAAAGGAACATAATGAAATATGTACAAATAAATATACACAAACTCACTATCACTCCCCCCCCATAAAGCTGATGTCACCACTGGGGCTGCAGGGCTGGCCCTGGGGAAGTCCCAGACTGGGCTCCTGGAGTCAGTGGCAGATGGGAGCTGGGTGCAGGAACACAGGCATTCAGGAATGCATGCATTGGGATCAAATGCAGAGGAACAGAGGAACAGTGTCCTCTCAGGACACTGTCCATGAATGAAGAGAGTTTGACCTTTGTGATGCCTCAGATTTATCCTGAGTATGAAGTGTAGGGTTGGAATACTGCACATGGTCAATTTGGTCACCTGTCCACCCTCCTCCTCCTTGCAGGAGGGTTACAGATGTGACCCCTTTACTCCTTTTGGTTTCTGAAGCATAAGGACTTTAGCAGAACCAAGCCATGACCTTGATTCTGCATACTATTCTCCATCAGTAGCTATAAACATCAAGCATTATCAGTCCAAGAAGCAGACACTGACTGAAAAGATGCTGTTAATTTCATCAAGTGCAGCTACTTAGAAGAGACTTAATTGAAAAATAAAATTACTAGAAATAAAATTGGTTCTGTCCTAGCTCAAACCAGGACTCAGAAGAACTTCATGTGGCTGCACAACTAACATTTTAATTTATATCAACAAACCTCTCCCTGAGTACCCAGATTGTTCCACACTGCCAGTGCTGACCAGAGCAGCTGGTCCCAGTCCCAACATCAGAGCTCAAAGCCCCTCCTCCTGGAGCTCCCTGCAGTTTCTCAGCACAAAGCCACCGGCTCCCTGCTCTGTACCTGGGTGACATGCTCACTCCTGACTACCTGGCTTCATGCAGACCATTCATAGCCCTGGTTTCTTTCCAGAACTACGGAGCTGGCCAGACTTTTACTGGCAGCTGAGGAGAAAATGGGGCTTCCACATCACTGGAAGTCCCATGGGAGAACACGCAACAAAAATAAGGGCCATCAGCCCTCTCACTTCTTCCAGTTCATCCTCGAAGACCCAGCTGTGGGCTATTTGTGCATGTGCCTATAATTAGAGTATTTTTTAAAAGTCCTCTCCATCAGCCACAAAACAAAGGACAAACATAAGCCCAAATGCCCACATGGGTTGGTACTAACATTCGGCAGAGCCACAGCAGCAGCCACCAGGAAGGACAGAGCCACACAGAGCCAGCTTCTTACTGCACAGGAGACTATACTGGGGCTGTCTGGCATCAGTGCCACCAGAGGCAGGAACAGCTTTGTTTTGTTCACTGAACAGGCAGTCAGAGCAATCAGGTGGTTTTTATTGTGAAGTGAATGTTGACATAACAACAGGCTGCTACTCACTGAGCCTGTGTGTTATGTTCATGCTTCTATGAAGATATTAACAACAAAAGGAGGACTAAGGAGAACCTCTGTCCCTTATTGGATGCAGGAGGAAACACAGTGATCAGGGATGAGAAGAAGGCTGAGGTACTTAATGTCTTCTTTGCCTCAGTCTTTAGTAGTAGGATGAGTTGTTTGCTGAGTACCCAGTCACCTGAACTGGCAGACTTGAACAGGAGCACTTTGAAGCTCCAGTAACCCTAGGTGGAGATGGTTAGTGACCTGCTGCACCACTTAGACATACACAAGTCTATGGGCCAGACCAGATACACCCAAGGGTACTGAGGCAGTTGGCAGAAGTGCTCAGCAAGCCACTTTCTGTCATTTACCAGCAGTCCTGGCTAACTTGGGAGGTCCCAGTAGACTGCACATTGGCAAATGTGAACCCCATCTACAAGAAGGGCTGGAAGGAGGATCCAGGGAACTACAGGCCTGTCAGCCTGACCTCAGTGCCAGTGAGGGTTATGGAGCAGATCCTCTTGGGTGCCATTATGTAGCACGTGCAGGACAATCAGGGGATCAGGCCCACTCAGCGCTGGTTCATGAAAGGCTGGTCCTGCTTGATGAACTTAATTTTCTATGACAAGGTGACCCGTCTAGTGGATGAGAGAAAGGCTGTGGATGTTGCTTACCTGGACATTAGTAAGGCCTTAGACACTGCTTCCTACAGCATGTTCTGGAGATACTGGCTGTATGTGGCCTAGACTGGTGCACTCTTCACCGGGTTAAAAGCTGGCTGGACAGCCATGCCCTGAGGGTTGTGGTAAACAGAGTCCCATCCAGTTGGTGACCAGTCAGCAGTGGTGTTGCCCAGGGCTCAGTGCTAGGGCCAGTTCTGTTTAATACCTTTATAAATTATCTGAATGGGGGCATCAAGTGCACCCTCAGTAAGTTTGCAGATGACACTAAGTTGGGTGGGAGCGTTGATCTGCCTGAGGGTAGGAAGGCTCCGCAGCTGGACCTGGACAGGCCAAGGCCAAGTGCATGAGGTTTAGCAAGGTCAAGTGCTGGGCCCTGCACTTGGATCCCAACAACTCACCACAATGCTTGGGTCAGGGTGGCAGGAAAATTGCCCAGAGGAAAAGAACCTGGGGGTGTTGGTCAACAGCAGCTGAATATGAGCCAGCATGTGCCCAGGTGGCCAAGAAGGCCACCAGTATCCTGGTTTGTGTAAGCACTAGTGTAGTCATCAGGACCAGGGCGGGGATCATGCCTCTGTGCTGGGCAATGCTGAGGGGACACATCGAATTCCAGTTTAGTTTTGGGCCCATCTCAAAAAGAAGGACATTGAGGGGCTGGAGTGAGACCAGAGAAAGGCAACAGAGCTGGGGAGGCGGCTGGAGCACAGGTGTGAACAGGAGCAGCAGAGGGAACTGGGGGTTCAGCCTGGAGACAAGGAGGCTGAGGGGAGACCTCCTCCTCTCTACAACTGTCTGAGAGGAGTCTGGAGCCAGGGGGGTCGGGCTCTGCTCCCAGGTAACAAGTGATAGGACAGGTGGAAACGGCCTCAAGTTACACCGGGGAAGTTTAGACACTGGCACAGGCTGCCCAGGGAGGTGGTTGAATCCCCATCCCTGGAGGTGTTTCCAAGACCTGCAGACGTGGTGCTGAGGGCCGTGGTTTAGCACTGGACTCAGTAGCATTGGGTTAATGGTTGGACTCCATGATCTTAAAGGTCTTTTCTAACCAGATCGGTTCTGTGATTCTGTGACTTGCATCACACCTTAACTAACATCTAAGGCTGGTCTGCTTTCCGTTCATGGATGTTCATAAGGGTTTTGTTGTGGTTTTTTTTTTTACTAAATCCCCTTTTATAACCATGGTGTTACTTCAGTTTAATATCATCTTTATATTCCAATCTTCAAAATAATTGCTTCAGTATCAGGCATTTTCATTAAGTTAAGGTATTTTTGATGTTTCCCCTGGGTCTGTTCCAATTTTTTTCTCTGTGAAGTTTAGCAAGCTCCCTCAGCCACGCTGAGACAGGTCACCATGGAGCTTTAGTGCCTTTGAAATATAGTAATTTATTTTTTAAATTCTAGCAGAAAGTTGGAAAAGATAAATGCTTTACTCATGAAGTTCAGCAGATAAAGACTGTTCATTTTCAAAGCACTGGATTAAAATACCTTTAATCAGTGGGGGGGGGGGGGGGAAGAGCTAAGCATGAAAATAACATTTAAATGTCAAATACAGAAGCAGTTAGTGTTGATTTTGCCTTAGGAATAAAGCGGCTTGTCCCACAGCTCCTGAGACAGGGAAGTGATGTTCTGTGATGGTGGCAGCTGGCTCTGTACAGCCCTTGGAAAGCAGCACCCAGGCAGGGTTAAGGGCTGCTCCTCTTGGACAGTCCAAAGACACTAGAGACAAATTTGCTCAAGACAAAGTTGACCCAAAAAAGCAGATACAAAACTAGACCAACTCCAAACCCAGAGTACTCTGTGCTTCCTTGTTCTCAGCCAGGAGACAAACTGCAGTGGGACAGGCAGAACCACCCGGGGCTGGGAAAGGTGGAAAAGGGTGGGATCAGCACAGAGATGGGGCAAACGCTGGCACTGAGTAGTGGAGCAGGCATTTCTTTTCTCTGCTCAAGTCACAGGCATGAAGGCAAGAACTGTCTTATATTACGCCTTAAGGATTAAGCACCTGGAGCCCATGATCCAGAACGAGGTCTCCAGGTGCTCCTCTCAAAGACTTGCATTGCTGAGCTGAACCTGCCCCAACAGCTCCTCTGACCACTTATATGTGAATATTGCCCAGGAGCAAGGTAGCAGATAGACCATTGCCAGGTAAATATCTAAAATACATTTTCTCATTATCACTTCCTTCTTGTATCTTCTGTGCCTGCCCTGACCCTTGCATGTACAGCAGGAACTTCACCAACAGCAGAATCTGCTGGAAAAGTGGGTGAGTTGCAATGGCCCTGCAGCTGCCCAGGGGACTCACGTACTCACCCACCACTCCCTCTTCATGGGAATACTGAGGTGGCAGTCATGCATATTCAGTGTCCTTGGGCTTTATGGTATATTGCTAGAAAATGTTCACTTTGAAAATGCTTCAGATCTTCTGTGATGCAGAAAAGCTCCTTGGCCATTACCCTGCAGTCTGTAGACACTTCTGTTCTCACAGCAGAAGGATTCCAGCTCTTGGCAGGGTTCTCTAATACAACAAGTCTCCTTACAAATTGCACAAAGTAAAGAAAATAAGAGTGGTGCTCCATTTCTCTCCTTTGATTCCTACTTCTAGCTAGGAACAGGACTTGCAATCAATCAGTCTTACTTCTAAAATGCACACTGGCACATTGCTAGTTAGTGCTCTGTGCAGAACATTGCTCTCCCTGTTGAGATTTTGGTTCTTCAACCTTGCTATGGGTGAAGCCACACCCTCTTTGCTTGTTTATCTTCACTTGTTCTGCTCTCCCTTTTCTTAGCTTTTCTCATCAAGCAGTATTCACAGCACTTTCTTTAAGCAAGCTGGAGACAGCAGGGTGGGTGGTGCGGTGGATGCGGGAGGACGGGATGCCATCCAGCAGGACTCGGACAAGATGGAGCAGCGGGTCCAGCTCTGGATCCCCCAACACAAGAAGGACGTGGGTCTGTTGAAATGTGTCCAGAGAAGGGCCACAAAAATGAACAGAGAGCTGGAGCACCTCTCTTACGAAGACAGGCTGAGTGAGCTTGGGCTGTTCTGCCTGAAGAAGACTCCGAGGGGACCTTATAGTGACCTTTTGATACCTGAAAGGAGCCTCTAAGAAGTCTGGGGAGGAGCTGTTCACAAGGGAATGTAACAATAGGACAAGGGGTAATGGTTTTAAGCTAGAGAGGGGTAGATTTATGTTGGACATTAGGAAACAGCTCTTTAATGTGAGGGTGGTGGATCACTGGAACAGGTTGCCTAGAGAGGTGGTGGAGACCCCATCCCTGGAGGCATTCAAGGTCAGGCTTGATGTGGCTCTGAACAATCTGTTCTAGTGTGAGATGTCCTTGCTTATTGTAGGGGGTTGGACTAGATGACATTTATAGGTCCCTTCCAACGTAAGTCATTGTATGATTCTATGATTCTCCTTGAGTTCTGATAACTGCACCTTCCAGGAAGTTCACTGCTAAGAGAAGCTCTGGACCAGACAAAATAAGGGTTTCATCCAGCACTTCCACAATGCATCTAGGGCATCCTCCATCGTGCCTCAGTCCACAGCATCTGCCTTGCAGAAGAGCAGAAAAAACAACAGCCACCTTCCTTTGGAGCTCCGCAGATGTGCCACCACTTTGACCTGCTAGCTGGGAACCATGTCCCAGGGAAGGGACAACCCCAGCCCCTCAACCATCCTTTGCATCACAACAAGGGAGGATCAAGCCAGGGTTGCCAATTGGAATGGGCTTCTCCCAGTCTTTCCACCCCAGATCTACTCTGGGCCACAGGAATACCCAGCAAGGCTTAATCTAGTGAAGAGGCTCAAGCATGAAGGCCCAATATGCTGCTCAGCCTGGAGCATGGGTGGGTGTTTGTCTGGCAAGCTGGACCTTTCCCCTGCCTCTCAGCCTTCTTTGCTAGACTCTTATTACCTGGTATAAAAAGTGCAGTCACTCCCTTCTCCCTGACTCATGGTGAGAGGAGCCACAGTCACAGTATTCTCAGACACAGCCCCTCCACTGGTCTTTTGACCCAAAGCAGGAGACTCCTGGTGGAAGTTTCCCTAGGGTGGGGTGAAGCAAAGGAGATTCTGGCATGTGAAAGCAGGTTCCTGGATGGGGAGGGAATGGTGTGCATGAAGAACAGAGCTGCACCACAGATCTCAGTGGGTTAGAAACTCTGTGATGCTTGTGGGCATGAGCTCTTTTCTGACACCAGTCATCTCCTCTGCTTTATGATTCCCTACAGAGCTGCCACTGAACCTGCCACCCTGCTGTGACGTGGGCATCACCCCTGGCAGGGCAGGGGAGATGTGCTCTCACACTGTGTCTCAGCTGGCTTTGGGTCTAAAGGCAGGCTGGGCTTTTCCTCACCTCCTCTGGTGTCCCAAACTAAACATGCTGCTTCCAGTTTCCAGGAGAGCTGATGGAAAGAATAGGGAGCAGGAGGGCAAGGCACAGTGCCTTGGTTCTGCCTGGACAGAAGTTCCAATACCTCCTGAGCACAGGAGCTACCATCATGGAGCTGAGGGACAGGTTCCAGTTCAATAGGAAGAACAATTCATCTGGGATTCATCAGAGACAAGAAAGAGCCCACTCACCAGAGCCACTGGGACCTGCTGTCTCATTGGTCTCTGCTTGCTTGCTCTTACTGCAGATGTAATTGCTGAGGTGAAAACGTCCTGCCTGTTCCTGGTAACCCTCCTGGGTGTAAGAAGCTGTTAAATGTTCAGGAAAGATTTGTCAGTTTGGATTTTCCTCCCACTGCTGAATCCTTTCATTAGCTTCTGCTTCACTAGAAGTAGCTGAACCACTGATTTCTATGCATAATTTCTGTATTTCATACACTGCAACTAGAACATGAAGAAAATCATGCTAGGCAATTAAAAATAAACTGGCTTATGCTTTGCTCACTTCCCTATGCTTTCTTAAAATTTCCAGCACAGAGGTTGGTTTTGGTTTTTTGAGTTTTTTTAGAGTAAAGAATACACAGAGTCACAGAATCACAGAATTATTGAGGCTGGAAAATACCTTTCAGATCACCAAGTCCATCCTATGACCTGACACCCCCACATCTCCAGACCATGACACCAAGTGCCACCTCCAGCCTGTCCTTGAATACCTCCAGGGATGGTGCCTCCACCACTTCCCTGGGCAGCCCATCCCAATGTCTGATCACCCTCTCCATGAGTAAGTGTTTCCTGATATCCAACCTAAACCTGCCCTGGTGCAGCTTCATCCTCTGGTCTTTGACTACAAACTCCCTTCAGGTAGATGTAGAGAGTGAGAAGGTCCCCCCTGAGTCTCCTCTTCTCCAGGCTAAACAACCCCAGCTCCGTCAGCCTCTCCCTATAATAAGACTTCCCCTCTAATCCCTTCACCAGCCTTGTTGTCTCCTCTGGACCTGCTCCAGCACCTCAGGATCTTTCCTGTGAAAAAGTAAGGGGCCAGAACTGCACCCAGGACTGGAGCTGAGGCCTCCCCAGTGCTGAGCACAGGGGGACAATCACATCCCTGCTCCTGCTGGCCACACCATTCCTGACACAAGCCAAGATGCTATTGGCCTCCTGGGCCACCTGGGCACACTGCTGGCTCATGTCCAACCGGTTGTCAACCAGTGCTCCCAGTTCCCTCTCTGCTGGGCTGCTCTCCAGCCACTCTTCCCCAGCCTGTAGCGCTGCCTGGGGTGATCGTGGCCAAAGTGCAGGACCCTGCACTTGGTCTTGTTGAATTTCATCCCATTGGCCTCAGCCCATCAACCCAGCCTGTCCAGGTCCCCCTGCAGCTTCTTCCCACCCTCCGGCAGATCAACGCTCAACCCCAAAACTTGATGTCATATCTGAACTTACTGAGGGCGGACTCAATCCCCACATCCAGGGGGTCAATAGAGATGTTGAATAGCACTGGGCCCAGTCCTGATCCCTGGGGACACCGCTGGTCACCGGACCCAGCTGGATGCAGCCTCATTCACCAGCACTCTCTGGGCCTGGTCATCCAACCAGTTTTTAACCCAGGGAAGGGTGCACCTGTCCAAGCCATGGGCTGCCAGCTTTTCCAGGAGGATGCTGTGTGAGACTTTGTCAAAGGTTTTGCTGAAGTTGAGGTAGACCACATCCACAGCCTTCCCCTCGTCCACTAGGCAGGTGACCCAGTCATAGAAGGAGATCGGTTGGTCAGGCAGGACCTTCCTTTCCTAACCCGTGCTGGCTGGGCTTGATCCCCTGGTTGTCTTCTACAAGCCGCTTGATGGCATCAGGATGATCTGTTCCATAATTTTGCCAGGCACTGAGGTCAGGCTGACAAGGCCTGTAGTTCCCTGAATCTTCCTTCTGGCTCTTCTTGTGAGGTCACATTGGCCAACCTCTAGTCATCTGGGACCTCCCTGGTCAGCCAGGACCAGTTCTTCCACCAGCTCCCTCAGCACCCTGGGATGAATCCCATCCAGACCCCTGGACTTGTTGGGATCTAAGTGGCACAGCAGGTCCCTAACTACTCCTCCTGGATTACAGGAGAGGTGTTCTGCTCCCCATCCCTGCCTACCAACTCAAGAGCCCAGGTGTCCTGAGAGTAGCTATTCTTTTTGTTAAAGACTGAGGCAAAGAAGGTGTTAAGCACCTCAGCCTTTTCCTTGTCCTCCATTACTAAGTTTCCCATCTCATCCAATAAAGAATGAAGATTTTCCCTCACCCTCCTTTTGTTATTAATGTATCTATAGAAGCATTTTTTATTATCCTTAACAGATATGGCTAGATTAAGTTCTAGCTGAGCTTTTGCATCTCTAATTCTCTTTCTATATGCCCTTACAATATCCTTGAATACTTCCTGATTCACTTGCCCTTTTCCAAAGTTGATACACTCTTTATTTCTGAGTTCTTGCAACGGTTCCCTGCTCAACCAGGCTGGGCTTCTTCCCCGCCGGCTCCTTTTTTGGCCCACAGGGACATCCTCCTGCTCCTGCACCTTCATAATTTCATTCTTAAAGTAAACCCTGCCTTCCTGAGCTCCCTTGTTTTTGAGGGCTGCTTCCCAAGGGACTCTCCAAACCAGTGTCCTGAATAGACCAGTCAGCCCTCCAGAAGTCCAAGGTAGAGGTTTTGCTGACGACCCTCCTAAATTCACCACGTTGAAAACTCTCTCATATCACGGTCACTATGCCCAAGGTGACCTCTGACCACCACAACTCCCACCAGTCCTTCCCTGTTTGTAAACAGTAGGTCCAGCATGGCACCACCCCTGGGAGGCTCACTTACCAGCTGTAGTAGGAAGTTATCTTCTGTACATTCTGGAAGCCTCCTGGACTGCCCCTCTTCTGCTGTGTTGTACTTCCAGCAGACATCTGGTAAGTTGAAGCCCCCCATGAGAACAAGGGCTAGTGAGTGTGAGACATCTCCTAGTTGTTGTAAGAATGTCTTGTCAGTGTCTTCATCCTGGTTGGGTGGTCTGTAGCAGACCCCCAGTAGTATATCAGCCTCATTGGCCTTTCCCTTTATCCTCACCCATAAACATTCCACCTTGGTGTGTCTAACATGGAGTTCTAGGCAGTCAAAGCACTCCCTAATATATAATACTACCCCACCACCCCTCTTGCCTTGCCTGTCCCTTCCAAAGAGCCTGTAGCCATCCATTGCAGCACTCCAACCATGCAAATCATTCCACCATGTTTCCATGATGGCAATTACAATATGGTTTCCCTGCTTCACAATGGCTTCTAACTCCTCCTGTTTATTGCCCATGCTACATACACACCTGAGCTGAGCTACAGATCTCAGCCCCACCATAAGTGTATCACCCCAGAGCTTATCCCCAGTACTCCTGGGTTTGTCCCCCTCCCCCTTCAATTCTAGTTTAAAGTCTCTAACTCCTGGCAGAAGATCCTTCTGCCCGTGCTGAGGTAAGCGCACCCCATCTCTTGCCAGCAGGCTGGCTGATGTACATACTGATCCATGGCCAAAGAACCCAACTTTTTGTTGGTGGCACCAGCCCTGGAGCCAGGTATCAACCTGTGAGGTTCTCTAGTTTCTTTCTTCATCATATCCCATGCCTGGCAGGATGGAAGAGAAGACTATTGGGTCTCCTGAGTCCTATTTCTCAGGCTTTTCCTTATCACTGGGATTTTGATTTGTCTTTGGGGTTGCATAGAGGTTAGGAGAGCTTTGCAGTGAGGAGAGGAAAGGTAGCAGTGGATATATCCACTGCAAAGTCTGTGAAGAACTGAAAATATTCTCCTGAGCTTCTTTCCCTACAGCTTCTTCAGACCTGCCTGTGTAAAACTTTCCATGTTGATCTGCTGCCTCTGGAAAGAACTTACCAGAAAAGACTGATCTGGAACTGTCTCGGGTCAGACTTACAGATAAATCACTAGAAAGAAAAACTTACTCAGAAAGCAAGTGTAAAATGTACCTTCAGTCTCTGTTTCACAGTATATCTCCCCAAGTATCTCAGTTTCTAGGATGCTTTTCAAGGTGACTTCCTGGTGAGACCTGGGCTTAGAGAGCCAGTCTGCCCTACCAGCCATCCACTGAAGGTGACTCTTTCTAACAGTTCTACCTCCAGGGCTTCAGATATTTAGAACTGAATATTTTGGCTAGCCAGACCCTCCCCAGATCCACAGAGCTGTCATCTGGTATTTCAACAGATTTCTAATAAGCTAGTTACACGTTTGCATTTGCAGTTCTTGATGTTTACAGTGACTATTTGCTCTTTGAGGTGATTTGTCAACACCTAGAGGAAAAGATGTTCAATCAGAAAAGCAAATATCCTTCTAGAAGAAGAAAGGGGCCACTCTTCCAGGTTGGATCCCTGGGGCATCAAATGGGTCTCAAGCAGCTCAAACAATGGTTCCAGGCAAAAAGTTGTAGCTTGAGCATTAGAAGCCTCTCATAATTGTGAGTGTCTCTGTAATCCTTGGAAGAGGAGAAGCTGTAGAATCATAGAATCCTAGGGATTGGAAGGGACCTCGAAAGATCATCTAGTCCAACCCCCCTGCCAGAGCAGGGTCACCCAGAGCACATCACACAGGAACGTGTCCAGGCGGGTCTTGAATGTCTCCAGTGAAGGAGACTCCACAACCTCTCTGGGCAGCCTGTTCCAGTGCTCTGTCACTCTCACAGTAAAAAAAAAATTTCTGATATTCACCTTAAACCTCCTATGCTCCAATTTGTATCCATTACTCCTTGTCCTATCACTGGTCATCACTGAAAAAAGCTTAACTCCATCTTCTTGACACTCAGCCTTTACGTATTTGTAAACATTGATGAGGTCACCCCTCAGTCTCCTTTTCTCCAAACTAAAGAGACCCAGCTCCCTCAGCCTTTCCTCATAAGGGAGATGTTCCACTCCCTTCATCATCTTTGTGGCTCTGCACTGGACTCTTTCCAGCAGTTCCCTGTCCTTCCTGAACTGAGGGGCCCAGAACTGGACACAATACTCCAGATGTGGCCTCACCAATGCAGAATAGAGGGGGAGGAGAACCTCTCTTGACCTACTAACCACACCCTTTCTAATGCACCCCAGGATGCCATTGGTCTTCTTAGCCACAAGGGCACATTGCTGGCTCATGGTCATCCTCCTGTCTACCATGACCCCCAGGTCCCTTTCACCTACACTGCTCTCCAGCAGATCAGCCCCCAACCTGTACTGGTACATGGTGTTTTTCTTCCCCAAATGCAAAACTCTACACTTGCCCTTGTTAAACTTCATCAGGTTTTTCCCCGCCCAAGTCTCCAGCCTGTCTAGGTCTCTCTGAATGGCAGCACAGCCTTCTGGTGTGTCAGCCACTCCTCCCAGCTTGGTGTCATCAGCAAACTTGCTGAGGGTACATTCTGTACCCTCATCCAGGTCGTTGATGAAGATGTTCAACAACACCGGTCCCAGTACTGACCCCTGAGGGACTCCACTAGTCACAGGCCTCCAACTAGATTCTGCCCCATTGACTACAACTCTCTGACTTCTTCCTTTCAACCAGTTCTTGATCCACCTCACTACCTGATCATCAAACCCATACTTGATCAACTTATCTACAAGGATGCTGTGGGAGATGGTGTCAAATGCTTTACTGAAATCAAGATAGACCACATCCACTGCTCTACCATCATCTATCCACCTAGTAATTTCCTCATAGAAGGCTATAAGGTTAGTCAAACATGACTTACCCTTGGTAAAACCATGCTGACTGCTCTTGATGACCCCCATGTCCTTGATATGCCTAGAGATAGTGCCAAGGACAAGTTGTTCCATCACCTTTCCAGGGATGGAGGTGAGGCTGACCAGTCTATAGATACCCAGGTCCTCCTTCTTGCCCTTCTTGTTGACTGGAGTGACATTTGCAATCCTCCAGTCCTCAGGCACCTCTCCTGTTACCCATGACTTACCGAAGATGATGGAGAGTGGCCTAGCAATGACCTCCGCCAGCTCCCTCAGCACCCTTGGATGCATTTCATCCGGACCCATCGATTTATGTATGTCCAGATTACTCAACTGATCCCTAACCCAATCCTCATCTACCTGGGCAAACTCCTCCTTTATCTTGACTTCTTCTGGGGCTATATGAAACTGGGGCTCATGGGGAAAGCCTGCAGGAGTAAAGACAGAGGCAAAGAAGGCATTCAGCACCTCTGCCTTCTTTATATCCTCTGTCACCAGGGCACCCACCTCATTCAACAGTGGGCCTATATTGCCTCTGGTGTTAGTTTTGTTGTCTATGTATTTGAAAAAGCCCTTTCTATTGTCCTTAACCCGACTTGCAAGGTTAAGTTCCAAGGAGGCCTTAGCTTTCCTAGTTGCCTCCCTACATTCTCTGACAACAGTCCTATATTCCTCCCAAGTAACCAGCCCCTCCTTCCATGATCTACAGATTTTCCTTTTCCACTTGAGTTTGCCCAGCAGTTCCTTTTTTAACCACGCTGGTCTCCTAGCTCCCTTACTAGATTTTCTACCCATTGGGACACACTGATCCTGTGCTTGCAAGAAGTGGTCCTTGAATGTTGTCCAGCTATCTTGAGCCCCTTTACCTTCCAGCACCCTGTCCCATGGGACTTCCCTTAACAATTGATTGAGGAGGCCAAAGTTTGCTCTGTGGAAGTCCAGGGTTCTGGTCCTGCTGGGTATTCTGTTCCTCCCACACAGGATCCTGAACTCCACCATCTCGTGGTCACTGCAGCCAAGGCTGCCATCGACCACCACTGCTTCAACAAGGCCCTTCTTGTTGGTGAGCACAAGATCCAGCCACGCTCCTCTTCGAGTCGGCTTGTCCACCATTTGCATTAAGAAGTTGTCATCAATGCACTGGAGGAACCTCCTAGACTGTGAAAGGCTGGCTGTGTAAGTCTTCCAGCAGATATTGGGGTAGTTAAAATCTCCCATGAGGACCAAGGACTGTAGTTGTGAGGCTGCTTTCAGCTGCCTGTAGAAAGCCTCATCAACTTCCTCATCTTGATCAGGAGGTCTGTAGTAGACTCCCACAACTGTATCACCCATACCACCCTGCCCTTTAATTCTTACCCACACACTTTCAACTTGCCCCTCATCAGCCCCTGCACAAAACTCGATACATTCTAGCTGTTCTCTCACATAAAGAGCAACTCCACCACCTCGCTTCACCAACCGATCTTTCCTAAAAAGCACATAGCCATCCATGGCCACATTCCAGTCGTGTGAGCTGTCCCACCATGTCTCTGTTATTGCTACCAGATCATAACCCTTAGACCGCACACAGACCTCTAACTCTTCCTGTTTATTCCCCATGCTGCGTGCATTGGTGTACAGGCATTTCAGGAAGCACACTGGTGGGACCAAATCCTCCTTAGACCACCTTCCTTCAGGCCCTGGTATGTTCCTCTTGGGCTTGTCCCTAACAGACCCAGTTTTCTCCCCTTCCCCCTTCACATCTAGTTTAAAGCTCTCTCAATGAGCCCTGCCAAGTCCTGCCCCAAAAGCCTTTTCCCCCTCTGTGACAGGTGCATCTCACCTGCCACCATCAGGCCATGTGTCTCATAGAGCAGCCCATGATCAAAAAAACCAAAGCCCTGCCTTTGGCACCAGTCTTGTAGCTGTTCATTCATTAGCAAACTCATCCTGTTTCTCTCTCCACCCATTCTTACAGGAGGTATGGAGGCAAACACTACTTGCGCTCCAGACCCCCTAACCAGCCGTCCCAGGGCCCTGAACTCTCACTTCATTGCCCTTACATTTCTTGTAATGATTTCGTCACTGCCAACCTGAAAAATCAGCAGTGGGTAGTAATCAGATGGATTTACCATACTAGAGAGTTTCCTTTTAACATCTCTAATGCGAGCCCCAGGGAGGCAGCAGACCTCCCTGTGGGATGGGTCTGGTCGACAGATGGGCCCTTCTGTTCCCCTCAGAAGGGAGTCTCCCACCACAATTACCCTCCTTTCCTTCTTAGTTGAAGAAGTCCTAAGGCGTGGAGCTGAGCAACGAGTCCTAGGTGCTTCACTAGACAGATCTATCACTCCAACTTCATTTTCCTGTCCCTGAAGTTCCAAGGCTTCATACCTATTC